>NC_069391.1:312222-624444 GCF_027475565.1 Acinonyx jubatus
GCCCGTGCCAAGCCTTTGGCTCTCTGCTCAGCGGTCATTCTCACGCTCCTCGCCAAGGTCTGGGACCTGAGTCACAGGCCCTGATTCCAAGCACACACTCCCAACGACGGCCGGACTACACAGCTTCTTGCTTTACTCTGCCACCACACACAGATGAGAGCGCAGGGCTGGGGTTACCAGATCGGACTCGTCTCCATCCTCGTCCTCCTCCCCGGTGCCGGCTGATTCCTGCTCCTCTTCAGACTCGCCGTCCGTCTGGTCAGCCACACAATGAGCCAGAAAGAAAATACAACCGATGAGACCCTTCAAGTGGAGGGGACTCCATAAAAATACATTACCAGACACCCAGGCGGTCAGCGCCGGAGACGCATGCGTGCAGGCAGGGTGGGGCAAACACAAGTGCCATGTCCACAACGTGCCCGGGGCCCGGGGCCCACTCCCTGCTCGAGAGCCCCATCCCAGGCGGGCTGCCCCTTCGCTCTATTTCTGTACTGATCAGAAGGCAGCTCCCCCAGCATGTAAGAGACCATCAGCTGTACGTCTAAGATCAGTGCACTCGGTGCATTTTATGTGGAGCAGAATTCAATTAAAAAGTAATAAAACAAGGGCGCCTGGGAGGCTTAGCCTTTTAAGCGTCCAACTTCGGCTCGGGTCATGATCTCACGGTTTGTGGGTTCGGGCCACGCGTCCGGCTCTGTGCCGACAGCTCGGAGCCCGGAGCCTGCTTCGGATTCTGTGTCTCCCTCTCTCTCTGCCCGTCCCCCGCTCACGCTCTGTGTCTCTCTCAAAAATAAAAGTTTCAAAAAAATGTTTAAAAAAGTCACAAAACATGCACAGTAAAAAGATTTCCAGAGGCCACAAAATGATAACAGAACGCAAAACCCACCCTCGACCCCACCCAAGGTCCAGGGCAGCCCCCAGGGCCATCACACTAGTGCTTCTCACACTCCCTCCGACCAAGGTTTCGCACAAATGGGCCTGAACGCGTAATTTCTTATTCCATAAAATTTCTTATTCCACAAAAAAAGTAACAGGTTTTTCCTCAGACAAGTAAAGCATGCTTCTGCCTGCTGCCTGGCAGAACACCAAACACAACTTCGTGAATGAAACTTTCTTGTGATTGCAACATGTTTTGGAATTCCTTCTGTATCAAAGCAACACAGGTACCTCATTTTTTTCTGCTGTATTTATCTTTTCTATCCACACAGGTAATACATGGACGCAAAGACGCTAAAACGTGTGGGTATCCATTCACCCCTTTTCCACCCACTCCGAGGCAGGGATGTGGTCACACACACCCCGGGCCTGGTTCTTCGTGGGGTGGCACACAGTAACTTTCCCGTCCCCTAATCGACAGGCCCCCTCTTCAGCTTCACAATGAGGCTGCGTTCTACACAAGCCAAGCTCCTCCGGGACAAACCTACAGACACATGCTGCTCTCTGCAGACGTGGGGTTCCCAAACTGCTGCCACCAGCAGTGCCCACAGAGGTACCATGAGCCCTCCAGAGGGGTGGTGTGGTCACTTTGGTCTCCATTCCCCAAGGACACAAGGGGCTGAGCAAGACGTCTCCCACAGCTTCACATACTTTCCTATTTCTTGCACTGTGTCTCATGTGACCAAATCCTCAGTCCAAACTGCGTCCTTGCCTCCTCATTCATCAGTAGGAGCTACACACATAAAAGACGGCAATCCTTTGTCTGTTAAATAGTTATAAATATTTTCCCTATCAAGTCATGCTTTGCTTCTGGTATTTCTTATTCCACAAAAATGTTGAGACTTTATCTGGGCACTCAAACCTGCCCATCTTTCCCTTTGGGGGTTCTGGGTCTGTGTCTCCCACCAGAAGGCCTTCTTTATTTGAAACTAAAATATAATTTCTAACATTTTCTTCCACAGTTCAATATTTTATGTTGACACCTCAAATCTTCTGTAATTCACTTTTTAAAACAACAGCTTTACTGACATATAATTTACCTGCCCTAAAAGTCATGCTTTTAAAGTATAAAATTCAGTGGTTGTTAGCATCCTGAGTTGTGCAGCCATTGCCGCTAATTCCAGAATGGAGTTAATATTTGCTATGTGCCATGATGTAAAAAGCCCACCTCTACTTTCTCCCCCGAAAGATCAATTGTCCCAATGACACTTACTGAAAAGTTCATGATCCCTTGACCACAAACTAAAAACCTCATCCTTACAGCACACTACATTTTCACGTACAAACAGGTTTGTCACGGATTTCCTGTTCCGCTCACCCAATGCTTTCCCATTTCTGCAAAAATCCCCGTGTAATCACTCTCCAGTAGTTGTCACTGCCGTTCCCTCTCCCTGTGCTTGCTGCACACAATTCCCATAACAGCTGTTTTACAGAAACTGCTGTTAAGGTTTTGATGAGAATTACCCTGGACTTCTATGTAAAGTGGGGAGGATGAAACAACAATCTTCTCGTTCAGACAAGTATGGGTTTTGGCTCATATGAAAAACAGGTCTTCCCTCAGACAAAAAATGAATCTTCACTCAGCAAACAATGGGTTTTCCCTCAAACAACTGGCCTTTCCCTCAAACAATGGGTCTACACTCAGACCAACAAGAGGTTTACAATCACACATTGAACAGGTCTTCATTCACACAATGGGTCTTCACTCAGAAAAAGAGTTTGAGTCTTCACTCACACAAGTAACAGGTCTTCTCTCGGAAAAGTAATGGGTATTCACTTGGACAAGTGACAGGTCTTCACTCAGACAAACAACAGTGTTACCTGAGACAAGTAGTAATAAGTCTTCCCTCAGAAAAACAATGGGTCTTCTCTCAGACAAACAAGGGGTCATCCCTCACTCAAGTAAAGGGTCGTCCCTCAGACAAACAATGTGTCTTCCCGCAGCAAGTAACAGGTTTTTCCCCAGACAAGTAAAGGGTCTTCCCTCAGAATAACGGGTCTTCCCCCAGACAAGGAGAGAGTCTGCTCCCAGACAAATCATGGGTCTTCACTCAGACAAACAGGTCCTCCCTCTGAGAAACCATGGGTTTCCCTCAGACAAGTAACAGATCTTCCCTCAGACAAGGAAGAAGTCATCGTCAGACAAGTAACAGGTCTTCCCTCAAACACTGGTTCCTTCCCAAATAATGGGTCTTCCCTCAGACAAGTAAAGGGTCCTTTCTCAGACAAACAATGGGACTTTCCTCAGCAGGTAACAGGTTTTCTTTCCCTCAGACAAGCAGAGGGTCTTCCCTCAGAAAAACAACGGGTTTTCCCCCAGATGAGTACAGGGTTTCTCTCAGACAAATCATGGATCTTCAAACAATGGGTTTTCCCTCAGAGAAACCATGGGTTTCCCTCAGACAAGTTAACAGGTCTTTCCTCAAACAATGGGTTTTCCCTCAGACAAGGAAAGGGTTTCCTTCAGACAAACAACAGGTCTTCCCTCCAACAAACAATGGGTCTTGCCTCAGACAAACAACAGGTCTTTGCTCAGAAAAACAAAGAGTCTTCCCTCAGACAAATAAAAGGTCTTTCCTCAGATACCAAGGGGTCTTTCCTCAGACAAGTAACAGGTCTTCCTTCAGACAAACAATTGAGTCTCTCCTCAGATGAACCACAGGTTCACACAAGTAAAGGGTCGTCCCTCAGACAGACAATGGGTCTTCCCGCAGCAAGTAACAGATTGTTCCTCAGACAAGTAGAGGGTCTCCCCTCAGAAAAACGGGTCTTCCCCCAGACAAGGAGAGGGTCTTCTCTCAGACAAATCACAGGTGTTCTCTCAGACAAGTAACAGGTCCTCCCTCAGACAAACAATGGGTTTTCCCACAGACAAACCAAGGGTTTCCCTCAGACAAGTAACGGGTCTTCCGTCAGACAAGGGTCTTCCTTCAGAGAAGTAACAGGTCTTCCCTCAAAAACTGGTTCCTCCCCCAAACAATGGCTCTTCCCTCAGCAAGTTAACAGGTTTTCCTCAGACAAGGAAAGCGTCTTCCTTCAGACAAGTAACAAGCCCCTCTTCAAACACTGGTTCTTCCCTCAGACAAACACTGGGTCTTCCCTCAAACACTAACAGGTCTTCCCTCAGAAAAACAACGGGTCTTCCCACAGACAAACAATGAGTCTTTGCTCAGAAAAACAAAGGGTCTTCCCTCAGACTGGTAAAGGGTCCTTCCTTACACAAGTAAGAGGTCTTTCCTTGGACAAGGAAAGGGTCTTCCCTCGGACAAGTAACAGGTCTTCCCCCAGACAAGGAAAGGGTCTTCCTGCAGATAAGTAACAGGTCTTCCTTCAAATACCTAGTTCTTCCCTCAGACAAACACTGGTTCTTCCCTCAGACGAGTAAAAGGTCTTCTTTCAGACAAGGAAAGGGTCTTCCCTCAAACAAGTAAAGGATCTTTCTTTAGACAAGTAAAAGGTCTTTCCTCAGACAAGTAAAGAGTTGTCTCTCAGACAAACAATGGGTCTTCCCTCACCAGGTAACGGGTTTTCCCTCAGACAGGTAGAGGGTCTTCCCCCAGACAAGTAGAGGGTCTTCTCTCAGACATACAATGGGTTTTCCCTCAGACAAGTAACAGGTCTTCCCTCAAATACCGGTTCCTCCCGCAGACAAACAATGGGTCTTCCCTCAGACAAGGAAAGGGTTTTTCCTCAGACAAGTAAAAGGTCTTTCCTCAGACCAACAAGGGGTCTTCCCTCAGATAAACAATGGATCTTCCCTCAGACAACAACAGGTCTTTGCTCAGAAAAACAACCGGTCTTCCCTCAGCAAGTAACAGGTCTTCCCTCAAACAAACAATGGATCTTTCCTCAAACAATGGGTCTGTGCTCAGAAAAACAAAGGGTCTTCCCTCAGACAAGTAACAGTTCTTCTCTCAGACAAGGAAAGGGTCTTCCCTCAGATAAACAATGGGTTTTCCCTCAGATAAGGAAAGGGTCTTCCTTCAGACAAGTAACAGGTCTTCCCTCAAACACTGGTTCTTCCCCAAACAATGGGTCTTCCCTCAGACAAGTAAAGGATCTTTCCTTAGACAAGTAAAAGGTCTTTCCTCAGACAAACAAGGGTCTTTCCTCAGACAAGTAAAAGGTCGTCTCTCAGACAAACGATGGGTCTTCCCTCAGCAAATAAAAGGTTTTGCCTCAGACAAATAGAGGGACCTCCCCCAGACAAGTAGAGGGTCTTCCCTCCAACAAACAATGGGTTTTTCCTGAGACAAACCATGGGTTTCCCTTAGACAAACAACAGGTCTTCCCTCAGACAAGGAAAGAGTCTTCCCTCAGGGAAGTAACAGGTTTTCCCTCAGACAAACAAAGGGTTTTCCCTCACACAAGTAACAGTCCTCCCTCAAACACCGGTTCTTCCCTCAGACAAACAACGGTCTTTGCTCAGAAAAACAAAGGGTCTTCCCTCAGACAAGTAACAGGTGTTCCTCAGACAAACAATGGGGTCTTCACTCAGGCCAAGTAAAGAGTCTTCACTCAGACAAACAATGCCTTTTTTCTCAGGAAATTAATAGGTCTTTCTGTGAACCTATGTCTCTTTTTCAACCTCTTTCAGCAAAGTTTCCGTTTTTCTCTTCCAGGTAACAGACATTTCCCATTAAATGTATTACTAAGTAACCTGGTGACATTGAAAACTTACAGTTTTAGGTGGGATCCTATGGTTTTTGTTTTTCAAAGAGTCCTTTTGTTTTAAAGATCCATTGGCAAATTTATCTTCTTCAAGACAATCCATGTGTGTGTGGATACACAAGATTGGTCAAGTGTTGGCAATTGTTCACTATTACCTATATGTTTGCATAGCCTGACATTTTCTATCTAGAAAAGTTAAAAAATACTCCTAGAAATGACTGGTATTTTTTTAAATGTTTATTTATTTATTTTTGAGGGGTTGGGGAGAAAACACAAGTGGATGAGGGGCAGAGATAGAGGGAGATACAGAATCCAAAGCAGGCTCCAGGCTCTAAGCTCAGAGTCCAACACGGGGCTCGAACTTAGGAACTGTGAGATCACGACCTGAGCCAAAGTCGGACGCTTAATCATCTGAGCCACCCAACCACCCTGGCATTACTGGTATTATTGATATTGCTATCATTACACTTTCTAACTGGCTATTGCAACCACACAAGAAAATGAATGGTTTCAGGTCTTAATTACATGTAAGTTCGACTCACTAGTTATAACAGTTCCTCAGCTGATTTTCTTGAATTCTTTAGACAGATGATTATATTCTTGGCAAACTCTTCTCCCTTGTCCTTTTAAATATTAATGTTTCCTTCCAGTTCTCATCTTATAGCATCACAGCAAGAATGATAAACCACTGCAGTGTTCATGTTAGCGGGGAAAGGACCAATCCCTCCCTCTTTTATTAGAAATGTTTCAAAATGCTCACCACTAAGTAACCTTCCTTGGAAGGACTCTGAGTCCTTTAGTCAGGTTTATTTAATATAAATTATCTTTATATGCCATTAGGTAGTTTCTATTTTTTAAAGATTGAGCAATGAAACTGCCCATTGAAATAGGCAGAATAACAACGTAGTCGATTCCAGTTCTTCCGAAACTCACGTAAAGTGACTACAAAGGAAGCGATAAGCATTACTATACAGGGGTTGTCTGGTAACTGCACATGTGATGGTTGCAAGAAGTAAAGCACAAGATGAAAACCTGAGGAGACTGGAAAAAAAGTGTACCAGCTGGCATGACTGAAGTCTGACGTGGATCAGAGACATAAGTGAGCCAGGAATAGATCATACAGGGTGGGGAAAGGCTCCACAGGTGGGTGGCAAGCAGGAGACCCTGATGCCACAGGATACGACTCCACGCACCAGGCCCCGTTACAGCCTTGGGCTAGGAGGTCCAGCCTAAGGGTCCTGGCTAAGGGTCCTGGCTAAGGGTCCTTAGCTAAGGGTCCAGCCCTCCCCTAACCAATGCCCCGAACGACTGCGGCACAAGATGGCCGTGCGACACGTCCTGAGACTGGCTTCCAACCCAAATGACAGGACAAGAATGCCAATCAGATCAGTGAAAAGGCAGCCACAGTGGAAAAAGATATGTTGGGAGGGCGCCTGGCGGCTCAGTCTGATTTTGGCTCAGGTCATGATCTCATGGTTCGTGAGTTCGAGCCCCACGTCGGGCTCCCCGTTGGCAGTGTGGAACCTGCTTGGGATGCTCGCTCTCTCTTCTCTCTCTCTGCCCCTCCCTTGCTCACACTTTCTCTCTCGCTCAAAATAAATAAATAAATAACTTAAAAAAAAAAAGAAAAAAGAAGATATGTTGGCAACACATACAACAGGAGCTTATTTCCTACAAAATGATTTTTAAAAAGGACAACTAACCAGATAAGTGGTTGAGTCCTCAACAGGCACTTCACAAAAAAAGGCATCCAAATGGCAAATAAGCATATGAAAAAGTAGCCAAGCTTCAGGGAAATTCGGGAAATGCAAATCAGAACTGTAACACCACTACACTCTCTGGGCAATACCAAGTCTGTCAAGCCAGGGCGGCAGGACACTCATGTGCGGCAGGCAGGAGAGCTGTGTGGCCGTGCCTTCCGCTGCTCCCATAACATGGCAACCCCAGCATGGGTGTACACCCAGGGACACACGAGAACACTCACAGCAATGTCATCTGTAATGGTCCCAAACTGGAAACAGCTCAAATATCCATCAACAGTGGAACGGATACATAAATTAGAACAGTCATCCAAAGGAAGACTGTACTGTGGTGGTTCTGGAATGTTCCAGTCTCGGGAACCCTTTGCTCTATTAAAAATTACTAAGAATGACAAAGCACTTCTCTTGATCTAGGTTATGTCCATTAGCGTTCACTAGTGTACAAATTTAAACTGGGAAATGTTTAAACCCCGTGTAACTCTGATGAGCAAGAGTGAAAAAGGTAAACAGCATCTTAGCATGATTACAATAATAGTTTTGACCCCATGCACCCTCTGAAAGGATCTGAGACCCCTAGACCACTTTATAATCCACTGTGTGTAACAACGAAAATGAACAGATATAATACTGAATGAAACAAGCCTCACTCTGAAAAAGACAATCGTGTGCATGACCCCACTGACACAAAGCACAGCAAGGGCAAAGACAAGGCTGTGGTGACTAGGAGGGCGCACAGGGGAGGCCAGGACAGCCCTGGCCTGTGAGCTGGGTGATAACACATGGGTACAGTCACTCTCATGAGTAAACTATTCCTTGTCACAGTGGCAATCATGAGGTCATCCCCTAAATCCAAGAAACATATATAAAAGGCTGGTTTTTCTCATTTAAGCTGTTAATCTAGTAAGTCCTATCAACAGACTCCCTGTCATAAATCAGTGTCTTCTTGGGGGGCAGCCCCACCTTCTCTACGATCACTATTATGGGAATATACAGTTGTATCTCACCAATATTGTACTTAGGATTAAAAGTGAATTTGGCCTCAGAAGAAGCTAGCATCCATTCCCCTCGTTCTCTATTTTCTGGAACACTTCACATAAGAACCCTATTACTGTGTATTAGCATTGCCGATCTATTTAGAGTTGTTCCTGTCATCTTATTTGGTTTTCCACTTGGCCACACTTTCCTCTTGATTCTGCTTCCACTTGTTTCCTGATTCTTTTTGTTGGCTTGATATCCAGTTAATTTTGTTCCTTTATATCAATGTGTAGAGTTATTTGCTGTTAGTCAGTGTCTAGATTCTCCCTGGAAGAGGAGAACCTCAATCAAAAACAGAATCCACGGGGTGCCTGGCTGGCTCAGTTGGTGAAGTGTGCGACTCCTGATCTTGGGGATGTGAGCTCGAGTCCCACATGGGATGTAGAGATCACTTAAAAATAAAATCTTAAAAAAAAGAGACAGAGAGAGAATCCAGAAACAGAGTTAACTCCATATGCCATATGGTGTTCGATAAAGGTGGCATTTCAAATCAACGGGGGAAAGAAACATCAGTCAATAAATGGTGTTGACATCGTGTGGCTAACCATTTTGAGGGAAGCTATGGGACCCTGACCTCACATTTTGTCTAAAAAACTTTATTGAGATAGAATTTATATACCATAAAATACACCCATTTTGAATGTATCTACCTCATATTTTATCCCAAATCAAATGTATGAGTCAAATATTTATAAAGAATGAGACCAATGAAGTATAAGACAGCTTACATTAACTTATTCAAAATCACCATTAAGAAAGGTCCGCTTATCGTAATTAGAACACAGAACCCAGAAATCATAAAGAGACAGACTAGTAGCCGTGGCTTCTGATACAAGAAAAGAAACTCCCAAAACTCTGAAAGCTGGAGGGACATACTTTACACGTGCCAAAGGCTGTATCTACACAGCACAACACTTTGACTCAAAGTGTAAAAAGATGATCAGCAAAATTATAGATTTCAAACAGGTCATTTTTTCAATGAACTCACCTGGCACTTCTCTGCCTACCACAAGTTTTAGAAACCTCATCAGATACGACAGCCCATCTTATATAAAGATGGTCCAAAGTTCTCTCCAAAAAGTAGGATACACAGATCAGCAGGATCACACCCATCTGTGACCGCCTGATTCTCAACCCCTCCTGGCCCTCCTCCTCTACTTCATCCCCCTGAGAACTACGAGCATAACGCAGGCCCACAAGTCAGCATCTGCTCAGGAACTGGGTTCCGCCCGGCTCTGCGCCCAGTGCCCCCGGAGACTCTGCCCGGTGCTGAGCTCCAGGGCTGCCTGCACGCAGTGCCCTGTGACTGAGCTGACGTACTGCCACCTCCCAGAGCACATCCTTGGGTGGACACGGAGGAATTGCGTCTGACGAGGACATGCCCGGCACACCAGGATACAGCCGGTGTTAGCGGACTGCACATAACCGCTCCACAGGCCCGGTCGGCAGCCCCGATTGCTCACTCCAACCACGACAAGAGAGGCCTCCCGGTGTCAGCACCTCCCCTGCAGGAACACCGCACCTGTGGCGCACCTAGGACTTCGCAAGGTCGGTCACGCCAAGGCCAGCGATAAGCAGCCACCACTGGCACGCAGTCTGCCATCAGTGTATTCCTGTCCATCCAGAGCCCAGAGAAGCTCCAGACATTTACTTCAGAGAGTGCTGTACAAGAAGACAAACACTCATCTGATGAAAATAAGTCCAAAACTTCGAGAAATAGAATGCAAAGACCTAAGTCAGAAGAAAACAGGGAAAAGGGTGCCAGGGTGGCTCAGTGGGTTGCACGTCAGACTCTGGATCTCTACTCAGGTCATGATCCCAGGGCCCGGACAGAGCAGGGCCTGCTCAGGATTCTCTCCCTCTGACCCTCCCCCACTCACATGCACACTTGTGAGTGCTCTCTCCCTCTCTCTCTCTCTCTCTCTCTCTCAAAATAAATAAACTTTTTAAAAAAGAGAGAGAGAAGAAGAAGGAAACAGGGAAATGACTGGGGCTGAGAGGGCCAGACTGCCCCTCTCAGGACCGTAAGCCCCTCCCTGAGAGGGGAGAAGGGCCTACCTTCTGGGTGCGGTCGGCCTCTGGCACAACCCCCTTAGAGGTCCTGCTGTCCTCCGTGGGGAACGCGGCGGCCTGCTCAGCCCCCTGGTCCTCGTCCTCATCCAGCTCCTCCGACTCGTCCTCCTCCGAGTCCAGCTCCAAGCTCTCCCCATTCACGTGGAGGGTGCTGGCGCCCAGGTCCTTGTCGCCCTGGAACACGGGCAAGGGCACATCTGTCACTCAGAACCCCAGCATCAAGAGCAACCTGCCAACTCCTGCCAGGGTGTGGCCTGTGGGGTGGGATGCAGAGACCCTGCCGCTGGGGGAAGGGCCAGGAAGGAGGAAGGGATGAGGGGGCAGGGAGCACTGGGCAGGAGGCTGTACCCCAGAGCGAGGCACCTCAGAGCCTAGGTTCCTTCAAAATGGACCGAGGTCATCAAATTACCGACAACCTCACATGGTGCTCTCGTGGCCAAAGAGGTCCTGACAGAGACGTGGGTTTCCAAGCACATGTGCAACCAACCAGGCACGCCTTACCTTAGAGCCCACAGTGGAATGAGTTATACTCTTAAACATCTCAATCACCGTCCTCTGTTTTAATACTTTGGTCTTTTTCTTAGGAACCAGGCTATAGGTTCCCATTCTTCGTTTTTTCTTCCGAGATACTGCAGCTGCTAAAACAAAAGGCAAGCAAGCTAAAAAAAAAAAAAAAGTCAAAAGGGGACAAGAGAGGAAAAAGAAATACCATTCAAATGTTTTTTAAAGGTAGGTGATAATTCACAAATTCTGATTACCAAAATCATCAGCTTGCCACAAAAGTGACAGGCATTTCTTGTTTCAAGTGGCACAGAGAAAGCTGCTAAGACTTTACAGATCATTTGTTTTGCGCACAATAAACATTCAGTCCTGTGCACGGCGAACACTATGAGCCCGCAGCAAGCAGGCATAAGTGTAAGGGCAAACCCACGGCCCACCAGCAGCAGGGCCCTGGAGCACCCTCCACACTTGGTCCCCTGCCTCTGGACGGTCCCGTCTCTAGTACCGGTGCGGCTGCATGAGGGAGGCTGAAGGGGGGAAGGCAGCCTTGCTGCCCATCACTGGAGATGGGTCCAGTCTGCCTCCCTGAGACTCTGCTCCTCACCCACGTCGAGGAGCACACGGCACAGTCTCTAGATGTGTCCGCCTCTAAAGAGAGTGTGGCCATGCAGCATAGGCCACCGTCATTCCCTGGACCGTTTCCCAGCACCTTCCACCTCACCAAGCAGTCCACCAACCGAAGGGAAAGAAGTATGTGAAGCAAACCACACAGGTACACGAGGTCAAGGGAGACACAGGACAGGAAAAAGCAAACGTCTGGGGGTCTGAGGTTTCCAGACAACAGCTGGGGCTCCTGGGGACTGAGGACTCCTAAGCCTGTTCTGAATAAAGCAGCTCCAGGTTGACTTGTTTTATAGAATGAGGCTGTTGGGGCCCCAGGTGGCTCAGTCAGTTAAGCATCCAACTTCGGCTCAGGTCATGATCTCATGGTTCATGGGTTCGAGCCCCGCATCCGGCTCTGTGCCAACAGCTCAGAGTCTGAAGCCTGCTTCAGATTCTGTGTCTCCCTCTCTCTCTGCCCCTCCCCTCCCCACACTCTGTTTCTCTCTCTCCAAAAATAAATAGACATTAAAAATTAAAAAAAAAAACAGAATGAGGCTGTCTATAATAATTTTTTTCTTTTTAAGTTCTAGGCTTTAAAAAAAATCTGAAAACCACTCTTCTAAAGGGCTATAAAACCTCTATTCCATTCCATTTTTGTTCCACAAAGCAGAGGAAAAGAGCATTGGAAAAGCATGCAAGAGCGTAAACTATGCCACAGTAAGGGTCATGCAGACAGCCCCACATGTGGCATTGAGGACACCAGGCGTGCCTCAGCCCTAGGCCAAGGGGCACACAGGACACTTGAGACAGTCATCCACGCAGCCCTGCACCCCACTGGGGTGGCTCTGAGCGCATAACTGGTCACAAGGAAACACAGCTCTGTCCTTCCTGTGCTAGAACGGGGTGACTGGTGCCAGGCACAGCTGTGCCCAAGCTGAGATGGAGAGTAAGATGCACTTTGCAGCCACTGAGTCTGCTTGGCCTTCCTGTTTGTGCTACGACAGGATGGGAAAGGAACGAAGCTCTGGGGCCAGCACCACAGTAATTTAAAATACTGATGGAGAGAAAAGACCGGCTCCAACACTCCACCCACCCCCCCACTCCCCCCCCCCCCCCCCGGGAAGATAGCACAACGGGGCAGAGGAAGGAACGAGGTCTGAAGAAGAAAGTAGACAGAGGCGGTCTACCCGGACAAGGTCACAGAGGGCTGTATCCACACGTGCCCCACTCATCCCAGCAGACCTGACCAGAGGCAAGGAGCACCCCCCACCCCACCTCGGCAGGCTTTCTGCAACTCCTTTGACACTGACAGGTGCACCATCTGTCCTGTGATAAGGCAAGGCGGCCATGGTGGTACTTCCCTCTGCAGGAGACACTCCCAGGCACAGAAGTTGTGGTTTTGTACCCTTCCCAGGAGGTGACATCAGAAGTGCCTGATACACAGGACAACCTCACAGAAAGGTCCTTTCTGCACTGGGGAGAGTCACCTCATCTCTGTAGGAACTATGGGTGTCTCAGAGGCTCCAGAGGGAGGCCCCTTGCTCGAGACACGCTCACCCCAGTATACTCCCTGTGGGGCTGCTCCTGCAGCCCCACCTCCTGCAGAGGCCTGGATAAGAGATCAAATGTTCACCTACTCCCTCAATTGACCATGGACAGAAGCAAGCTCAAATGAGTGAGAAATGCCCATGGGAAGTGGCTGATCACAGAATCAAACCACCCTTCTCTACAACCTTAACCCAAAGGTCTCCCCAACACACTGTTGTTTCCAATAGCACTTAATTTATAAACTGGGGGGCAGGGGGAAGTTCTCAAATCTAAAGTCTTCTATCCAATCAGAACAAGGGGGGGCAAGACTTAATGAAAACAATCTTCATTTTGAGATTGAAAACAGGTATAGAAACCAATGTCGGGATTCAACAGGTTTCAGAACAGAGGTCTGACATCCCTCTGCAGGTTTACGGGTGAGCAGAGAAGGGCCCGTCGACCCTGACCCCACTCCCCTACAGCACACATGCATTCACAGTCAACAAGTTTCTAGTTTCGAGAGGTGCGGGTTCAGCACACACACTCAGAGAGCAGAGACAGTTGTCAGGTCTCCCTATTACCTGTCTGTGACTTTGTGGTGGCCACGTAGCACTGATTTTGAGGTAGTGATTGATGAAGGGGTGGGAAGGGGGGTAAAAGCTGCTGTCGTCCAAAATCAGAAAGGTTTTTGTTGATCTCCTCTTTTGGCTCCTCATGATCTCGAGCTTCTCGAACTTCTCTGGGATCCTTACTGGTTGCATGCTTGAAAACAAAGACAATTAATAACTGTAATTACACACAAGCAGATCGTCACTGAAACAACATGCCCCCAAAACACCGTTCCTTTCCCCCATAAACTTGCCTTGACCAAGAAAGAAGATAAAGTACAAAGCCTGCCGCCATCAGAGGGCCTGGCGCTGGTGCACGTGTGCCAGGCCACCCCTTGGATGACGTGGGCCAGCATCTGCAAGCTCAAAATGGTGTTGACAAGAACGAGGAGGAGAAGGAGTAGAGAGAAGCAGCAACAATGACTGTATGTGGCACACAAGCCCTGAAATGTTGTCTACCTGGTCCTTCACAGGAAGAGTCTGCTAACACCTGATTTAGGTAAATGTATTGGTTATGGAAGTGCTTTCACGGCCTATCATTTTCAAGGCTGCCCTTGCAACATCCTCCCCAACCCCAATGGCACAACAGATACCCATGCTACATTTTTTAACTTATCTTTTGCTCACAGTTTTACCAATCTCCTAAATCTGTTTTCAGTCTCAGCCTTCCAAGACTCTGGCAGCCTGCAGTACTGTCGTCAGCCCTCATCCTGATTAGCAATGTTGCCTTAGTTCCAGACTGCCTAGACACAGCTAACCCTCTCCCCTCCATCTACTTCCCTAAAATCACCTGCAGCCTCGAAATACTTGGACCTCGTATCAAATTCCATTTAACCAAGTTTTGTTATGCACGCAGTAAGGGCAATAACAGTGAAGAAAGAAGCATCCTTCAACAGTGCTGGGAAACAGGATCTCCACATGCAAAACAATAGAGCCGGACTCTCACCACCCGCTACATGCAAACATTAGTTCAGAATGGACCAACGACCTGAACTGTAAAAAAACCTCTAAAACTCTTAGAAGAAAACACAGGAAAAGCTTCATGACACTGGATTTTGCAGTGATTTCTTGGATATGATACCAAAAGCACAGGCAACAAAAGAAAAATCAGATAAATTAGACTTCTTCAAAATTAAAAATTTCTGTTCATCAAAGGATACAATCAACAGAATGAACAGGCAACCTATATAGAATGGGAGAAAGTATTTGCATATCACATATCTGATAAGCGATTAATATCCAGAATACATAAAGAGCTCCTACAACTCAGCAACAAAACAAACAACCTGATTAAAAAATGGGCAAAGCATCTGAATACACAGTTCTCCAAAGAAGACATTCAACATGAAAAGATGTTCAACATCACTAATCTTCAGGAAAATGCAAATCAAAACCATAGTATCTCCTCACACCATTAGGATGGCTACTATAAAAACCAAAAACTGTCTATTATACCTCAATTAAACACACACACACACACACACACACACACACACACAGAGAAAACAAATGTTGAAAAGGACATGAAGAAATTAGAACCCTTGTGCACTGTTGGTGGGAACATAAAATGGCAGAGCCGCTGTGGAGAACAGTTGGGCAGTTTCTCAAAAAGCTAAACATAGAATTACCATGTGATCCAGCAATCCCACTCTGGATATATACCTAAAAGAGTTGAAAACAGAATCTCAAAGAGCTATTTGTACACAATTGTTCATGGCAGTGTCATTCACAACAGCCATGGGGCAGAAGCAACCCAAGGGTCCGCTGACAGGTGAAAGGATAAACAAAATGTGCTCCGGCCACACCACAGAATATTAGCCTTAAAAAGGAGGGAAATCCCAACACCTGCTACAACGTGGATGAACCTGGAGGACACCGTGCTGAGTGAGGACACCATGCTGAGTGAGATGAGCCCGTCACAGGGGGACACATCCTGTAGGAGTGGACACTCACAGGAGGTCCTGGAGGAGTCAGAGCCACAGACGTGGAGGGGGGTGGTGGGGTGGGGCTGGGGGAGGGGAGGGTCCATGTGTAACAGGACAGAGTCCAGTCTGGGAAGATGAACACGTTCTGAGGACAGACGGAGGGACGGCTGCACGACAACGTGAATGCGCTTGATGCCCCTGCCCTTAAAAGTGAACCTGCTTGGGGCGCCTGGGTGGCTCAGTCGGTTGGGCGTCCGACTTCAGCCTAGGTCATGATCTCTCGGTTCATGAGTTCAGGCCCCGTGTAGAACTCTGTTGACAGCTCGGAGCCTGGAGTCTGCTTCGGATTCTGTGCCTTCCTTTCTCTCTGCCCCTCCCCTACTCATACTCTGTCTCTCAAAAATAAATAAACGTTAAAAAAAAATTTTTTAATAAATAAATAAAAACTAAAATTAAAAAAAGTGAGCCTGCTTGGGAGCATGGCCAGGGGCTGACAGCCCAAGGGGACTTACATGGCTCAGCGACCCTGTGTGCTTGTAGCTTGGCTGGGAATGTGGCTCAGCCCTGGAGCGCCCTTCCTTCCTCTCCCAGCCCTACCCTCTTCCCCACCACCTCCACAATTAACCTGCCCTCGGCACACAGTTACTACCCACATGTAACTTGTCAGCTCTGTAAAATTCTTCAGTCTCTCTCAAACATACCAGATCTGTCTCTGAAGTCACTGCTGGAACACAAGAGTCAGAGAATGTTCCTTTCTGTCTCCTACAAACTACCACGCAGAATGTGCAGCCACAGTAACTCTCCGCCTCCACCAGCTAATATAGGCAAATGCAAAAGATGATTTTACAGTATACATAAACAGGAAGCAAAAATTAAACCTGAGGAGTAAACAGTCATATGAGGCTAATTCTCACTTGGGCCCAAAATCTTTAAGATATTATTTCTGAAAATCTGAAAAAAAAAAAATCAAGAGCTGCTGAACTTAGGTGAAGATTCTAGACTACCAGGGCTCTACTATCAGACAAAAGCAAAAAAGATAAAAGAGACACGATCTGCTTCCCATGCAGGCAGGATAGTGTCTGACTTCACGGAGGGGTGCCCACTGCTATGACAGAGCCTTGAGCACCCAGGCAGCTTAGGCCTCCCCCATGCAGAGGGGCAGTCATGGGCTGTGAAGAAGGTTACCCGCATTGCCACAGACGCAACAGGGTTTGGCTCTTGCTGGCCCTCCCTGCCCCCAGCACTCTGCACGTCGCCTCTCCAGTTCTGCCTGGAGGCCACTCCCTGAGCCACCAGCCAGGCCCATGTTGGCTCAGTGTGAGCTCTCTCCTTCCAGACACTTAATTCCAGGGGCAACTAACAAGGACCTGCACAACTCTGTCATTCAGAACTGCCTCTCTAACCAGGCTGAGGGCTCCAAGAGCAAGGCCACATCTTTTTTCCAGAACCTAGAGAATACCAGTGGCTGTGTGAAAGTGGACAGGGAGAATGTGGGGACAGCAACACAAAAGAAGGCTAGGGGACCACCATGCTGAGGCACAATTCAACTAGACTAGTGTCCTGGTCTGCAACACAGGACACAGTAACGAGCGCTTCAACGCAAGGGAAAAAGGTTCCACTTTCTCTGTGCAACAGCGAACAAGTCTAACCCCGTGCTGGCGTTTTCTGACGGTACCAACACTGCATAAGAGAGAGCCTGCACTGCCAAGGGACATAGGCTGTGTGGTGAGAACACGCCTTCAGTTTTAACTCTTACAAAGAAAATGGGTTTATTATCACAAGCCTGCAACACTCATCACTGGAATGATTGATTTTAAAACAATTATCAATAAAACATGGTCTCCTAAGAAAACCAAATAAGACTGAACTGGGTTTGCGGGGCAGGGAACCCCAGGGGCAGGAGAAGCCAGGTCTGGAGCCAGGAGGCTCCATATCAGAGGGGGACTTCGGTGACCCCACCGGCACAGCTCCTCTTGTTGCTACATCACTGTGTCCTCCTTCCTCCCGTCGGAGCTCAGAGACAGAGGAAGCTTCCAGGTGTGCAGCAAGCAGGGGTGGTCTTCAGGAAATCCATTTCTGAAGTCTCAAAAGTCTTTGGTGCTCTGTCCTTACAACTGACCAAAATGATACGTGTGACAATCAACTGCACACCACTAACAACTATACTAATTCAGTGCACAACTAACATTTGGATAAGCCTGCACAGTCAAGAAATTTCTTCAAGTTAAATTTCATTTGCCTTTTTTTTCCTTAGAGGAATATGTTCCAGTGACAATAAAAGAGCCTCGAGAATAAAAATATACATACTGGAATAAAATCCTGGAAGTAGGAACAGAATAAAAGTATAATTTCAAGGAGACAAACAAATAATATAAAATTTCAGACATGCATTTAAAAACGGATAATGGTAAGCCAAAAAATGGCAGGCAAAAATAACGAACATCACCCTGAACCTGGTATCTAATACAAACACTAAAAATGGACCATATATCTAAAGTTCACATAAAAATAAAAAACTTTCTTAAAAACTACAGAAAATCTTGTTACCCAGGGCTAGGTGGAGAATTCAAAGACACGATGCCAGAAGCACAGGCTGTAAAAGAAACACTGATGATGTGGATTTGGTCAGAAGGAAAAACTTCTGCTCCGGGGAAAACCCTAATAAGAGGGTGAGGACGAGCCGCAGACAGAGCGAAAAGTCTGTAAACCGATCCATGGCAAAGGGCCCACACCCAGAACTCTGAAAGCTCACTAAACAATTAGTTGTAAGATGGGCAAGAGGTATGAGAGACATTTCACCAAAAAGGACACACAGATGTCAAATAAGCACAGGAAAAGATGTCCAACATCATCAGCCATGAGGGAGGGGAGTTCAAACTAAAACCATGATGAGGTAACACAGCTACAATAAAAACTAGCGGCAATGCCAAACGCCAGCAACGACGTGAGAAATTTGACTGCTCATATACCTTGCTTCCGGGAATGTAAACTGTCGTAGCCTGTCTGGAATCTGGTTTGGCAGTTAACTTATAAAGCTAAATATCGAACTAACATATGACCCCACAATTGTACTCCTGGATATTTAATCCAGAGAAATGAAAATTTCTGTCCAAAAAAATTCTGTACATAAATATCCAGAGCAACTTTATTGTAACAGCCCCCAAATGGAAACCCCCAAAAGCCATTCAATCTGTGAGTGGTTAAGTTCTGGGACATCCACACCACAGAAAACCCTGCAGCATGAAAAGGAAGGAGCCACTGACACAACGTGGCCAGTCTCATTGGAGCTGAGCCGCTCTCAAAGTCCCCACCTTCTTACAGAATACCTGACGTGACGTGACTGTGGAGACAGAGAACAGGGGCTGGGGACAGGGTGGTTAGGGATAAAGGGGGACCCTGGGGAGCTGTTTGGTGCTGGGTGTTCACAGAAATCGACATTGTGCTCTAGCTGCATAAAATGCAGCCGGAGAGACCGGGTGAAGGATATATGGGGGTCTCTCTGTACTACTTTTGCAGCTTCCTATGAATTCCTAATTATTAAAAAAAGTTGTTTGTTTGTTTGTTTTTAAGTTTTGGGACATATACAAGAATATTGCAAAACATGGAAATCAAGTCAGGGCCAGCAAGTCTGGGAGGGGTGAGGCCCACACTCTGAGACACAGGAGTCAGGGGGTGCCCAGCCCCGGCAATCCTAGAGCAGGAATCATGCGGCAGCTATGGGGCAGTCAGCAGTCCAGCCCCACGGAGTGCCCATGGCTCCCGACAATCACTGCAGGCAGGCTACAGGAAATGCAACAAAGCTCACAGTCAGGCAACATAAAACCATGGAAATAGAGATGAGCACACACCTGGGGAGAAAAATCAACACAAACAGCAGGCACTGAGCCCAAACAGGACTCCCCCTTGAGGAAATAGGTCTTACAACAGATTAGAGGGGGCGCCTGGGTGGCTCAGTCGGTTAAGCGTCCAACTTCAGCTCAGGTCATGATCTCACGGTTCGTGGGTCCGAGACCCACATCAGGCTCTGTGCTGACCACTCAGAGCCTGGAGCCTGATTCGGATTCTGTGTCTCCCCCTCTCTCTGCCCCTCCCCTGCTTGCGTTCTGTCTCTCTCTCTCTCTCACTCAAAAATAAAATAAACATTAAAAACTTTTTTTAAAACAACAGACTATAAAAGAATCTAATGGCCTTTGAAGGATAAGACAAAATACAACTAAATAAACTAACTGGAGATATTAGATATGCAAAAAACTGTCAAAAGTAAAATCATCATGATATAGAATGAACAGCAAGAAAGTAAAGTGCTAAAGAAGAAATCAAAGCTGGGAAACATAAGGAGCCATCTGAGGAGACAGAAGACCCCATGTCCATGTCAAGAGCTCCACAGAAAGAAAAGCTGTGCAAAGCATTTTTCTAGAACTGAGGAAAGACACACATCTCACACCGACAAGGCCCAAGGGAACAGGCCTACTCGTGCAACTCCGGAAGGTTGCAGAGAGGAAATCACACATGACCCACTAATGACGAACAGTCAGACTCACCAGCAACGCCAGGTGCAAGAAATCCCAAGGGAACTAGACCTAGCGCTCATCCCCAGCCAGATCAACACAGAACTGGGAAGGCAAAACATGACTATGGACATTCTGAGAAAACGCAGCAGGCACGGGCACCGAATACTCACTGGTGGCAAAAGCCACCTCACCCAGCATGACACTGGGATCTCGCTGCTTGTTCCCTGCTCCCAGGGGCCTACCATGAAAACAGGGCGTGTCATCAGGATGTCCCTCGTCCCTACCCTCTGTCACACCAAGAAGCTAACCAAGTTCCTGACTACTTCTCTCCAGAGTCAGTGCTCAGCCTTCCTGTGCTGGAATGCAAGCCCCAGGCCCAAAGCAGAGGAGGAGGTCTCCACACAAGCATCTGATGCATCTGGTCTTAGCGGGCAACAGACACCCAAAAGCAGCACAAAGCCCCGAAGGCGGGCTGGGAGGGGTCATCTGCCGGTGGTTCACACCTGAACTGTCAGCAGCCTTTCCTCATCTTCCCAGGCCCACAGACAACCACCTGTGGGGCAACCACTGCCATTTACTGGCCTTTCTCCTTCACGAACAGAGTCCGTCTGCCGTCACCGTGACAAAAGCGAATACAAACAGGAAGGAAACAGCACAACAGACACGAGAACAGCCCCGTCCCGACGAGGATCGCATTACCAGGCCCAGGATGGATTTTGGCATGGTCTTCCGTGCCCTGTGAACCTTGACGTCGGCACCAGGGCCCGAGGGCTTCTTGTCCTCCGTGTCTTTACTCGCTTCCGCAAGCTTGGCCGGTGCTGTGGCTGGCGTCTGAGAAAAAGCACTAGGAGTCCTCCCTTTGCCGGAACCTCCGGGAAGGGTTTTTGCAGCATGACCAGGAAGCGAGGAAGCCAAAGTGCTGGTAATCCGCATGGGCTGTTCCTGCAGGGGTGGTTTATTCAAGAAGTACCCATTGCTCCCGATGACAGAAGTCTGTGTGAAGTCATCTGTGTTGACGTGGTTTTGCTTCCCCGTTTCACTGTCTCTGTCTGAAACCCCATTTTCAGCTATTCGAGCTAGTTTGTTGGTACCGTCCTGTGGGCTGACCGCTGTGTTCTCCTGAGTGTGCTGGGCTGCAGTCACGTGGCTGCTAGCCTCGCTCTTTCCACAGGACCCATTAGCTTCGCCGTCTGAGGCCAGGGGGCCCTCTCCTCCCTGCTTCTCCGATGAGCCTCCATCGGCTGCCATAGATATCTCTGTGAACAGAGGAGACAGTGTCAGAGGTTGTGGACCTGCCCTGCCATGACACGACCCACACAACAGTTACCATTTCTCTGGGTAGTCTACATAAAGCTATCCAAGGGAAAATCATTTCATGTCATGTACACAAAGATTTAAGGTCAGAGTAAATGTAAAGTGATGTGTTAGGGGTGCCTGGCTGGCTTAGTCGGAAGAGCAAGCTACTCTTGATCTCAGGGTTGTGAGTTAAGCTCCATGTTGGGTTAAAGAGATTACTTAACAATAAATTTAAAAAGGGGTGCCTGGGTGCCTCAGTCACTTGAGCATCCAACTTCGGCTCAGGCCATGATCTCACGGCTCCTGAGTTTGAGCCCTGCAACAGGCTCTGCACGGACAGTTTGGAGCCTGGAGCCTGCTTCAGATTCTATGTCTCCCTCTCTCTTTGCCCCTCCCCAGCTCATGCGCACATTCTCTCTCTCTCTCTCTCTCTCTCTCTCAAAAATAAATACTTTAAAAAATTAATTTAAAAATAAAAATTAAAAAATCTTTTAAATCTAAGAAAATAAAATAAAATGTCTTAGACATTAGTTTTGGAAGTTAGTTGGTTAAAGTCCAGAGAAGGCCAAACCCTGAACAGGAGAACCTGCCCTGAGCTCAGGCATGCTGGCTATCTGTCCATCCTGTGTGGGAGGTACACTAAGGGCCTGCAGTCCTGCCCTGGGGGACACAGTGTAAAACCAGAAGCACAAGATAAACACTCCTCAAGATTCCAAAATATTACACGGATTTGCATATCCACCAGGAACAAACACACCACTGTAAAATAAAACTGTTTAAAGATAGAAAGGTTTCAGAAGTAGCTTCACAAGAACAAACTTAAAGAAAGTGGGTAATAAACCAGAAAAAGGGTCCTATTTTCAGTATATCAGTCAGAAAGCCCATTACAAACCCCTGGACTACAAGCCTATTCTCTGTAAGAGCTCGGTCTCCCCGGACAGTTCTGACAGACCTTGTCTGGGACCAGTTATATATAAATGCCCTTTAATATCAGAAGATCTACAAAGATATGTAACCTCATGGCAGACCAAAGCAGAAAGCCCATGACTACACCATGGATGCACAAAGAGCTTCGGTACCCATCCCAGTCCCTTTACTCCAATAACGCTCACGGGAGACCCCATCATTACGATACTGTCTGTCCCTCTGCCCTAGAGTGTCAGGTCTGCAAGGAGAGTTGTGTCCTGTCTATCCACGACATGCCCGGAGACAGAAACAGGGCCTGGGACACAGTATGAGCACGGTAAATACTTCCTAAATGATTACACAACTATAAATTAAGGGTTTTCATTTAAAGTTTCTTTCCTTATTTTTGAGAGAGATAGGGAGAGAGAGAATCCCAACCAGGCACCGTGCTGACAGCATGCAGCCGGGCGTGGGGCTCACACCCACAAACTGTGAGATCAACAGTCGGACACTCAACCGACTGAGCCGCCCAGGTGCCTCTCCACCACCTTATGCTACAATATAGAGGAAAGAACAATTTTCCCCAACACCAAAGTAAATTATGAAAAAGAACAGCAAAGGCACAGGGAGACGGGTTCCCTCCCCTGGAGAAGGGTACCACAGGCCTCTCCACTACCCCACCACAAGAGGAGCTGGGGTGCCTGCTGGTCACAGCAGGGTCGTGGACAGCAGCCCAAGGAGGCGAGCTGGAGAGAAGGTAGATTTCCCAGGTCACAGCTTAGACCAGCTGGTTCTGAATTTCTGAAGGTGGGCTCCACACATCTGGGCCTCACCGAGACCTCCAGTGGCTCATCCACAAATCTGAGTTTGAGAAACACTTGTCCTAGGAGGTCCGAAAACCTCAAAGCTGACAAGGGAAAACGTAGAGAACAGATCTGTGACCTAGAAACAGGGAAAAGCTTTGTTATTCATCAAAAGCATAAGTTGTAACAGTAACAAGAAAAGATAAATGCGATTACACAGAATGATGTAACAAGATATAGGTATCTGGTCTCTGCCCCTGGCTCCTGACACAGCTCAGGAAAGGACTCTGGATGCGCTCTTGGATGGGGCTGGTCACCAGAAACACAAAGTCACAGTAAGAAGCTTGGACTCCATCCTCCAGAGAGGGGAGAGGGGCTGCAGACTGAGTTAATAATGCATCATGCTTACATGATGACACTGCCACAGAAATCCCCGAACCACAGGGTTCAGACAGCTTCCAGGTGGGTGAACACACCCACATGGGGAGGATGGTACACCCAGAGAGGGTACCGAAGCTCTGCAGCCCTTCCCCAGTACCCTGTCCTATGCATCACTCCCACTGGGCTGTTCCTGAGTTCTGTAAGTGTTCCAGCAAATTACCAAACTCGAGGAGAGCGTCGTGGGAATCTCCAATTCACAGCCCATCAGTCAAAGTTGCGTGTGCCCTGGGGACCCTCTGCTTAGGACTGGCATCTGAAGCGGCGGCAGCTTTGTGGGACTGAGCCCCTGACCTGTGGGATCAGCCCTGAGTCCAGGGAGACAGTATTGGAACTGAGTTGCTTGTGGGACACCCAGCTGGTGTCAGAGAGCTGGAGACCTGCCTGGTGTGGGAAAGCCCACAGGCATGGTGTTGGCTTGTCCTGAGAGTCCGGTAAAGAAGGGAAGGGCAGTGTTCCTCTCAGAGGTCGGAACTGTAGCTATCTGCCATTGCTACCAGTACCCATCTTTCTGAAGGTTCTGGCCAGAGCCACCAAGCAAGAAAAAGTAACAAAGGGTGTTGGGGTCAGAAAGAAGCAGCAACGTTCATTCCTAACTGACATGATCCCATGTAGAAAATCCAAAGTAACCAACAAGTAAGCTGCCAGAACCAAAGGCAGAGTTTAGAGAGACTGATTATAGAAATGAAACCTAATCTAAACGGTATACCTTATATAAAAATTAATTCAAAATGGAAAAGAAATGTAAGTGTAAAACTATGAAACTTTTAAGAAAAAAAAAAAACTGAAACAATCTTCAGGATCTAGGGGTAGGCAAGACATCTTATCCTTGACACCAAAGCACAATCCCTAAAAGGAAAAGCAATAAACTAGACTTCATCAAGAGTAAAATTTCTCAAAACTAAACAGCAGCAACTCCAAACAAGGAGATGGCGCTTGACAGCCACGGATGGGAATAATTACCAACACAGACAAGGACAGGACATCACCGCCGCGCACCGCACTATTGCTGCAGTGGTTCTGGAAAGTTTTGGCAGCTTCTTCCAGGACTAAACACGCACTTAGCACGTGACAGCAAATGTGGTCATGGACATTTACCCCAGAAAAATGGAAAGCTGCGCCCAAACCAAGATGAACACACGTGTTCTCAGTGGCTTTACTGCAGCCGATGAGAACTGGAAACAGCCCAGATGTCCTTCAGAGAGTGAAAGGTTAGACAGATGTAGTCCATCCACACCACAGACTCCTACTTCAGAAAAGAAAGGAACAAACTGCTGACATGTGAAGTAACCTGGACAAATCCCCCAGGAAATGATGCCGAGCGAAAAAAGTCAATGCCAGAAGGCAGCACTCAGTACGACCCCATCGACAGAACACTTGTGAAAGGACAAAACCATGGCACTAGGGCCCAGACTCGCAGCCAGGGCGTAAATGCAGGGGGCCATGGGGGAGGAGCCCCTGCACCATGAAGTGCTCTGCATCTGGCAGTGGGAGGGCACACAAACCTACACTGTGATGACGGACTGGGGATAAATGCCCACGTATGCGAGTAAAGCCAGGGAACCCGAGGAACCCAATACGCAGATTTTATCGACGTCAATATCCTGGTTGTGCTGTCATTACAGTTATGCAAGATGTCACTACTGGGGGAAACTGGGAAAAGCATACATGGGCTCTCTCTGTGTTAGTTCTTATAAATGCATGTGGACCTCAATTACCTCAAAGTTCAGTCACAAAAAGATAAAGTGCAATGGAAAACCGGAAAGTAAAATTTTAGACACACCATTTACAACAGCATAAGCAAATACAGAAGAATCATGGCGACACCTGTACACCGAAAACAGTAACGTGTGGCTAAGAAAACTTTAAGAAAAGTAAAATAAATGGAGATATAAAATGGCTTGTCCATGAAACAGAAGACTCAATATCGAGTCTTACATGTGAGTCAAGGAGCCGAGCTCTGACCCGGTGAAGAAAAGGATTCTCAGTGATGGGCATTCAGCAGAGATCCCAAACAGCTAACACCTTACTAGTAGGACTGAGCTACACCTGCTACCTGAGAAACGTTTCTCACACAACAGCAACAAACCAACTATTAACTGAAGGTTACTCTATTTCAGTGCTAAAAATGCTTACAAACAAACCAGTAAGAGGCCAAATTTGTCTGTGAATTAATCAATCAAGTGCCCTGGAAAAGCCCAACAATCTATTAGGGAACAGGGAGGTAGGGGAGACAACCAAACATAACATCGTGTTCAAGCCACAACAATATTATTCAAAACATCTAACCAAAATCACAAGACCTGTGAAGAAAAAGAGAATCCACAATGGAGAGAAAAGTCAGGCAATGAAACACCCAGACAGCGGCGCCTGGCTGCCTCAGTCAGTGGAGTCTGTGACTCTGGACCCTTGGACTTGTGGGTTTAAGCCCCACATTGGGTGTAGAGATTACTTAAAAATAAAATCTTTAAAACCAAAACCACAAACACCCAGACATGACAGCAATGGTGGAAGCAGACGGTACAGGCATTCCAACAGCTATTCCAGCACTGAACAGCATTTAAGGACAGTAAGAGGCACCGGCACCACAGCCATCCGTCCACACGGACAACTGACTTTCAACAAGAGTGCAAGGACAATTCAACAGGGAAAGAACAGTCCTTTCAACAGATGGTACTGGGACAAGTGGGTATCCACTCACAAAGGAATGAAGCCGCACCCCTATGTCACTCCATGTACAAAAATTAACTCAAAATGGATCAAAGACCTAGCTATAAGAGATAAAATTATAAAGCTCTAAGAAGAAAACACAGGCATAAATCTTTGTGACCTTCTATCAAGCAATGGTTTCTTAAATGTTACACCAAATGCAAAAGGAGCCCAAGAAAAAACAGATAAACTGGATTTCATCAAAATGAAAAACTTCTGTGCTTCAAAGAGACACCATCAAAAAACTGAAAAGACAAGCCACAGAATGGGAGAAAATATTTGCAAACTATATCTGCTAAGAAACTAGTATCTATGATATATAAGGAACTCTGACAATTCAACAATAAAAATCAATAACCAATTTAAAAAGCGGGCAAAGGATATAAATTGATACTCCTCTGAAAACATACAAAGGGTGAATAAGCACATGAAAAGATGCTCAGCATCACTAATCATCTGGAAAATACATATCAAAACCACAATCAGACACCAGTTTGTACCCGCCCACTCAGATGGCTATAATCAAAATCACAGCCAGTAACAAGAGCTGACAGGAAGTAGAGGAACTGGACCCCTCCCACACTGCTGGTGTGAGTGTAAAATGTATCCCTGCTGTGGAAATCAGTCTAACAATTCCTCAAAAGGAAGTCAAGACCTTGGCTCAGGGACAGTGTGTGAGAGAGGAAAATGGCACCTAGCATTATTTATCCACAACTTCTATCAGAAAAGGTCCCCGGAGGGGAGCCAGGGAGGGAAAAAGAAGAGTTGGAGACCGTGGGTGCCCATGAAAGAGGACACTTCAAGGAGTGGAGGGGAGCACAGTACCATGAAGAAACCCTCAGGCAGGTCTTAAGAGATCCCACCTGGATGAGGTCCCCCAAGGCCCAAAGTGAGGGCAGGATGCAGGGCAGGACCACAACCCTCATTCGACCATGCAGGTGCCTGACTGGGTCAGATCTGAACTGGGGGGCCCCCCAGAGAGCAGGGTTCCCACTGGGGAGGAAGTGAGGCTTGGAAATGGTCAGAGGAAGCAAAGCAGACACTGCTCAGCTTCCCAACCCACCTTGCTCCCAGGAGCCCCTAGAACTCTACTGGAATCGGAAGCAGCTCTGTTACAAAGGTGTGTCAGTGCAGCACGTCATGCAGAGAAAGACAGCCTGCCTTGTGGCCTGGCCGCCGGAGCACCCGCATTCCACGCTCACCCACGGTGGCCCTTGGCTGTGTGCACAGTGCTCACGTGAGGCGACTATGTGGATGTGAAAAGGTGTCACAGCAGCTCCTGGACTGCCTGAGAAGCAGACAGGGGCTGCAGCAATGCATGCTGGGTGGCCACGCTGCAGCTCAGGAAGGGCACGGAAGGGCAGCCACCAGCGTCGGCGGCAAGGTGGTACTCGGCAGGCCATCCCACCACCGCCGGGATGGCCTGCAAGGCTGCATCGGGGGCACTCAGAGGCACACCCACCGAGACACGCAGGTCAGTGA
This sequence comes from Acinonyx jubatus, assembly GCF_027475565.1. Taxonomy (NCBI): domain Eukaryota; kingdom Metazoa; phylum Chordata; class Mammalia; order Carnivora; family Felidae; genus Acinonyx; species Acinonyx jubatus. The sequence goes on from NC_069391.1 coordinate 340,007, forward strand.
TGGGCCGCTGCGGGCCAACCTGCGGGGCCCGGTAAGACGGGCCCCTGCTCTCCACTCATCTCTCCTGCCGTGCACACGACAGCAGTCTCACTAGCCACTGCCGGCGCCTCCGCACACCATCGTCTCTACGTTCTCGGGGGAGGGGATAAGCTGCCAGTCTGGCGGCCTGGGTGACCTTGGCCCAGCAGTGCGCCCCGCCTCAGCTCCCCCTCCTCAGAGGAGAGACAGAACCACACAGCACCGGCTGGCATGCGGCCAGAACACCAGGAGCGCCCGCGGCAGCCACCAGCTTCAGTGAGGAGGGACAGTGACGATCGTGGGCAGGTTCCTCCTGCACTAACCTTCCGAGGCTGCTGGGATGATGCCGTGACACGTTGCTCAGCCCCAGTGCCCGTGTGGCAGGCAGTCCAGGGCGGCTCGCCCATCTCCCCTGACAGACAGCCAAACGAAATCCCGTGTCTGCATCGCTCCCGAGCCATCAGCCTCATAGTGTCCAGCCAGGACGCGGCTCTCCAAAGTGAACTTCTCAGCAGCCCTCACGTGGCTCATGTGTGACACAGCAGGACTCACCTGTCAGAGTCCATTCCATAGCCCTAACCAACAGAGCAGAGTGCCTCCCACCATGGCTCCTCACAGGGCTTCTGCTCTGCAAACGCCCCTTCTTCAGCCTCCCTGCACCTCCTGGCAACTCTGCTGTGTTCCAAGCCTCTAGTTTGACCTTGTCCAGAATGTCACACAAATGGAGTCACAGAGTACATGGCCTGTGGGTTCGGCTTCCTTCACTTAGCAAAACACACTGAGTATCGTCTGTGCTGCCTTGAGAACAAAGCTGCCCCTTCTTCTGAGGTGCTGAGCACCGCCCGCCGTGTGCACGCCACAGGCCATGACCAGGTGATGCGCACCTGGGCACTTCCGCTTTGAGCGCTAGAAATGAAGCTGCCATAAACCTCACCACGACCCTTCTCACTTTCGACTTCCTGGGTGCACTTGAAGATAAGCATCTACCAGGTGTTTGCTTTTCACTCTTGGGTAAAGGCTCCCTTCTCTAGCAGATCTAGGTGTGTGCATTTGTGTCCACCTGGGGATGGGACATGGGAAGCCACGCAGTAACCCAGGTAAAAGCAAAGAAGTTGGGAGCCGGGGACAGGTGAGGAGACACCAGAGTGATGGGTCTTCTGGCCACTTCTCCCGAAGCAGCAAACTGCACCCTTACCTTCCCTCAGCAGCTCTGTTTTCATGCAGCAATCCTGCTTCGTCTCCCCCTTCGCCGGAACTGCCTGCTAAAGAAGAAACAGCCATCAGCCCGGATTCACCCACAGGCAGACTAAGCAATGCGCCAACACGACTTCTCTAGATGGACGTGGTATCTGGATCCTGACAGAAACTCACTGTCAGGTGACTGCACAGTTAGGACATATTCAAACCAGCAGATACCAGTCACCTCCAGGAGGGAGAATGACACTCCGAAAGCAGCCCAAGGAAACTTCTACTTTATCTGCACTTTAGGAGACAGTTTCTTAATAATAAGAATGTGTTCACGCATCACTTACATAATTAGAAATCTCAAAAGTTTTGACTGTTACTGGAATGCTATAAATTGTATCAAAGTGCATTCTGCTGCTGATAACAATTCAACTAAGTATTTCAAATGAACAAAAACCTACAAAAAACTACAGAAATGGATAAATCAAGAAAATTCAATAAAAACGTCAATCATTAAATATTTGCTCTACTATGCGGAGGCACGAATTACACAACGTCTCTTGGAATTGTTTTTTAAAAATTCTTGCCTTAGGGAGGGTTAGAGTCTGGCTGGAGAAGCACACACAAAACACTCCTGATGGGGTCCCTGCAGGTGCAGCAGCCGCTGCCGCCACGAGTCCATGGAGAAGCAGAAGGGGCAGACGCAGGCCCCCTCCAGGCCCCCTACTTACAACTTTCAGAAGCTAAGGGCAAAACCCCCAAAACACGTGTCTAACTTCCGTAACACATTCTCCATTAGACACCACAAAACATTCTCAGAACATTCCTACAGAACCTTGAGGTCCCTGATTTCCCTGAATGCCAAGCATGGCTCCTAAGAGCAGTGGCAGCGCCCCACCCTGTTGCCCTGGACCACCAACCCACCTCAAGTGTGCACAGCAGCCTCCCGCCCTGTGATGTCCCTTCTTCTTCAGTGTTTCCAGAATGTTCCCCCCAGCAGTTCCTAAACAGAGCTGATTTCATCTCCCCAGGTGGACAGGATGAGAGGGGGCGTGAGCATGGCTCAGCTCCCCCTACTGCCCTCCCACCTTCCCCTGGAGCACCACACGTGGCCCCACTGGTGGTTTTCAGAGTCTAAGTAGTGGACCCCCTTCTGTAATCCCTCTTAAACACTCCTGCCACAGGAAGCCAGAATTCGGTGCCAGGCACCAAGTTAAAATCCAGGAACTCAGAGACTTTCTCCCAGAAGGTGGGGAATATGTCCTTGCAGGGAGGGATCAAAGCTGGATGTGTCCCTCCTCAAAGCCCAGGGTCTTCCCAGGTGTTCATCATGGGCAGCAAAGTCTCAGGGCCCAGCCTCTGATCCTCCTTCCACACTCTGACCCCAGCTTCCTGTCCCCGGACCCCGCAGCCTCTCAATAGGCCAATCTCCCCCTTATCAGAAGGCCTCTCCTGGACCCTGCCTCGCTGGCCCCCTGGCACTCACCACCATCAAACATACCACCCAGCCTGTCTGCCCCACCAGCATGCAAACTCTGGCTCCACAGGAGGGGCCTGTCCTGTTCTCTGACATATCCCCGAAGTGTCGGCAATGCCCGGCGTGCAGAAGGAGCCAATGAGCATGTGGCCACAGAACTACTGGGGCCTTTCTAAGAGGACTGAGTAAGAAAGGCCGCTGGGCCCACTTCCATGTCTGCTTTCCACACAGCTATACACCTGTGTAGATTCTCTGGAACAGCCTAGAGACCCACAGCCAGCGTCTGCCACATGAATAAAGGAGGCTGAGTGGTAGCCACTCTAACCCCTGACGGGTGAGGGCAGAGCAGGGCACGGCCAGTGTGAACATCTGAAAGTCCAAAAGCCCAGGGACTGAGCCCGATGATGAGCTCAGCCCACGACTGAAGCAGGAAGAACAAAAATCTCCCAAATTCAGATGCTCTCTGTGGACCGAACCTATGTATGCTAACAAGAGGGAACATGGCTGTCATCACCTCCTCACAAGAGCCAGCAATCCACAAAATCAACACCAAACCAGGAGAGGGGTGAGGATGGAACACGGAGCCCAAACCAGTGACAAACTCCTGTACTGGCAACAGAAGAACCAAACAGAACTTCAAGCCTGCCTGCAGTCCGATTCGGGGTGGGGGCTGTGAGAACGGCCGGAGTCTCACAGGAGGAGGATAAGGATGCTGGCTCTAGAGCGCGGGGCGACGGGGAGGAAAGCAGCTGACAGTTGCACGCACAGCTGACACTCTGGACACTGCACTGCACTGCCCCGAAGCAAGGACACCTCGGCAGCAACAAGCACACCATGCACAGAATCTTGGTTCCTCTCTACCACTTCCCACCGAGAGGACTGAGGCTCCTGGAAGAGAGAGAACCAATTCCAGGTGAGGGCAAGGAAAGTTCCAGGCTCTCAGACTCCTAGAGCATGAGGTGCTGCATCACACTGTTGTCCACCCTCATATCTCTGGCCCCGAGATTTCCTACCAGCTGAGTAGAAGTCTCTCTGTGGGCTAAGTCTTTTGTGGCTACACTGGGGCTGGCACAACACCCCCCGGTTGCTGGGCGGACACAGACCTGACATCACCGAGGAGCCACCAGTGAGACAGCTTCACAGGGCTGACTGGCACATGTCTCCATCTTTAATCAACTATCAACATTTAAAAGTAGGAGAGTGTGAGGTGCCTGGGTGGCTCAGTCGGTTGAGCGTCCGACTCTTGATTTCAGCTCAGGTCATGATCTCATGGTTGCGGGATCGAGCTCCAAGTTGGGTTGTGCACTGGGTGTGGAGCCTGCTTGAGATCCACTCTCTCTCCCTCGGTCCCTCCCCCACTCTCGAGCTGTCTTTCTCTCTCAATCTCTCTCTCAAAAAAAAAAAAAAAGTAGGAGAGTTTACAAAGAATCTGGGTTTAGAGAGTCTGGGGAAATAAGAAGCCCGGGCAGAGCCCAAGGAAGGGCTCCTGGACTCCCTAACAGAGCCCTTGACCTCTGTATGTGGACCCAGGAAAACCCTCTCCTGCCCCCCTCTAAGCTTACCAGCAGCACCTGATGTCCCTCCCAGGGTCCGGTCTTGGCCAGGCATCTCAGAAAGTAGGCAGGGGGCCACCTAACCCCATCTAATCCCAGCCCCCTGACCTCCTACAGCCCATCCAGGGTCAGGCCCAGATGCTCAGGCCTTGCCCCCACTCCCAGCCCATCACAGCTACATCCCAACCACCCACCTCTAGCCTATCCCCACAACCCACTCTCAAATAGAAGTTCTCTGGGGTCCCAAGACCCTTCCAGGGGTCCAAGAGGTCAAAGCTAGCTAGCTTCATTGTAATACTAGGAGTCTACCTGCCTGTTTCACTGTGCTTACTTGGGTACCTTAGGAGCCAAAATGGCAGCACCAAATTAAACTTTTTATTTTTTTAATTTTTATTTATTGACTGATTTATTAACAATTTATTGTCAAGTTAGCTAACATATAGTGTATACAGTGTACTCTTGGCTTTAGGAGTAGATTCCCGTGGTTCATCCCTCACATACAACATACGGTGCTCATCCAAACAAGTGCCCCCTTTAATGCCCGTCTCCCATTTTCCCTGCCCCACCCTCATCACCCCTGAGTTTGTTTTCTGGATTTAAGAGTCTCCTATGGTTTGCCTCCCTCTGTTTGTAACTTATTTTTCCTTCCCTTCCCCTACAGTCTTCTGTTAAGTTTCTCAAATTCCACATATGAGTGAACACAAATAATATCTGTCTTTTTCTGACCAAATTAAACTCCTAAGTGACTGAATTCTTCAACGCTATGCACTCAGGGCGGAAAAGCCAACCTCACCTGAGCATGCCCTTGTTGAGGCGGTGCAATGAGCAGTCTCCCCACGGGCCTTCTCATGAAGGCAGCAGACAAGAGGTAAGCAAGCAGCAATCCAGTCTGCTGGCCGCTCAGGAGAGGCCCGGGGCAGGCACTGGGCTGAGTGTCACTCACTGGGTGTCTGCATTTGGAAGAACTGGCAAGATCCATGGCTACGCACGTGTGGATGCAGGCCAAACATGTTCTCAAAATAAACACAGTGAGCCCACGACCTCAAAGAAAAACCAACAGTATGTGTTGCCAACGTTAAAATTCTAGCTTCTGACTGGAAACTAGAATTTGGGTAAATGTGTATCTATCTGCCCCATGAGCTTCACAGCTGCTGGACACTTAAAGACTTTTGATGACAGAAGAGATGTTAATAAGAGAATACAATTTTCTGATCTTGGATGACAAAATGTGCCAACATTTGGAAGATCCCCATAATTTAGTGAGCCAGTGTTTCCCAAATGAGCAGTACCTAATCTTTATTTATTTTAATTTTTTTTAATGCTTATTTATTTTTGAGAGAGACAGAATGCGAGCGGGGGAGGGACAGAGAGCGAGCGAGACACAGAATCCGAAGCAGGCTCCCGGCTCTGAGCTGTCAGCAGCACAGAGCCCGACCCAGGGCTCAAACTCACTGAGCTGTGAGGTCATGACCTGAGCCGAAGTCAGATGCTTAACCGACTGAGCCACCCGGCGCCCCAAGCAGTACCTAATCTTTAAAACCACACATGACAGGAAGGTGCACTGAGATGCGAGGCCAACCATGGGTTTAAACCTCACAGGGAAAGAAGGCCATCGACATTCTGCTTTGCCCCATCAGGTTCTGGCACACTATAGCCAGCAACACATCTGGAATTATCTAAAAGGCTCACGTGTCTACACGAGGCTGGATCTTCCTCACATACTGCAACCAAACAGCACATCCCTGCAGTCAGAAGCCAGACAAGAAAGAGATACACCAACCTGTAAAGCAATGCCACACTTCTGTGGTTTTGTTTTAGAAAATAGTTATTTTTCACAGAAATTATTCACTTTAACATGTAAACAACACGTTACAGGTTTACTTTTGTTATTTTTAAGTAAATAAGGTTTTTGTAAAGCTTCAGTTTTCATTTATGTTTTGGTCAATACCAGTAGATAGAACTCACATAAACAAGAGCCCTCTGGGGTCCTAAACAGCTTTTAGGGTTGTTCACTGGCCTTGAGGCCAAGCCATACATCAAGGACACCAAGCCCCCCCACATCACAGACCTGCTGAAAATGCCTCCAAACCCCCCGGCACGCCCAGGGCCAGGCATGGCAGGACAGGCCTCCCCGGATCACTCACGAATATACCTACAAACCACCTGTGTCCTGTCCCCACTGTCAGCCACGTGTCCCAGCCATGAAATTAAGATTCATGACTTCTTCCCCCAAAAAACTCTGTTTTAAGAATATTACATAACACACTTTCAAACAATACCAGAAGTATCCACTATTCTGCTCTGCATCTATTCGGATGCATTCAGGAACTCTTCTGATGAGCACTAACCATCACTCCAGGCCCCAGAGAAGCCTCAGAGCCCGAAACAAGACCCCAACATCTCTGCTTTGTCTGCAGCTCTTACTTTTAGAATCCAAGCATCCTCCCTGCTCATGACTCTGAGTGACCACTGACGATGGCACAGGGCAGAGGAGGAAGGAAAGGGGAGTGTGGAGGAGGAGGAGGAGGAGGAGGAGGAGGAGGAGGGGGAGGAGGAGGAGGAGGAGGAGGAGGAGGAAGAGGGGAAGAGGAGGGGGAAGGAGGAGGGGGGAAGGAGGAGGGGGGAAGGAGGAGGGGGGAAGGAGGAGGAGGGGGAGGAGGAATAGGAGGGGGAGAAGGAGGGGAGGAGAAGAAGGGGGGAGGAGGGGGGGGGGAGGAGGCAGCGGCTGCGGCCCAGAGGGCGGACTCCCACCCTGCACGTTCTTCTCTTCCTCACCCTTCGCCTGCCTCAACAAGGCTGCCTGGGGACCTGCAGTGAAACAGGAGCTAAGAAGCAGGCCCAAAACCGCAGCACTAACAGCTCCCTCACCCACTGACCCAGACTCCCATCCAACTTCACGGCCTACGACAAATTCTGAGTTAGAGCAGCACCGTAACGGCCCACAGGCTGAAGCGCCCCTGCGGGAGGGGGAAGCACCGCACAAAGTCTGTCCAGTATGCGATCAGAACGGACTATAAACCACAGCAATGGAGCAAACGTTTTGGGAAAGGCACACCAGAATAATGGAGTCCACTCTGCATGCACTTTATGTACTAGAGTTAGAGCTGAACTTCTAGAAAATGACATTCTGCCCTTTGAATGTCCATCTGATACACTGAAGCACTGCTGTGGATGGAGAAAAAAAAGAAGGAAAATTGTCCAGTCTGTGAAGTTTTTGCCCTTAAATACAAGTTGGCAGATTACAATATAAACAAAAATCTAGGAGAAAAATGTGTCCCGGGGGTGACGCAGAACCTGACCCGTGCTGGAGTTACAAGGTGAAGTGCACTTCCAGCTACAGGTGTCCATTACATTTAGAGTTCAGGGATATGACAAATCAATTTGTTTAGTGTAAGCACATTTACCTGAACTTCAAATGTAACTGGGCATCCTGTTTTTTATTTGCTGAATTTGGCAACCATGAACGGAGTCTATAAAAGTCAGCAAAAGACAAAAGGGCGCGAAGTTTCAATAATTCTGAAGTGGCAATGTTGACATTAAAAAAAATTGTTTTTTATTTTTTTTAATGTTTATTTATTTTTGAGAAAGAGAGGCAGAGTGCAAGCCGGGGAGGGGCAGAGAGAGAGGGAGACACAGAATCCAAGCAGGCTCTGGGTTTTGAGCTGTCAGCACAGAGCCTGATGAAGGGCTTGAACCTACCAACTGGGAGATCATGACCTGAGCTGAAGTCGGACACTTAACCAACTGAACCATCCAGGCACCCTGCAATGTTGACATTTTAATTTTTTTTTAATTTTTTTAAGTTTATTTATTTTGAGAGAGACAGCGTGAGCAGGGGAGGGGCAGACAGAGAGAGGGAAAGAGAGAGAAACCGAAGCAGGCTCTGCACTGCCACAGCAGAGCCCAACATGGGGCTCAAACTCACGAAACTGTGAGATCATGACCTGAGCCAAAACCGAGAATCAGATGCTTAACCGACTGAGCCACCCAGGCACCCCAGTGTTGACATTTTTAAAAGGCAATATTCTCTGCCCTGTGAAATCATATTCCTAAGAAGAAAAATAATTTTTTTTTTTTTTAGAGAGAGAGACGGCACAAGTGAGCGAGGGGCAGAGAGAAGGGGTGGGGGAGAGAGGGGGGCTCACCCAAAGTGGGGCTCGTGTTCACCCAGTTCACCCAACGTGGCACTCAAACTCACAAGCCGTGAGATCACGACCTGAGCCAAAACCAGATGCTTAAAGACTGAGCCACCCAGGTGCCCCAGAAAAAGAATTATTAATGAAACAATTTCTCCATAAGACAAAAGAACACAGAAGAAAATAAAACACAGAGGAAAAAACCCAAAGGCATTATAAAATCTTACTCCAGGGCCTTCAGATACCCTAATTTAATCCCACTCCAGCACTCTATCAGATGCCCAGAGCCGCAAGGCCCCCACCCTACGCCCATCTCTGGCCTGCCTCCCCTGTGCCGACTCTGCCAGCCTTACAGACACAGGATGGTCCCAGTATGATCTGCACAGGGGAACGGCTGTGACCTCACCACCCACTCACACCTACCTTTAACCCTGCACGGCACATTTTATGCAGCCAAGATGCCTCTACTCCACAAAAACCAGAAGCAACCTCAGCACAGTCAGGCAACCAACCAATTCTAACTACACAATACTACAGAGTATTTCTGAAGAAAAACACTCAGTTGTTTGTTTTTAAAGGTAACAAGAGAGGTATCTGGGTGGCTCAGTCAGTTAAGTGTCCCACTTTGGCGCAGGTTCTGATCTCATGGTTCACGAGTTCAAGCCCCACATCAGGCTCTGTGCTGACAATTCCGAGCCTGCAGCCTGCTTTGGGTTCTGTGTCTCTCTCTACCCCTCCCCCACTTGTGCTCTGTCTCTCTCTCTCTCTCTCAAAAATAAATAAAACCATTAAAAAAAAATTTAAAGTTAACAAGAAAAGAGGGCACAGGAGGAAGATGCCCAGATGTAAAGACCACAACAGTAGTATCTACTGTATTTTTTTAATGTTTGTTTGTTTGTTTATTTATTTATTTTGAGAGAGAGAAAGCACAAGCAGGCGAGGGGCAGAGAGAGAGAGAGAGAGAGAGAGAGAGAGAGAGGGAGGGAGGGAGGGAGGGAGGGAATCCTAAGCAGGCTCCATGCTCAGTGCAGAGCCCGACTCAGGGCTCTATCTTATGAACCACGAGATCATGACCTGAGCCAAAATCAGGAGGTGGACACTTAACTGGAGTAAGCCACCCAGGCGCCCCTTCTTTTCATTTTTAAATGTAGTACAAGACAGAAAGAAGATAGTGCTGCCATTTTTACACCACATCAGAATATGTGTGGACATAATCTAAGTTTCAGCTAGGTTTTTCTTCATGATCAAAAGAAAAAATCTTGGGGTGCCTGGGTGGCTCAGTCAGTTCAGCATCTGACTTTGGCTCAGGCCACAATCTTGTAGTTCCTGAGTTCAAGGCCCGTGTCAGGCTCTGAGCTAATAGCACAGAGCCTGCTTCGGATCTTTTGTCTCCCTCTCCCCCTGACACCTCCCTCCCCTGCTCATGCTCTCTCCCTCTCTCCCTCAAAAATAAACATTAGAAAAAAAGGAAAGAAAAGAAAAAAATCTCTTACGAGTCTGTACAGTACCGTCACTTTATGTGATATAACCATAAAGTAAGCATATAATAATCACTTACAACTTAAATAACACAATATGTAAATAAAATAAAGGCAACCCCCTCGTGACACTTTAAATTAAATGCATTTTCCTCTCAGGGCAGACCGGGGTCTCCCCACTCTGCCCCTCAGTCAGCACTGCTTTTCATCCACAGAAGGTATTTCTCCATTGTCAATGGACGTGAAATGGCTGCATCAAACATAATTCATCATAATACAGTTAACTTCAACTTTACTACATTTGATTTCAGATAGTTTTTAAGAAGACAGTTTCTGCTATGCATACAGTATAAATTAAGACGGTTAAGATTTTGTGTAGAACCTTCGTTACTTTTCCATGCAAGAGTACGACCCATCACTTGTGTTTTATTTACTGTCAGCTCCTGTTTTATTTACAGTGAGCCTCCTCATCTGCAAGGCAAAGTGCCTGCCCCCACGGGTCAAGAGCCTCGGGCACAAGGTTAGGAACGTGCCCAAGGCCAGGCAGCATACCCTGTAGGTGAGGTAACAAACCCAGTTTCCCAGGGTTTGGAAAGGCTCAACCTCCCAGGTACCTGCCCCGTCGGGTTTCTACCACACTGCTGATTTGTTTTCTTTTTGTAAAATAAACAATGGCTGTTGGAGAAAGATCACAGAAACTCTGACATCACCCCTTTGAAAGTTCCTAAAATTCAAAGACAGGGGCGCCTGGGTGGCGCAGTCGGTTAAGCGTCCGACTTCAGCCAGGTCACGATCTCGCGGTCCGTGAGTTCGAGACCTGCGTCGGGCTCTGGGCTGATGGCTCAGAGCCTGGAGCCTGTTTCCGATTCTGTGTCTCCCTCTCTCTTTGCCCCTCCCCCATTCATGCTCTGTCTCTCTCTGTCCCAAAAATAAATAAACGTTGAAAAAAATAATAATAAAAAATAAAAATAAATAAAATTCAAAGACAAATAAGGGCTGGACCAAATTTTGGATAATCTGTAAGTATTTAAATAGTTTTATCCATTTAAACTATAAAGATATCGGCAGAAAGAACCATGACACTGTGTCAGCTCTGAATCCGGACGGGCCTTTGGCTCATGAGAAGGAAAGCCTCCACTGCTCCATGGCAGCCTGTGAACCCAGGAAGGGCCGGCCAAGGACCCCCAGCGCCAGCCCAGGCTCAGCCCACCTCATCGGTAGCCAGTTACCTCTCAACAGATCAGACCAATGGTGTCCACATCACGAGGACAGCCAGGAACCACGGTAATGATAGTTCTGGACCAACCCCGCCGAGTCTCCACACTGCCAGCGGTGCAGCCAACCCCGGATGGTGGAAGCTTGGCCGGCCTCTACTCAGGCGGAACCACAACAAACGGGGGCTGGGAGCGCAGAGTAGTCTGAAAGGAAAACTTAAGAGGGAAAAAAAGAGAATCATCTATCTCAGGGCCCTTTGGCTCACTTTTCCAGAGAGCTCTGTTCTCTCAGGTGACCTAAATTAGTGAAGCCCAATTGTAACGTGGCTTTCTCCACAAAGATGCAGCCATGCGGACTCCTGTGGAAAGAAGATCTTCCCCCACATTCATTCCAACTCCCCCAATGATCCAATGGGAAAACTCAACAATAAGGAGCTAACCACAAAAAGTATCCTTATTTATGACAGCAAGGGTGAAACCCTTAAAGTCATCAGAAACTTAAAACTGCTTCCAAATACTCTAACCTCTGAAGTGGAGTGGGGGTCCACCGGACAACAGACCAGCCCCACGGCTAGCACACACAGGCCAGGCCAGACCAAACCTACAGGGAGCAGCACATGTGGACAAACATTTCCTGACAGTCGGTTCCATGACTCAGCCATACAAATACGGAAGCCAACGTCGAACCAACCTGCCACACAGATCTCAGACCCTGCTGTGTGTGCATGGAGCCAGTGCTCTGGTCTGATCTTGGGCCTGAAAGCTGCTCCCCCTGCCCTGGCAGCACCAGCATTTCCAAGGCCACAGCCATCTCACAGATAAGCTCCCTCCCTTCTCAGGGCTCAAGCCACCCTGGACCCATGTATCCACGTTATTCGGAACTCCTATTTTAAGCACAGATGTTGAGAAGGTTACTCTTTAACTACTACACACACACACACACACACACACACACACACACACACACACACCCCTTAAGTTTGAAAAGAGTCAAAGCCATTCCAAAAAGAATTTGAGAGGTGACCAACATGGCAGCCCACAGAGGAGCCTGGTAAAGATGTGCCCACACTACAGGGGGAGGAGGGAGGGAGTCCATGTCCTCCCACGAAACTGCCATCTCCTCAATGCAGCCTCAAAGCACCCTTACCCTCATGTTTTGCGGGGTGTGCCAGATTTCACATATTATCTACTGGAGCTGTAAAGATACCCAACAATGGTGAAATACTAAGAAAAGGGAAGGGAAAATCCTCTCTAAACACGTAAGTGCATGCTTGCTGGACTCTGTGGTTCCATGGGTGATCGTGCTTTCACATTTCACAGCTAGGAGGCCAATGGAAAGAAAAGCCCCTCTCCTCCAACAAAGAGCACACTGCTCACGGCTCACAGGCTTTCCTGACTCGGCCGCTGGAGGCAATCTGCAGCATCCGACACACAGGGCAAAGAGGACCTTCTCTCCCCAAGGGTGGAGATGTCATGGCTCTAGCCACCTTAGGAGAAATGCTAATTCTGACCTGCCATTTGTTCCTCTCTCCTTTAGGACTCTGCCCAAGATCTGGACCCAGAGACCGCGTCCTCTCCTCGAGAACTGCATCAGGGCCAGCGATGCAGTCACTGTCAACACCAAATGGATTCCCAAAGATGGGATGCGTCTTCTGTCCAGGAAACTTGTGAGATGTAGAATGCTATCTGCTCACCCCCTAATTTTCAACTATTTTCCACATACCAATTTCACTAGCTAATTATCAAAAGGGGTGGGGAGAAAAAGAATGAATCCTTTCAATATCTGATAGATTTCCTTTTCCCTCTTTTGTCTTTTTGTTTTTTCCCTTTGGCAGCAAAAGGAGTTAGTTCCTAATTTTGGAAAATACAATTACTATCCAAAGTAGCCCCAGAAATTACATTTAAGGGACTGTGAAATATCAGAACAGACTCCCTTTCCATCTGCTATTTAACCCTTAATTGGCTTCTCTGCAAAGGAAAAAACCAAAGGCGCTACGTGCTTGCTGCTCCCTTGACCCAGGCTAGGCTTGGCTATTGTAGTTTTCCAAAGATGGCCAGACCAATGTGCACACGACCCTACACACCTCTCTAACAAGGTGATGCTGACATTCCTCCATGAGAGGTGGGCTGTGCTCCTTCGCCTTTAATAAGATGGCCTTTTGTGACAGCCTAGACCTGAGACTGTGGCTAAAGTGAGCTCCATGGTGCGTGAGGCCAGGTCACAAATGCCCTGAGGACCCCAGAGCTGTGGCCACCTGTGGGCGTTCCAACCAGCAGCCCACACAAAAAGTACACACCACCAGAAGTGCAAGCCATCCCCAGTGCCTGAGGCTTCCAGCTGAGGCCCCAGGCTCATGGACCAGAAAAAAGCCATCACCCCCCCACACACACACTGCCCTGTCTGAACTGCCAGCCCCATGAAGGATAACAAGTGATCACTGTTGTCTTTAGGCACTATGTTTCAGGGTAGTGTCCTAAGCATTAACAGACAACTCAAACAGTGCCCTTGTCCTTTGTGTCCCTTCCAGGCCACAGCAAACACAGCCCTGGGCCTGGGACCCACAACAGAGGTCAGACCCCCACAGAACGTGATTTCCAGAGAAGAAACAGCAAGCTGAGAAATGAAACAGGTGCGTGGACACCTGTGGGGAAAGCACGGCCTCTCCCACTCTGAACCGTGGCTCCACAGCCCCCTAAGCTTCCATGAATTAAAGCATGCTATCTGAACCCTTTCTGGTCTGTGGAGGAAAACAAAAACAAAAGCCAGCCACACACCCAGAACAATCTCCCAAGATCTAACCGGCTAAGTGCTGGGCTATAGCAGGTGTCTGTTCTGAGGGCATAAACCAGGGAATGGGGGTCACACAATGTTTACTTTCAGTCTGACTTTCCACACGGTGAAGATATCTACACATATTTACCACCATAAATATGCTGATTTCTTCTTTTATACGTCAGTCTCTTGTGAATTTGGATAGTATGATCATCACAATTTGGTTTACTGACAAAATCAAGTTTCCAGACCTGCAAAGATGACACTTGCTTCCCATGGGGACCTTCTGCCTGGTTCTCACACTGATGGGTCCCACCCTACACAGCAGTGCAGGGGGTTCTCTACCTGGCTAAGCAGAAAACCAGTGGTGGGTCTGGGTACACCTAGTGCCATTAGATGCTCATGGAGCACACAACTCAACATGACACCAGGAAGACTCACAATCTTTGACACTGGAAAACATCTACTCCATCTCTCCTACTTTAACTCAGACTAAATTAAAATGAAAATGGACTCCATTAGAAATGAGGATGTCTTTGAGGCGCCTGGGTGGCTCAGTTGGTTAAGTGTCAGACTTCGGCTCAGGTCATGATCTCGCGGTCTGTGGGTTCAAGCCCCGCGTCGGGCTCTGTGCTGACAGCTCAGAGCCTGGAGCCTGCTTCAGATTCTGTGTCTCCCCCTCTCTCTGACCCTCCCCCGGCTCACACACTCTCTCTCTCTCTCTCAAAATAAAGACACACACAAAAAAAATTAAAAAAAAAAAAAAGAAATGAGGATGTCTCACTGGCAGAAAGGCACAGAGTGGAGACAACGGGGCCACCAGGATGCAGCAATCAGCTGTGCGCCTAACACAGGCCTGTCCACCAGCTACATGCGCATGTACCACGGTGACTCAACAGTGAGAGTAACCTTACGAGGCCAGAGTAACTCAGTTCCACTCCAAAGATCTAGCTCTTAGTTCCTCAGTTTCAACCAAGTTTTTCCTAATATAAAACCATCACGAAGGGAAATCACTCAACATGATGTCATTTGTTATACCCTTAGGTTATCAATATAAAAAACAAAATGGGCAATGTGGCTCAAAAATACAGTCATCCTAACAAACTCAGTAACAGAAATCCACAATGTGGGACATTCTGCAAGACCACTGACATAGCTTCCTCATCGCAAAAGATGAAAGATATTAGCAGGGGCAATGGTTGCAGATATCAAATATAACAACCAAATGCAAAGTGTGGATTCTGTTAGGATCCTAATTTAAACCAACCAACCATAAAATGACATTCTGACATGATCGGAGGGTGATTTTAAAATAGATGTCATCAAGCAATTACTTCAAATTTTGTTAGGTGTGAAAACAACACTGTGGTTATGTAAGGATGCCTTCTGTGTTTTTAAAAGGTACGTCCTCTGAGTTGAGAAGTGGAAGTTTCGCGGCCTCTATGGTGTGCTCCAAAATACCACAGCAACAAAAACAAAAGGAAAAGGAAGAGAAGGAACGAACAAGATAGGAACCATGTGGCAAAATCTTGACCATGATCATGGAATTGTAAGTCGTCTACTTTGCACATGATGGAAACTTAAATTCTTCATGAAATCCTAAAGAAAAACTAGTTCTAAACTACAGATGACATCTGAGTGTCCTGCAGCGCTCAACATACAGTCCACAGCAGGCCTGACACCCTCACACGATTCAAGCTCAGCTCTCTGCTGACCCGGCATGGTACCTTGCTGCCTTACTTTCCTCTTGACCAAATGGGTACAACTACCCAAAACCCAGCTCGGAGGGCTCAGGAAGCTGCAGAATGTTCAAAACGGTGGGCAACACACAATAAATTCCGGCCACTTTTACTGCTCGATGTACTTAGTACATACATCATAAAGATATTTCTAGCATCTGCCATGTGCCAGACATAAACTTGTCACTCATTCCCCAAAGTCAACTGTTCAAACGCAAGCGTGTCTCAAGCTGGCCCCAGCCCCAGCAGATTCTGTGCACCCTATCTGCCCCAGTGATCAGTCACCACACTCACTGCTCTCTTCTCTCCATCCATGCCCTACAAGAGCAGCAGCTGTTTTCCTTTTCCAAAGATCCCATTACTGCCATGCTCAAAAGCGATGAAGGACCAGTTCCCAAAAGGGTGGGTCTGGCCCCACTACTCGGACCATCTCAGGGAGGGGCTGCCACACTCTCCCCCGGCTCTCTAATGTCACACTTCTCTTAAGACTCCCCACGAGTCTTCAATACCACACCCTCTTTTGAAAGAGGCCATGGTCCAGCCCACACATGTCCACTCCCTCGTCACCAGCTTTGAGGCCAGTCCCTCCCCAAGTACTCATAGACCTCACTTAACTGGAGTCCAAGAGCATCACTCACTGCCAATACACACACAGCAGGGGCACAATCAAGTCAGTGTACAAGCTCATGACTCTCCCCCAGACACAAAACATGCATATAAAAAAATGTCTTCTGGGGCGCCTGGGTGGCTCAGTTGGTTGAGCATTCAACTTTCTGGCTCAGGTCACGCGTGATCTTGCGGTTCGTGGGTTCGCACTCTACATTGGACTCGCTGCTGTCACAGTGCAGAGCCTGGAGCCTGCTTCAGATCCTCTGTCCCCGGCTCTCTCTGCCTCTCCCCCACTCGCGCTCTCTCAAAAATAAATAAAACATTAAGAAAAAAGTTTTTTTAATGTTTTCTTACTTTTTACTATTGTAAGAACTCCCTTCTAAAGTAAAAAAGATTGATTAGAAAAAAACCATCTGACTCTAGATTTCAGCTCAGGTCACGATCCATGTGGACAGTGTGGAGCCTGATTAAGATTCTCTCTCTCTGCCCCTCTACCCTGCTAGTACACACGCTCTCTGAAATAAAAAATTAGAAATAAATAAGTAAATAATAAAGGAAATACTCAAAGGTACATATAAATATACTTTATGAATGCCAATAAAGGAGACCTTCCCCTGACAATATTTTGACACCTTGACCAGTATCGGCCTATTGTTTCCTATAATTCCCATTTTATCCCTTTTCCAAACTCTTCCACAGTCCAGTCAACTTTCTCATCAGCTCTGCCTACTTTGCACTTCAACAGAATCAGCAACTTCCCATGGATTTTTAGTAAACTGTGCTTCATTTCTATTTCAGGAAACAAGAACCATTTTAAAAGCTCCTGTATTGAAGGAGTAAGGGAACAAAATGACCAGAGCCAAGGAGGCACAGAGCCATGATCTCCGACTGGAGGGGACGAGGCTGGGAGATGGCACCTACTTCACATTGACTGGGACAGCCATGGTCAAAAAAGATGAGCCAAAACAAAAACAAGTGCTGGCAAGGATGTGGAGGAGCTGAAACCCTCACGCGTTGCTGGCGGAAATGCAAAATGACGTGGCTACTGTGGAAAACGGTTTGGTGGTTCCTCAGAAAGTTAAAGAAAGAATTCCCACATGACTCAGCGATTTACTCCTGGGTGTACACTCCAAAGACTGAAAAGAGACACTCAAACAGATGCTTGTACACAAACATTCAGAGCAGCACTATTCACAACAGTCACAAGATGGAAAAAACCCACATGTTCATCAGCAGATGAATAAACAAAATGTGGTCTATGCATACGAGGGAAGATTACTCAGCCAGAAAAAGAAATGAGGCTCTGCCACAGGCCATCGCGCAGATGAACCTTGAGAACATTACGCAGAGAGAGATGTGCCAGGCACAAAATGACAAATCAGTCTACTTACATGAAACACCTACTTTAGGCAAATTCATAGAGACAAAAAAAGGAAAGGAGAGTTACTGCTTAATAGGTACAGAGTTTCTGCTTGGGGTGGCAAGAATGTTTTACAAACAGGCAATGATGATGGTCACACAACACCGTAAACATACTTGTGCCACCAAAAGTAGGCTTAAAAATGGCTGAGGGGCACCTGGGTAACTCAGCCGGTTAAGCTTCTGCTCTTGATTTCGGCTCAGGTCCTGATGTCAAGGTTAGTGAGTCTGAGCCCCGAACTGGAATTCTCTCTCTCCCCCTCTCTCTGCCCCTCCACTGCTCACGCATGCTCTCTCTCCCTCAAAAATAAATAAACTTTAAAAAATGGCTGAAATGATAAGAGTTATGTTTAAGCATATTTTACCACAATGAAAAAGAAAGAGGCGGAAAAAGATTGAGGGGTGTGCCAGGATAACTCTACCTATACAATCAGGGATTCTTTAACAAAGTCAATGCAAGTCTTAGAAAGGACTCCTTTACAAGGAGAGATGTAATGTGTATACAATACAAAATCAGAATATAACATATAACACTTATGTATTTAAAAATGAGATTACCATACCAGTGTTGAAAGCAGGACGTCATAAACTACACTGTTTAAAAGAGATATATCAGTCTGATGTGGATAGCTGGATTACGGCTGTCGGAGTGGTAGGGCATCTGGCGGGCAACCTAATCTCAAATGGCTCATGAAAAAAAATCTCTTTTATCATACTTGCAACTTTCCTTACATTAAGTTTGAAAGTATTTCAAAAGAAGAAGAAAAGCAGTTCTATAGGCAGAAAAAACACAACACCTACAAAGACTGACTACACGGTTTTGGCGGGCTCGAATACATCTGCATAAAACTCCCTAAGAGAGAAATCTGAAGGGATGTGTATCAAATCATCGTAGAAGCTGTGGGGACACTGTCGAGTAAGAAAGGGACACACAGGGACACATAGGGCAGATCCTGCCTGAACAGGATTTGATCTTCAAAAGGAAAATTCCTACATTATTGCACGATTTTACATTTTTAATTTAAGTAAAGGAAATGAATTGGGGGAGTTAGGTGAAAACTACAAAGCATATACTGTAACATTTGCATATAACTTTCCAAATATTTTTCTGTGCAAACACACTCATGAAGGTACAACTAATACAGACTACGTAAACGGGTAGTAAATTTTTCCCGTAACTACTGGGAGCAAATGAATTCATGCCGTCACAGCACAGGCTGCAGCAGCAGATCCCTAGCATGCACTGAGCTCTCCCCACACACAGGACCCAACTAAGAGACACGCAGGGCATCTATGACATCTCAGCATCATAAACAGCCTTGAAGTGAACACCTTCACTTAATACACTCCTTTGCATGTAGTTCCCCATAAATTTCTCCAAGAATGCCGTAAAAGAAAGGAGAAAAGAAAAGAAAAGGAAAAGAAAAGAAAAGAAAAGAAAAGAAAAGAAAAGAAAAGAAAAGAAAAGAAAAGAAAAGAAAAAAAAGAAAAGAAGGGACAGAGCTAGAAATTAAAGCTACACTTTCCCTTACACAAATGATGTGCTAAATGTCTCAGCGGGGCTCTTAAACAGAGGGGGTGTTTTTTTCCTTCTTAAGACTCAAACACTAAAAACATGTTGGAAAACAACTCCCTATCCTTCTCATGTCTGTTTGTGGTAAATCTAGGGTTCAATCTCAACTGTAAGAGAAAGGAACCTTTCCCCTGGCCCAACCCCACTTTACCAAGAAACCAGCAATGTGAGGCCTGGCTGCATGGCCCTGTCTGTCCCAGACACAGAACAGGTCTTAGCAGGCGGGGTCTACACACCTAAGGAGCTGCCAACAGAGCCGAGTCAGAGAAGACATGAAGCACTGAAGTGATCAGAAGCCCTTCCTGCCAGCCAACCTCAAGGCTCACATCACTGAATGTTATTGTTTGTAGACCAATTAAGGAGCTACCGAGTTGATTCCTAACACCCTAAGTGACAGAAGCACAAAGGCACACGAACCTCCGCTGTTTTCCAAGCCAGCTAACTCTCCTACCAGCAGCTATGGTAATGCCACCAAGCACTACACAACTCTGATTTACATGAAAAACTGTTTTTCTGAAGTCCAAACTCTAACAGAATAGGTCACACTACCAACAAGTCACCTATGTAGTGTGCCATTAGCCACAACATCCCTTCTACCCTGGAGCTCCACATGCATGCTCGCGCACCGCTTACTGTACGGCCTTACTGTACCTGCACATGAAAGGAACATCAGGCTCTTCCTGTAGGGACTGTCTCTTCTCCATACATGCTATTTTGACAACAATTCAAATTATTGCAGAATGTTCTATGTTCCCGCTTGTGGCCCACAGTAGCAGCTTTCCTGACCTCCCTTTAATAAAGTCTCTAAGGGGTGCCTGGGTGGCTCAGTCAGTTAAACATCTGACTTCGGCTCGGGTCATGATCTCACAGTTCGTGAGTTCAAGTCTTGCTCCAGGAAAGCTCTGCTTCTCTCTCTCTCCTCTCTCTTTCTCTTTGCCCCTCATGGGATTCTCTCTTTCCCACCCCCTTCGCCGCCCCTCGCTCACTTGCACCTTCTCTCTCTCTCTCAAAACAAATAAGTAAATAAATAAAGTCTCTGCAATAAGAATGCCTGTCAACAATAAGCTCACTAGTCCACATCAAGAGGGCCCTATGGGAAGGAAGCATGATTCCGGTGTTTATGCTTATCACTAGAACTGTATCAAGTGGTAAAACTGAGAGAAGAAAAACAGCACGGGAAAACAAGAACTCAGAGGTGAGGGTGAGGAGAGGGTCTGCCTTCACGGTGACTGTTACTTCTGTTAGCACCATGAACTAAATTAAACTGCCAGTGCACTAGTGGGGGGGGGGGGGGAGATCAACCATGTAGGGTAGCCATCCTTTGGACTATAACTCCCCCTCCAGCCATGGGATCTGGAGACCTCAGCGGAGCATCCCCATAAAGGTGGCTTGCAAGGTTCTCAGCACAAGGACACCCTAACCTCCCCTCCAAGTTCCTGGTTATGTGAGGCAATGCATCCCCCCCTTTTTTTAATTTTTGTAATGCTTTTATTTATTTTTGAGAGAGAGAGAGAGCGCACAAACAGGGGAGGGGGACAGAGAGAGAGGAGAGAGGAGAGAGAGAGAGAATGAATCCCAAGCAGGCTCCACACTGTCAGCACAGAGCCCAATGGGGGCTCAAACCCACAAATCATGAGATCATGACCTGGGCTGAAATCAAATTGGACACTTGACCAACTAAGCCACCCAGGCGCCCAGCATCCCCTTCTTTTGTTGAAGAAATCACTGAAGTTGATTTCTGCTACCTGGTTCCATCTCTTTCTCCACTGACGCAAAGGGAGGCCCTGAAGTTTCCCTTGCATGCCACCTAGTTATTAAGGAGCACAGCCCGTGACCAGCAAAGCCCCCCAGGGAGCTAAAACTGGGTGGTAGGAAGACATCTGCCACCACAGACTAACTAGAAATGGATAAAAGCAAATTTCTAAGTAGAGAAAAATACCATGACTCCTTAGACACAAATTTTCAATCAAGAACAAAATAAACCATTATTTCCTCACAAAACACAAAAAAAGCTGGTATTAGGAAAAACCAGTTCACTTGAAATTTTTAACTTTTTAAGATTTTAAAGTATTTAGGGGCTTCTGGGTGGCTCAGTCAGTTAAGCGTCCAATTTCAGCTCAGGTCATGATCTCACGGTTTGTGAGTTCAAGCCCCACATCAGGCTGTCTGCTGTCAACGCAGAGCCCACTTCAGATCCTCTGTCCCCCTCTTTTTCTGCCCCTCCTCCGCTCTCCTTCTCTCTCTCTCTCTCTCTCTCTCTCAAATTAAAAAAAAAGTTAAAACAAAGATTTTAAAGCATTTAATAAATCCCAAGCCCAGTAACTACTGTAAAGGAAAATGATTTTTACTGTTTCAACAGCTTCCTGCAGCATTAAAACAGGGGTTAGCATAAACACACACCAATCCCAGGGCTCACTCTCATGCCCCAAACTTGGATGAGCAAAATGTCTCACTATCCACATGCCTTAGTGGTCATGGGGTCAGGACGAAAGTCAGATCTGGTTGGTCAAAATCTTATAGGGAAAAACAGAATGAGTGCCTCCAACACAGTGGATCCACTTGCTTCGAGGCTGAATCTTGAGGGGTGACACAGAGGCTTCCCAGGGACACTGGGGCTACAACTTGGAAATTAGGAAATACTGGGGGTAGTGGACGATCCTGAATTTCTGGAGGAAAAGTCAACATTTTTACTGCCACCAATAATGGAGGAATGTAAGCAGAAGTACTTTGTGCCGTTTCATATCCATAATATATTAAGTCAGACAGAAGACAAATAATTTTTGGACAAAGAATTTGTAAGATGTGCAATATAGATACTACAAAATTTTAGCAAAATCCTGGAGCTTAAGGCTGAGTACAGTTCTGAGGATTTCAGTTGGACCCCTGCATACTACAGTGCTGGTTACACATATGGCAGAAACAATGAAACCACAGTGTGTCTGTGACTGAAAAGACTGAATTCCGTGTGCCCCTCAGACTGAGAGCTCTCTGTTAAGTCGCCATGCTAGCTTCTAATTATCATTGACCATGGCTGCTAAGAAAACCTGACGAACAATAATCTTTTTTTTTTAACATTTTTTATTGTTTGTTTATTTTTGAGAGAGACATAGCATGAGTGCAGGAGGGGCAGAGAGAGAGGGAGACACGGAATCTGAAGCAGGCTCCAGGCTCTGAGCTGTCAGCATAGACCGCGACGCAGGCTTGAACTCACAAACCATGAGATCATGACCTAAGGTGAAGTTGGACACTTAACCGACTGAGCCACGCAGGTGCCTCAACAATAATCTTGTAATGGCAAAATAGTACTAATTAAAAACAGTGGCATTTCATGCTGAATGTGAACAGTGCAATTTTGACCTTTCTTAATGGACTATTTCTTCTGATACATCTATATATGTAAAAGGCGATCAGCTTGAGGTTTCTAACAGCATAAGCAACAACAACCTCCCCAAGTAGCATAATCATATTCATTAGTCATGGCATGACTCTGTGAAAGAAAATCTATCACTGCCTATGAAAATTCTTACGGTTTTCCTTAAATATGTGTAAAAGAGACTAGAAACAGTCACACATACAAATAAGAACACAGTACAAGGTGAGGGCATTTCAAATCAGCAGAAGAGGGGATAATTAACAAAATGGTCACTGAGACCACCGGCTGGTCATGGAAGAAAGGTCATCACAAACATGAATCACTGAGTGCAGGGATTACATATAGTGCGGCACAACTGTACAAGCACTAGGAGAAATCCTTGGTGACCCTGAAGTGAGGAACCGCTGATTCTAAGCCTAACTAACTCCGTGACAAGGAATCACAAAAGAAAAGCTTTACAGATTTAACTACCAAAATATTTTAAGCACTTATGTGACAAAATAAAGAAATAACTCTAAAAGCCGGAAAAAAAAAGGGGTGGGGGGGCTGGTCCTGGATGGATCAGTCGGTTAAGCAACCAACTCTTTATTTCAGCTCAGGTCATGATCTCATAGTTCATGGGATTGAGCCCCATTTAGGGCTCTGTATTGACATTGCAGAGCCTGCTTAGGATTCTCTCTCTCCCTCTCTCTCTGCCCCTCTCCCACTCGCACGTGTGTGTGTGTGTGCACGCGCTCGTGTGTGTGTGTGTGTGTGTGTGTGTATTCAAAAAAATATATGCAGTGTATGGGCTTAGTACCTTTAATATACTCTTAACCCAAGAAGGAACAGATAAATAGTAACTCCAAATCAATTTTGTAAAGACAGAGACCACCAACAAAGTAACAGGCAAAAGAGTGAAACAGGCATTCCCAAGTGGCCAACAGATGCACATACAGGCAGATGCTTGGCCCTGAATGTGACCAAGGGCTGGAGAAGGGGAGGAGTTCCCTAGCTCCCCCATAGCAGCAAGATCACACAGCAAGCAAGTATGCCATAGATTTCCTAAAAACACAGACCAGTCTTCTCACAAGGATGCAATAACCCTTAACAAAACAGGAAATGAACCCAGCAACATGTAAACATAGTTACACATCCATGACCATGTGAGATCTACCCCAAGAACACAAGGTTGGGGGGCGGCTGGGTGGCTCAGTCGGTTGGGCGGCCAACTTCAACTCAGGTCATGATCTCGCAGTCTGTGGGTTTGAGCCCTGCGTCGGGCTCTGTGCTGGCAGCTCAGAGCCTGGAGCCTGCTTTCGATTCTGTGTCTCCCTCTCTCTCTGCCCCTCCCCTGCTTGCTCTCTGTCTCTTTCTCAAAGAATAAACATTAAAAATAATATTTTTTTTAATTACAAAAAAAAAGAATGCAAGGTTGGTTTAACATCTGAAAATCAATGCAACAATTATTAACAGAATATAGGACAAAAACCACAATGATTAAAAAAAAAACCAAAACACAAAAAACCCATAATGATCATCTCAACAGATGAAAAAAAAAACATCTGACACTGACTTCAAGCTGTATTACAAAGCTGTAATCATCAAGACAGTATGGTACTGGCACAACAACAGACACTCAGCTCAATGGAACAGAACAGAGAACCCAGAAATGGACCCAGAAACATATGGCCAACTAATCTTTGACAAAGCAGGAACAAATATCCAATGGAATAAAGACAGTCTCCTCAGCAAGTGGTGCTGGGAAAACTGGACAGCAACATGCAGAAAAATGAACCTGGACCACTTTCTTACACCAGACACAAAAATAAACTCAAAATGGATGAAAGACCTTAACACAAGACAGGAAGCCATCAAAGTCCTCGAGGCAAAGTCCAGAGCAGGCAAAAGCCTCTCTGACCTCAGCCACAGCAACTTCTTACTCAACACATCTCCGGAGGCAAGGGAAACAAAAGCAAAAATGAACCACCGGGACCTCATCAAAATAAAAAGCTTCTGCACAGCGAAGGAAACAATCAGCAAAACTAAAAGGCAACCGATGGAATGAGAGAAGATATTTGTAAATGACGTATCAGGCAAAGGGTTAGCATCCAAAATCTATAAAGAACTTATCAAACTCAACACCCAAAAAACAAATAATCCAGTGAAGAAATGGGCAAAAGACATGCATAGACACTTCTCCAAAGATGGCGAACAGACATGAAAAAATGCTCGACATCACTCATCATCAGGGAAATACAGATCAAAACCACAAGGAGATACCACCTCACACCTGTCAAAATGGCTCACATTAACAACTCAGGCAACAACAGGTGTTGGCGAGGATGCAGAGAAAGAGGCTCTCTTTTGCATTGTTGGTGGCAATGCAAGCTGGTGCAGCCACTCTGGAAAACAGTCTGGAGGTTCCTCAAAAAGCTAAAAATAGAACTACCATACGACCCAGCAATTGCACTACTAGGCATTTATCCAAGGGATACAGGTATACTGTTTCGAAGGGGCACGTGCACCCCCATGTTTACAGCAGCGCTATCGACAATAGCCAAAGTATGGAAAGAGCCCAAATGTCCATCAACAGATGAATGGATAAAGATGTGATATACATACACAATGCAGTAGTACAAGGCAATCAAAAAGAATGAAATCTTGCCATTCTCAACTACATGGATGAAAGCAGAGGGTATTATGCTGAGAGAAATTAGAGAAAGACAAATATCATAGGATTTTACTCACATGAGGACTTTAAGATACAAAACAGATGAACATAAGGGAAGGGAAGCAAAAATAATATAAAAACAGGGAGGGGGACAAAACATAAGAGACTCTTAAACAGAACAAACAGAGGGTTACTGGAGGGGTTGTGGGAGGGAAGGGATGAGCTAAATGGACAAGGGGCATTAAGGAATCTACTCCTGAAATCACTGTTGCACTATATGCTAACTAACTTGGATGCAAATTCAAAAAATAAATAAAAATTTTAAAAATAATAAAATAAGGGGCGCCTGAGTGGCGCAGTCGGTTAAGCGTCCGACTTCAGCCAGGTCATGATCTCGCGGTCCGTGAGTTCGAGCCCCGCGTCAGGCTCTGGGCTGATGGCTCAGAGCCTGGAGCCTGTTTCCGATTCTGTGTCTCCCTCTCTCTCTGCCCCTCCCCCGTTCATGCTCTGTCTCTCTCTGTCCCAAAAATAAAAAAATAAAAAGAAAATAATAAAATAATAAAATTTTAAAAATCTGACAAAATTCTTTCATGATCTGCACAATGCACTGGGGGCTCTAGCCAATGCAGGGCAGTGACAGCGGGGGGGGGGGGGTGTCTAACACAAGTAAGAAAAGGTAACAGTTACCCCTAAGCCTACCGCCAATAGTAAACACCTTAGTGTATCACTTACAGCTTTTTACGTTAACAAAATAATATACTTATTTTTAATCCATTCTGTCATTGAACCTGATGATAGAGGTCTCTCTCTATAACATGATATGCAAGACATGCAATGGTGTATCACATGGCTACAGCCGACTGCTTAGCTACTACAAGCATCACGGATACTAACCGTGCACGTCTCCAGTGAAGCTCCCCTCTTCATGCACTCACCATGTTGTGTGCCTCCTACATTTTCCACCAAATCCCATCACCACCTTCTTATTGTAAATCACATCATCCCGAAAGTCACCAATAAAAAGAAAATGGTCTACTCATTTTTCTGCCTTCAATCTCTGTCCTTTCCCACTTAGTATATCTATTCTACAGTTAGAATTATCTTTCTAGAGTTGTGACCTCACCACAATCTGAAAACACCCAGTGTTTCCCGCCTCTCATGGGCTCTGGCTCGCACCTCCCAGCACAGCACAGAGGTGCTTTGGCACTCTAGGCCAGGG
The DNA here is from genome assembly GCF_027475565.1 of Acinonyx jubatus. Classification (NCBI taxonomy): domain Eukaryota; kingdom Metazoa; phylum Chordata; class Mammalia; order Carnivora; family Felidae; genus Acinonyx; species Acinonyx jubatus. Next base: position 366,426 of record NC_069391.1, read on the forward strand.
GTCCACTGGCCAAATCGAGCCCAAGCCTATTTCCGTACTTCCCACAAACTAAAAACTACATTTTTTTAGTTATAAATATAAAAAAGAATATGCATTAAAAGCCAGGTGTGGCCTGCACACCTGGCCCTTTCCAGGAAGTTTGCTAACCCCTAACCTAGCCCAACAATTTTTAGGCACCAAAAGAGCCTGCCAAACATATGGAAGTGCTGACGCATCAAGCTACTGAGGGTGGCTTGAACAGAGCCCTTGAGTCTCCATCACTGCCTTGGTCCACCCCCCAGCTTTCATCCTCCAAGATAAAATTCTGCCACTCAGCCGGGCAAAGCCCCCAGGGTTCATCCGGCTGATCACATGCTGCACTGAGACTCCCTAAGCACCTCTATCTCAGCAGGAAGGGGTCCCTGAGCAGCATGGGCTCGGATTTACTCATCTTTGCAACCCAGCATCTAGCAGAGTACCTGGCACGTAACACATATTCCCGGACTTTCTGAAGAACACATTTTTTTTTAATGTTTTTATTTATTTCTGAGACAGAGACAGAGCATGAGCAGGGGAGGGGCAGAGAGAGAGGGAGACACGGAATCAGAAGCAGGCTCCAGGCTGTCAGCACAGAGCCCGACGCGGGGCTCCAACTCACAAACCGTGAGATCATGACCTGAGCCGAAGTCGGCCGCTCAACTGACTGAGCCACCCAGGCGCCCCATGAAGAACACACTTTGGGGCGCCTGGGTGGCTCAGTCGGTTGAGCGGCCGACTTCGGCTCAGGTCATGATCTCGCAGTCCGTGAGTTCGAGCCCTGCGTCGGGCTCTGTGCCAACAGCTCGGAGCCTGGAACCTGTTTCGGATTCTGTGTCTCCCTCTCTCTCTGACCCTCCCCCATTCATGCTCTCTCTCTGTCTCAAAAATAAATAAACGTTTAAAAAAATTTAAAAAAAAACATTAAAAAAAAAAAAAAGAACACACTTTAAATGATGATTAAGGGGCGCCTGGGTGGCTCAGCGGGCTGACCGTCTGACTTTGGCTCAGGTCACGATCTCACGGTTTGTGAGTTGGAGCCCCGCGTCGGGCTCTGTGCCGACAGCTCGGAGCCTGGAGCCTACTTCGGATTCTGTGTCTCCCTCTCTCTCTGCCCCTCCCCCGCTCATGCTCTGTCTCTGTCTCAGAAATAAATAAGCATTAAAAATGATGATTAAGTATGCAATGCAGGCCTCTGACATCAAGAGACACGTCACGTGATGGCAGGAAGACTGCACAAAGTAACGCACAGCGCACCCCAAGTGCATCTGGACGTGCACGTCAAGATTGGACACAAGAATAAAGAGCACAAAAGGAAAGCTCCAGAGTTGAAAGCCAAGTGTTCGAGGACATGTGCTGGGTTGGAGTGAGCTGGATGGACCGCAGCGTGGAGGGCTGGAAGAAGCGAGGGGAGCTGGAGAACCCACTATGGGCTTTAATGGCTATCACCTTAACATCCCTTGGTACAGGACACCTGGAGGACTGGTATGGTTGAGCGACCGACTCTTGATTTTGGCTCAGGTCATGATCCCAGAGTTGTGGGATCAAGCCCCACACTGGGCTCCACACTGAGCATAGAATCTGCTGGGGATTCTCTCTCTCCCTCTGCCCCTTCCCCAAGGATCCTCTCTCTCTTAAATAAAAAAAAATAAAATAATAAGTTTTAACATTCCTTGATGTATGTCAGTAAATCCTGTTTAACTTCTTTTGGCCCCTAGAATTTGCTTCTTAAGGTATGGTCGTATGGAGACCAGTCCTGATGAAGCCCTGGGGTTTATTCAGGTTACAGGTGTACAGCTTTCATTAAGTGTCTATCTACCAAATGGCAGGTGCTGTTGTCCCTCTGTGCTCTTTGTGCTCCAGGACTAAGGCCCATATCTTTGTGTTTTAGAAATTCTCCCTTGCAGTCCCCGGCATCTCTCTATCACCCATTTCCTCTCATTGTACATCAGAGAGAGGGGACAGAGCAGCTGTAACTGGTCACCACCCACCTCAGCCCTCTGGGTGAGTCAGACTGTGTGCTTTATTCCAGGGCAAAACACTGGTCTGCCCTAGATCACCGGCTTCAACTGCAGGCTCCTAAGAACAATGGAGTTACCAAAAAGGACCCACAATTTGCAGGCCCTCCCAGGATTGGCCGTGGGCCAAGCAAATAGTACATTACCATATATACAAGCTATTTTTTCATGTAGGTAGCATTACTAGATTGACCATAATTTTGTTACTTTCTGTTCTCTCAATTAGTACATACTTTTCACAATTACTACCATGACAACAGCCTTCAAATTTTTTGATGTGAGGAAAAAGTTTTTAATATACTGAAAAAAATTTGGCAATTTCTAATACAGACTCCCCGAAGGCAGGACCTGCACCTCTTCCAGGTTCTGAAGCTCATCAGCCCTTAGCCCCTACGGAAACAGCCACCCAGTTTAATTTTTAGTTGGGCATTCCACTTCTCAGCACTGTGAGGCCATGTGGCACAGTCAGAGCACCGGCCAGCAGTAACTGACCACGACTTCTGGGCATATCCTCAGAGCCAGAGCTCAACACTGGCTCCAGCCCTCCCACAATTACAGTGCACCTTACACAGGGCACCTCCCCTCTAAGGGCAACCTTCTCTTCTGAAGAATGCAGGAGGTAAAAATAAGACTGGACAGAGTTTATATACCAAGAAAAAGGAGAGGCCTATTCCTCTTTTCAGATCAGAAGAGTAACTCAAGCAACAATCCTAGCTGAAATATCAGGAACATAAAAGTAGCAGAAGACAGAGGTGGGAGACCACAAACCCAGGAAGGTACAGTGGGTATCTACTGGTCACCAAAGAATACCCCAGTATGAGCACATACACAACAGATGACTTCTTATACTCTCGAGGACATCATTCTACAAAGCGGAACTGTACTAGCCTGAAAGGAAGATGTGCCTTTGCAACGCACCGTCCCTGTAAAAATGTTTAGAAAAATCCCCAATGGAGTTAGCATTCTAGCTTTATTAGAACAAAGGCACCATCTGGTGGTTAAAAGAATAAGTGCAGGCTATGGGAAGAAAGCCACAGAAATAAATATTAATAAATTTCCCTTCTAATCAGAAAGATTCTTGGAAAAAGACCACATTCCTAATCATATTGGTGATTAAAAAAAAAATCTTTCTACAATACTGCTCTGTAACAGGATTGAAATAACATGGGAAAACAAACACCTTTATAGCTGAATTTCATTCAAAATTCCTATTTTGTCAAAAAGACTGAGCATGATAAAGAAAGTAAACCAAGAGTTGAATGTTTGGAAGCATATGACCAAAAAAAGGTGGAATTTATCCCCCATCACAATGCACGCTCTATGAGAAACAGGAATTTTGTCGGCGGTTTTTTTTTCCATTGCTGGGCTACCAAGCCCTTCAGTGTACAATAAAACAGTAGTTCTCAAGCATTCCAGTCCCAGGACCATGTTATACTCTAGAGAGTACTAAGCATCCCAAAGAGATTTTGTTCCTATGGATCACGGCTATTGATATTTACAAACCAAAATAGAGAAAATCTTAAAATCACTGTCCCTTCCTTTAAAAATAATAACACATTACATGCTAACATAAAATATTTTTATACAAAGTAACTACTTTTCAAGAGAGAGAGAGGAGAGGCTCAGTCAGTTAAGCATATGACTCTTGATCTCAGCTCATGTCTTGATCTCAGGGTGATGAAGTCAAGCCCTGCATTGGGCCCCAAGGGCCCCGCTGTGGGCCCCAAGATGGGCATGAAGCCTACTTAAAAAAAAGAAGAAGAAAAAGAGAGAGTGAATGTGTCATTTTTTTTACAAGTCTGCAAATATCTCTTCTAGCTTAAGGTTTGGATGCTCACATGCCCTGCATCATGTAGCCAGCCTCTAGAAGTGTGCACTCTAGCCCCCTGACAGACCGGGGTGGGAAAAGCCAATGATGTCCTCCCTGGTGTTAGTACAGACGGTCTGACCTTACAAGTCTGGAAGGGTCTTGGGGACCTGCTACTGTGTCTGGTATGCAGCACGCGCTAATGGAGCTTTGTTGATGGGAGGGACAAAGGACAGAGCATGGGATGGAGATGGTAAGAGAAGGACAAGGGGGTAGGGAAAGGACCAAGTGCAGCCAAGTGTGGGAGGGGTGCGGCCTGGCCCCAAGCACTGCAGGGCTGGTACCCTTACTTTATACTGATTACAAGTATATGATGCAGCTGTTTTATTAGCTCTGTTTTTCAGAGTACCACCTCCACCTGGGGTCATCTTCCCTTCAGGTTTTTACTGTAATTTAAAAAAAACTAATGAGCATTAATCACATGAATTGAAATGCAGATAAATGAGGGTTGCTGTTAATTTGTTTGCCATAAAACTAATATATGCTCATTAAAAATTTTTTTTAATATAACAAAAATCACAGTCAATCCAGCAATTCAGAATAACTAAGTAAACAACTGTATATTTCCATTTCTTTCCTAAACTTAGTATGAAAGTTTTTTTAATTGACATTCATCTTGGGGCGCCTGGATGGCGCAGTCAGTTGTGTCTGACTTCGGCTCAGGTCATGATCTCACGGTTTGTGAGTTAAAGACCCACACTGGGCTTTCTGCTGTCCCACAGAGCCGGTTTCAGATGCTCTGTCCCTGCCTCTCTCTGCCTTCCCCCACTCATGCTCTACCTTGAAATAAATAAACATTTTTAAAAGTTGATGATCATCTGTAAAGTATACAAGTACTAACAAAATCACTATAGATAGGAAACCCTTAGTAATCTATTATTTAACCTCTCAAAAAAAAAAAATTAATTAATTAAAGAAACTCTCCAAGTATGGGTGCACAGAAGATCACATACTGTATGATTCCATTTATATGAAAAGTCTAGAAGTCCAGAATACACAAATCTACAGAGACAGAACACAGATGCCTAACTAACTGCCAGGGGTTAAGGGGAGGAGAAAATGCGAGTGACTACTGATGGTATAAGGTTTCTTTTGGGGATCATGAAAATGTCCTGGATTTTTTGTGCTCTATTCACGGACATACCCAAGTTTCCAGACTACTCATTCTGGTATATAATAGGTAATGAGTATCTGATGGATGGATAAATGGGGGAGTTGGTGGCTGCTGGAATGGATGGGGGGTGGGGGGGGATGGAGGGGTGGGGAGGAGAGTGAGTGGGAGAGTGGATGGGGGGTGGGGGGCGTGAGTGGGTGGAAAGTGGACCGGGGGCGGGGGGTGAATGAGGGTATTCCTCTCCTAGAAAGAGCCTGAAGTCTCATGTTGGTCAGGCTCCCAGGGGTGAACAGCCAGCACCACTTCTTCCTTTGGCGGTCCCCCTCCTCCTCCTCCTCCTCCTCCTCCTCCTCCTCCTCCTCCTCCTCCTCCTCCTCCTCCTCCACACAGTTTCGCACAGTTCCAAGGGCCCCACTTCCTGCCCCAGGCAGAAAAGAACGTGCTCTTCAAAAATCTAAGAAGCAGCTGTGAGCTCTCCTTCGCAACATTTGCTCACTTTTCTTTTTCAAAGAAAGTCTGTGAAACAGAAATGCGTTAGAGGAAATGGACCTCGAAGAAGTCCCTCATAGCCTCTGTTACAATTCTACAGAGAGGCTTACCCTGAAGGTGAGCTAGTTTGGACGGGCTCTTTGCTGGATTCTGTGAAGCCCACCAAGCAGCACGCGCCCTACACAGCATGAACTCCAACATGGTTTCAAATGCCAAAAAGTCCAGACCACTGTGATGAACACTACAGAAGCGTATCCTTCCTCGACTAGTTCTCTAAAGAGATGACAAAATGCTTGACTGACTGTATTTTTTATTTTAAAAGGCCACCAAAACTTTTTACCTCACTTGAATTTTTTCACTTTGGTTATGCTGTCTTCTGTTAATACCATGGTCCTCAGATGATTTGTGCTGCTTCAAGAAGATAAAAATCTTCTAACATTTAAAAATACTCCCCATCTCTAAAATTCTCTTAAAATGAAAAGCAAATGTCTACCTGAGAGGCCTCCCCCACCAACCGCCTGCCTTCCCCACGTGCCTAGGCTCTGCCCCCACCTTGCACCTGCAGGCTTCACCTGCCAACGGTCTCCAGCCCACCCTGGTCTCCAGCCCACCCTTCGCACAGAAGGACCCTTCATCTGAGAGGGGTGGGGAAGGGGGAGGGAGGGAAGAGGAGAAGGAGAAGAAAGGGAGGGGAGGCCAGAACCTGCCCTTGCACAGGGTGCGACCTCAACATGGCCTGGGGAAAAGTTCCTCTAAAAGCACACTTTCCACTCAGAAAATAAGAAAACAAACACTCCATTATGGGCTACGCTGCTAACATGAACCACCAATGAAATTTCCATCACAGGTGTTCAACACGCATCTGCATACCTGGTTAAATGGTTCCTCTCAGAACCACCACCCACAGCGGCGCCATTTCCCAGCGGGCCAGCGGGTGCAGGGCCTGGATTCACAGTGGCCCCGCGTTCAAGGGCAGGCACAAAGGAGCCGTCCCTATTGTTCCCTCTTCCTCATTCCGCTGGCTGAGCTGGAGTTTCCTCAGATCTAGGAGAGTAGCCTACCCTCCCCCACCCTTTTGTTCCAAGAATACAGTTCTAGAACAGGCAGCCTATGCACCAATCTGCTCCAATCCTGCGATTTCCAATAAGTAAAACCACAGCCCCTCACCAGGTCGCTCCCCCCAAGATGTGTCTAGCACGTGCTTATCCACTGTCTTGCTTTTCTACGGAACAGCTGAGAAAGCCCTTGTGGAAGCTCTGCTGCCTTGGGTCTCGGCATCTCTCCACGACCTCATTTCTGCCGTTCCAAGGAAAATGGAGTCCCCCACTCACCAAGGCAGACAGGGCCATCCTGCAACCTGAACACGTGCTCAAGCAGATCCCATTAGGCAAGGCACCGCCTTCCAAGGGGCACTCTTGGGGAGTGGTCAGTGCCAGTCTCAAGCCCAGAGCTGACAGACTTCTTTCTCTTCAGCCTGCATGGAAAATGAGCCAACTGCAAAATAACATGGCCAGATCCTCCACACACAGCCTGGCTGGTCCCCGGCCCCCACACTCTCTCACTCATGCCCTCCTTGCTCCCCATCACCACTGAGGCCACCATGGGGCAGGGAAGGAAAAAACGAGGCAACACCATTAGTCAGCAAAAGCTTCCAGTACTTTCTCTGTAAACGTTGAAGCAAGAGAAAAAATACTGGTTTATCATCGGCTTAACTAGTTAGGAGCCTCTTCCTGCAATACAGAACAGGCCTTACATAGTTTTCAATAATCAGAGCTTTGGAGGGATCGCCCACCCCCACTCCCAAGAAAGCACACACATCTGGTGACAGGACATCATGACAGGGTTATTCTGTAGGGGGTGGGGTGGGGTGGGGCGGGGGTGGGACAAGGAGGTGACCCCACCAAAACCCTACCTCCTAGGCCCTGCCCCCAGCCTAGGAGCACCTTCGTGAAGACAGGGGTTAAACAAGAGAGGAAAAATATTAAACGCCACGTTCCTTGCCTGCACCTCTATCCGTTTTTTCCCTCCTGCACTGGTGCAGTTGTTGGCTGCGGCCACTGCAGGGGAATCACAGCAGCTCCACTGCCCTTTTCCACCATCTGTAAGCACCTCCTGAAATGGAGGGAGCTCAAGGCAGGGAGCAGTCCAGAGGTACAGGCCCACAGTGCACCTGAACCCCCTCAGATGGTTACAACGAACATTTTAAGTGAGATGAGTTTTCTCAGGAGGAAACCATTCTACGTTTATCGTCTTTACCCTAAAAACGGGGAAAGGTCTTTCTAAAGAAACCATCAAAACAGCTCATCCCTACCACCACCAAAAGAAAAATCACTCTTAGGGTCTCTTGGGATCAGCTTTGTATAAAAAATACTAACAGAAACCTAGGATAGGAACCTGAGGTCAACTGTAAGGGAACAAGAGTCATCTTACCAGCCCTGTCATAAGGAACTCACCTTACAGATGACCTTTAGAGCCAAGAACCCAGTGACTGAATCACAGGGAAGCAAACCTAAAGCTTGCCATGTACATCAGACCCCTCCTCCAAGTGCTCCTGCCCTCCCAGCGCAAGCACACCTTGGAGGGGGCGGTCTCAGGGCCCCAGTCAAGTGTGAGAGCAGCGGGTCTCCGCCCACATGTCCCCCATCCTCCACTATGGAATTTCCTCTTCAGGAGAAGAGACCCTTCCACAGCTGTGCCGCCCCTCCAATCAAGTCCGAGTTGTGGCTCTTAATACAAAACGAAATATTTGAAGCCCCTTTTTTAAAAGAGGCAATATTTTAAAAGTAGTGTTTCAAGCAAACTTCAAAATAAAACCACAAATATTATTTCCTATTTTTGAGGTTATATGAAAAAAATAATACTAACCTTCCTATATAAATGCTCTTCTGTAAACTCCCTACCCACCATGCTGTATTTTCGGTTGGATGCTGGGGCCTGCGGGCTGTGGCTGAACCCCAGAACCATCATAGGGAGGGGGTCAAGTCAAAGGTCAGCCAGAAAAATGGAGGTCATTCTTCTTGAAGTACCTGGATTCCATTCAGCCAAGAGCAAACGACAAAGACACAGACTGGAAGTTCAGCTGTAGAACACACATTATCGATGGAGCCACGGTCCTGTACAAATCTACCGACAGCTCATGAAGAACAGACAACAATCCGACCCCACCCTCAGTTCCCACTCCTCAGACTTACAAAGGAAAGAAAAGTCAGGCTGATTAAAGAAACATAAAAGCACAGGTAATGAAAACAGATACAACCATTCGCTCATCACTAAGAAAATGCATTTAAAACAACGAAGATACCATTTTCACCTATCAGATGGGCAAAAAATCTTAAACCCTGATAATATGAGAGTAGGGATAAACAGGCAATTCTCATATACTGTTGGGATAATAAAATTAATGAAACTGCATTGGGGGCAGCTTGGCAACATTTATAAAATTTTAACACATACGTAACCCTTGGCAAGGCAAGGGTTATTTTTTAGTTTACCCTAAGATACCCTTGCAAAAGGACTCCAACTCATACCTAACAAGGACATCCACTCAGCCTTCTTTCTAGATTAGACCATCTAAAATATCCACCAACCTGGGGTGCATGGGTGGCTCAGTTGGTTAAGCGTCCGACTCTTGGTTTCAGCTCAGGTCATGATCTTGCAGTTTGTGGGTTCGAGCCCCTCATTAGGCTCTGCACTGTTAGCATGGAGCCTGCCCAGGATTTCTCTCTTTCCCTTTCTCTCTGCCCCTCCCCTACTTGCTCTTGCTCTCTCTTTCTCTCTCTCAAAATAATAAATTTTTTAAAAATATAGTAAAATAAATAAATAAATATCCACCAACTAGATACAGAAATTGTTAGAGGCTCACAAGGAAATACTTAAAAGCTCTTGAAAAGTGTAAGAAAAAGCTGATGAGCTACTGGGGGAAAACCATGGAGACAAACACAAGTTAAGGTACAGAAGAGTGTGTCTGTGAGATCCCTGTAAGAACAAAGATGCTGGCATGTGCACAAAAATCTTTTGGGAAGGAATTATAAGAAATTATTAATAGCACGTGACCTTTGTAAGGAAGATTAAGAGCAGAAAGGATGCAAAAAGTTACCCTGCAACACGCACCTTTCCTTACTATTTATTCTTCTTTTCTTTGGGCCACCAGTGTGCTAAGAATTCTGATGCACCCAGCCTCGCACAGTGTGCTGGTCCCAGTGGGCCCTGCTTCTCCACCTACTCGGTTCTTTAACCATGTACTAAGCACCCATTGCCCCACCAGTCACAGCAAAACCAGGATCTTGATGAGAATCTCTGCCCAACCAGCCACATGGTCTCCCCAGGCCATCACCCCTACCTCTTCATACCCAAAATAACTATCCAAACAGAACCTGTGGACTGCAGCTTCATGGGAAAAGGTCACCAATACCTTTGTCAAGGGGTTAACAACAAATCCATCTTAAGAAGGTATAAATGAACAGGAAAATGAATCCAAGAGATGGAAAGAGACAATAAAATGATTGGTAATTTCTATTATAAATGAAAACTTCTAAGGAATACATCAGCAACTTGAATCCAAAAGCATAGAAAACACTACCAGGCATTACTGGGTGTATCCCAGGTATACAAGTGTGATTTAACTTTATAAAATTCATAAATGTAATCTACCAATTTAACAGATTTTTTTTAATGTTGGTAAAATTCAATACCCAAGTATGATTTTAAAAACTCCGTAAATTAGGAACAGAAATTTGCTTATTCTGATAAAGAGTATTAAAAAACTAATAAACATCATGCTGTGATATTGCAATTTATTACAGGAAATATGTATTTAGTCTTCTTCCTCATTTCTGGCTCAAGTCCCCAAAACTTCTGCAATTTCCCAAGCATAGAGAGTGATGCAGGTGTCTTTTTTTATGTTAATGAGATGACTTTGGGAAAGCCCTAAAGGATGGGAACTGCTTGCCCATGAATCCTGCCAACCACAGGATTAGAGGGGTAGGACTTCCAGTCCCAACCAGACCTCTGGGGAGGCCAGAGGGGCTGGAGGCTGAATCAATTGCCCACCAATGGCCAATGAGTTTAATAAACAGCTAAGTAATAAAGCCTCCATAAAAACCCTAAAGGGCAGGGTTCAGAGAACCTCCAGATTGGTAAACACGTGGAGATTTTCAGGAAAAGCAGCACACCTGGTGAGGGCATGTAAGTACCTGCCCTTCCACACACCTCGCCCTGGGCATCTCTTTCATTGGGCTATTCCTGAGTTATATCTCTTTATAATAAACCAGGAATCTAGTAAGATGAGTCTCTGAGTTCTGTGACCCATTCTCGCAAATTAATCAAACCAAAGGAGAAGGTCAATGGAACCTCCAAGCTGTAGCCAGTCAGTCAGTAGCAGAGGTAACCACCTGGATTTGTGACTGGCATCTTAAATGGGAGAAGGAGCAGGCTTGTAGGACTCAACACTTAACCTGTGGAACCAGATACTTTCTCCAAGGAATGTCAGAAATGAGTTGAATTCATGGACACTGTACACCCTGCTGGTATCAGAGAACCGCTTGGTACTATATGTGGGGAATGGCCCTCCCCACGTGGAATTGGGCCAAGGAACCCCAAAAGACATTGTAAATGCATTTCCTACAAAATCCAGAATTGGATTGATGAGTTCAAGCCCCATACCAGGCTCTGTGCTGGCAGTGTGACGCCTGCTTAGGATTCTCTCTCTTTCTCTCTCTCTCTGCCCCTCCTGCTCTCATTCTTTCTCTCTCTCTCTCTCTCTCAATAAACAAACAAATAAACAAACTTAAAATTTTTAAAAAAGGAATAATAATACAAATAAACAACGGGCACCTGGGTGGCTCAGTTGGTTGGTTAAGCATCTGACTCGTGATTTCAGGTCAGGTCATAATCTCACGGTTTCTGAGTTCAAGCCCTGAATCAGGCTCTATGCTAACAGCACAGAGCCTGCTTAGGATTCACTCTTTCTGCCCCTCTCCTGCTTGCACACGCGCACACTCTCTCTCTAAATAAATAACCTTTAAAAAATGAATAAATAAATAAACGAAACCAAGAACAAGGGCAACCACCAGCATTGCCTCCATTCAACACTAACTGGTACAATTAGACAAGAAATTTGCAGTATGAGTATCAGAAAGGAAGAAATAAGACTGTTAGTACTTGCAGATCCCATGACCTATAAATGACTAGGAATAACAGCAGAGCTTAGGAAGGTGACTGTATGTAAGGTTAAATATTCAGCTGCCTTGCTATGTACCACCAGTGAACAATCAGACGTGGTAATAACAGAGAGAACATCATTTAATGATGGCATCAGAGAATCATCGGTTTAGGAAAAATATAATTTCATTGAAACTTTTTATTAAAAAACTGAATGGATAGGGATGTCTGGGTGGCTCAGCTGGTGAAGCACCCGACTTTGGCTCATGTCATGATCTCATGGTTTGTGAGTTCAAACCCTGCATCAGGCTCTCTGCTGTCAGCACCAAACCCGATGTGGGTCCTCTGTCTTCCTCTTTCTGCCCCTCATACCCCCTATCTCAAAAACAAATAAACATTAAAAAAAAATTTTTTTTTAAACCTAAATGAATAGAGAGACATACTATATTCACAAATAGGAAGACACAATATTGGGAAGATGTCCATTCTCATCAAATTGATCTACAGATTCAATGCAATTCCAATTAATATCCCAATAGCATTTTTCATGAAATTTGAGGATTCTAAAGTTTATATTAAAGAATAAAGGGTCAAAATTATCCAGAATGCTTCTGAAGGAAGCATGGAGGAGTGACTTGCCCTACTAATTTCCAGGATGTATGATGAAACAAGATAACTGAGCAGCATACTGCTGCTGGCAAGCTGGCCAAAGGCATAAATCCAGAAAGAAATTCACACACATGTGAATTCTGAGATATGGGGCATCAGTTTCATGGAGAAAGGAAGACCTGTTCAATACCTGAAGCTAGGAAGAAATGATGCAGGACATGAAAAAAGAGGACACGGAATCCCAACTGACATTTTTTAAAAATCTTTTTTTAAATACAAGAAAAAAGCCAACTCCAGAAGAAATAAGGAATTCAACATCAAAAACTAAACTAAGGGGGTGCCTGGGTGGCTCAGTCGGTTAAGTGTCTGACTTTGACTCAGGTCATGATCTCACAGTTTTTGAGTTTGAACCCCACACCCCACATCAGGCTGTCTGTCAGCAAACAGCCCACTTAGGATCCTCTGACCCTTCTCTATGCCTCTCCTCCACTTGCACTCTCTCTCTTTCTCAAAAATAAATAAAATTTAAAAAATAAAAATAAGAATACATTTTTAGGCCCCAATTTTTTTTTAATTTTTTTTAAATTTTATTTATTTTTGACAGAGAGAAAGACAGAGCATGAGCAGGGGAGGGGCAGAGAGAGAGGGAGGCACAGAATCAGAAGCAGGCTCCAGGCTCTGAGCTGTCAGCACAGAGCCCGATGCGGGGCTCGAACTCACAGACCACAAGATCATGACCTGAGCCGAAGTCAGACACTCAACCAACTGAGCCACCCAGGCACCCCTCTTAGGCCTCAATTTTTCAGAAAATAATGTGACATTAAAATTTCTAAGTACTGAAAAGCACAGTTAGGAATGATATCTATCTTGGACTGGGCAGAAGAAAAGTAAATGGAAACAATCTGTGGAAAACAGCAAGCACTATGGAAAAAAGCTATTTAAAATACATGTACTGGCCACCAACGTTCGTATGTAACATTCATAATGGACACCTACATTGGCGCATAAAGGTGCACAATAATCTACAAGGACAAGCACTGAAGCCACAGTGCACAGAGAGACACATGATGTGGTGCCCTCAAGTGCACATTCTTAAGCGAAGGGGACAGACAGGGCAGGACATCGAACCCCTGAAAAAAATATATGAAAAACTGCACCAAAACCATAAAATACCTAGGAATAACCATAACCAAAGAGGTGAAAAATCTATACACTGAAAACTATAGAAAGCTTATGAAAGAAATGCAAGAGGACACACACAAAAAAGGAAAAATATTCCATGCTCCTGGATTGGAAGAACACTGTTAAAATGTCGATACTACCCAAAGCTATCTACATATTCAGTGCAATCCCTATCAAAATAACACCAGCATTCTTCACAGAGCTAGAACAAACAATTCTAAAATTTCTATAGAACCAGAAAAGACCCCGAATAGCCAAGCAATCTTGGAAAATGAAAACCGAAACTGGAGGCATCACAATCCTGGACTTCAAGACATATTACAAAGTTGTAATCATCAAGACAGTATGGTACTGGCACAACAACAGACACTCAGATCAACAAGTGGTGCTGGGAAAACTGGACAGCAACATGCAGAAAAATGAACCTGGACCACTTTCTTACACCAGACACAAAAATAAACTCAAAATGGATGAAAGACCTTAACATAAGACAGGAAGCCATCAAAGTCCTCGAGGAGAAAGCAGGCAAAAGCCTCTCTGACCTCAGCCACAGCAACTTCTTACTCAACACATCTCCGGAGGCAAGGGAAACAAAAGCAAAAATGAACCACCGGGACCTCATCAAAATAAAAAGCTTCTGCACAGCGAAGGAAACAATCAGCAAAACTAAAAGGCAACCGATGGAATGAGAGAAGATATTTGTAAATGACGTATCAGGCAAAGGGTTAGCATCCAAAATCTATAAAGAACTTATCAAACTCAACACCCAAAAAACAAATAATCCAGTGAAGAAATGGGCAAAAGACATGAATAAACACTTCTCCAAAGAAGACATCCAGATGGCCAACCGACACATGAAAAAATGCTCAACATCACTCCTCATCAGGGAAATACAAATCAAATACAAATACAAACAATGAGATACCACCTTACACCTGTCAGAATGGCTAATAGTAACTCAGGCAACAACAGATGTTGGAGAGGATGCAGAGAAAGAGGATCTCTTTTGCATTGTTGGTGGCAATGCAAGCTGGTGCAGCCACTCTGGAAAACAGTCTGGAAGTTCCTCAAAAAACTAAAAATAGAACTACCCTACAACCCAGCAATTGCACTACTAGGTATTTACCCAAGGGATACAGGTGTGCTGTTTCGAAGGGACACATGCACCCTCATGTTTATAGCAGCACTATCAACAACAGCCAAAGTATGGAAAGAGCCCAAATGTCCATCGACAGATGAATGGATAAAGATGTGGTGTATATATATGTGTATATAAATACACATATATATACATTATATATATGTGTATATAAATATATGTATACATATACACGTATATATACGTACACACTACACACATACATACATACACACAATGGAGTATTACATAGCAATCAAAAAGAATGAAATCTTGCCATTTGCAACAACATGGATGGAACTGGAGTGTATTATGCTAAGCGACATGAGTCAGTCAGAGAAAGACAAATATTATGTGACTTCACTCATATGAGGACTTTAAGACACAGAACAGATGAATATAAGGGAAGGGAAGCAAGAATAATATAAAAAGGGGGGGGGGACAAAACATAAGAGACTCTAAAATATAGAACAAAAACAGAGGGTTGCTGGAGGGGTTGTGGGGGGGGGGATGGGCTAAATGGACAAGGGACATTAAGGAATCTACTCCTGAAATCATTACTGCACTATATGCTACCTACCCTGGATGTAAATTAAATTTTTAAAAATGAAAAAAACAAAAGATAACTTCAGATAAAAAACCAAGGTAAAGGAACAGAAAACCACAGGGCAGGTACTTTAGACACAAGAACATCCTAAGCACAAGGACAGCCAAGGGCTCAGACCAGACAGGGAGGAGCCTGGTGAGTGGGAGGCAGGCTGGTCCAAGGCCTTTGACAAGCAGGGTCTCCACTTTACGGTAACAGAGTGACTTTAAGGGAGGGAGGGGAGTAATCCGAGACTGGTATTTTTGTTTATGGTATTTTTGTTTAAGGCCCCTCTGGATTCCTGGCAGAAAATGAACCATACAAGCAAGAGTAAGTAACCAGAATCCTGCAATGGTCTAGAGACTGAGCGTGTGACTGACATCAAATTCATAGAAGTGGTCAGATTCCAGCTATATTCTCTCTAAATAGGCAGTTCTCAACCAGGGGCAGTTTGCGCCACCACATCCCCCACCCCCAGATATTTTTCACTGTCATGACGGTGTCAGGAATGACTGGCATCTAGTGGGTAGAAGCCAGGGAGGCTGCTAGACCCTCTCTACTGCACAGGTCAGCCCTACAATAAAGCATGGCCAGGGCCACATTGTCCATACGATAAGTGAGCTGAGAAGGCCTCTAGAGACTCCCTCCCTGGTGACTAATGCCATCTCTTGGTTTAATTTCCTCTCTACAGTATTAAGACTTCCACATCTGTATTTCCGGCTCAGACCTCCATCTACCTAAACATCTCCACCTGAATGTACGTTAACATATCTAACACCAAGCTTATGATCCACCCCCCGCAAATCTACTCTCCTTGGAACACCCCATCTCACTCTACCACCACTGCCAGAGCTCAAGCCCAAGGCCTCAAAATCTGGTTTTCTCTCTTTCACGTCACAAACTACACCCAATCCATCAGCAAATCCTTTTGGCTTCCCTTTCAACATATTTCCAGGATCTGACCATTTCTCAAGACATTATCCTCAACTTCTCACTTGCCAATCTTGAATGTTCCAGCTTTATTTTATTTATTTATTTATTTATTTTAAAGTAGGCTCCACACCCAACGTGGAGCCCAACCTGGGGCCAGAACTCGTGATCCTGAGATCAAGACCCGGGCTGAGATCAAGAGTTGGACGCTTAACTGACCACGCCACCCAGGCACACCGAGTGTTCCATCTTTAAAACTTACCCTGAATCTGACCTTCTTTCTGTCTCCCCAAGCCACGTCTCCATCAGCTGACCACACAGCAGCTCTTCATGTCATCCGCTCACACGCTGGCCCCTCAGCTGATTCCCAACATGCAACAAGAATGGCCCTGTTCAAACTGAAGTCAGAACCTTCCATCTCCCCCAGAGGTTATCCACTTAACACCACTGCAGTGACACTGGCTTCCTCGCTGACTCCTCAAGACTGCAATGCCTGTCTTCCCACATCCCTCATTTGCTCTTCCCACATCTGTGTCCTCTGCTGGGATACAAGCTCCTGTCCGTCTGGCTCACTGCCACATGCCCAGACATGGCACAGGACAGACACCCAATCTGCACGTGATGACTGAGCAGACAGAGGTGCAGACCACACGTGCACAACAACTAGAGACCAGCAGGACCCGTCCACAACCCTCTGCCCTCCTGGTTGTAGTTCCAGCCCATACTCGGGCCCAGCCCGGCTCCAAGGCAATCACAGGCAATAGTCTTTATCAGGAAGGTATTTGTAAAAGGAAATTTTAAAATAAGTATCACTACCTTAACTCAAAATTTTCATTTCCTTCCAGTTTCTCTTCAGATGTACACATTTTACATGATCATGAGTCACACCAATAATTTTCCCTTAAACATTCCGTATCTCCATAGTCTTCACAATTATCCCATTAATAGTAGTATAATATTTCAAGTTGACATATGGTAAGTATTTAAGCATTTTTCTATCACTAATCATCTGTGATTTTTCAATTCCTCTTCACTTTGAAAAACAGTGTCTTCATAAGTGATCATTACTATGAATTAATTCACTGTTCAAGGGTATTCAGTGAGCACCTACTACATGCAAAGCACTATCCTCTCTTCAGCTAAAGTCCCAAAGATAAGGTGCCTGGGCCTGTGCATCAAAACAGCTTTTGGTCTTTGTGACCAGCCCCCATGGGCTAGGCTGCCAGCTAGGTGTTCTAAATCAACAATGGGTTCCTGCCTGCTGCTTCCCCTCAAACCAAGGATCCTTGATACCTGCCTCTGCCCCCAACCCTCACCCCCGCCTCGTATGAACCATCATCACCACCATCCAGCTCAGACACACCCCACCACCCAGCCCAGACTCTGACCACCCTGTGGACTCTGCCTCACATGCACACTGCCTACACCTTTGAAGTACAAAGACATCTCCCAGTGTCTGTCCATCCTGTAACACGTTTTTGGCCATGGGTAGGCCCAGCCCTCACACAAGTCTTCAGGTCTGTGCTGCCTCCCTGTCCACACCATTCAATCTGGCCACTGCCATTAGGACCCAATAATGTCTGTTAGTCTGCAATTCAATTTGGATGTCAAGAAACATTTGCTCACGTTTCCTGGTATCAGGTATACATATGACTCCACTCAGGGATCACTGTAGATATATATTTTAGTTTTTGTTTTAATTTCAGTTAGTTAATATACAGTATAATGTTAGATTCTGGTGTGAAATATAGTGATTCAACACTTCCATATATCACTCAGTGCTCATCACAAGTGCATTCCTTAAATTCTCATCATCTATTTAACCCATCCCCCTCCCACATCCCCTCTGATAACCATCACTTTGTACTCTATAGTTAAGAGTCTGTTTCTTGGTTTGCTTCTCTTTTTTGCCCCTTTGCTCATCTGCTTTGTTTCTTAAATTCCACATGAGTGAAATCATATGGTATTTGTCTTTCTCTTATTTCATTTAGCATAATACACTCTAGCTCCATCCATGTCACTGCAAATGATAAGATTTCATTCTTTTTTATGGATGAGTAATATTCCATTGCATACATATACACCACATCTTCTTTAGCTATTCACCAGTCGATGGACAGCTGGGCTGTTTCCATAGTTTGGCTATCACAGATAATGTTGTTACAAACATTGGGGTGAATGTCTCCCTGTGACTTAGTATTTTTGTATTCTTTGGGTAAATATCTAGTAGTGCAATTGCTAGATCGTAGGGTGGTTCTATTTTTAACTTTTTGAGGAACCTCCATACTGTTCCCAGAGTGGCTGCACCTGTTTGTGTTCCTACCAACAGTACATGAGGGTTCCCCTTTGTCCACATCCTTGCCAACACCTGTTGTTTCTTGTGTTGTTGAGTTTAGCCATTCTGACAGGTATGAGGTGATACCTCATTGTAGTTTTGATTTGTATTTCCCAGATGATGAGTGATGTCAGGCACTTTTTTTTAAGTTTAAGAAATCTCTACGCCCAATGTGAGCTCAAACTCACAACCCTGAGATCAAGAGGTGCATGCTCTACAGACTAAGCCAGCCAGGCACCCTGAGCATCTTTTCATGTGTCTGTTGGCCATCTGTATATCTTCTTTGGAAAAATGTCTATTCATGTCTTCTGCCCATTTTTAATTGGATTATTTGCTTTTTTGGGGTGTTGAGTTTTATAAGTTCTTTATATATCTTGTATACTAAACAGAGATCGCTATATTGAAAAGAAACCTCAGCACAATCCTTATCAGAATCCCAGACGACTTCTTTGTAGAAAGTGACAGGTGACCTTAAAATTCACATGGGAACTTTAAGAGTCCCAAAACAGCCAAAATAATCTTGAAAAAGAACAAAGTTGGAGAACTCACACATCCTCATTACAAAACTTACTACAAAGCTACAATAAATAGGAGTGTGGTACTAGCATAAAGATAGACACGTGATCACTGGTAACAGAATTGAAGAGTCTAGGAATAAACCCATAAATCTGTGGTTAATCAATTTTCGACAATGATACCAAGACCATTCAATGGTGAAAAAAACAGTCTTTTCAACAAATGGTGCTGGGACAACTGGATATCCACATGCAAAACAACGTATTTTAACCTCTGCCTACAAAATTAATTTAATGTAAAATGGGTCATACAAAACTAATTTACATACAAAAATTAATTTAAAATGTTTCAAAGGGGGTGCCTGGGTGGCTCAGTCAGTTGATCATCCAACTCTTTTGGCTCAGGTCACATGATCTCAGAGTTTGTGGGATAGAGTCCTGCATTGGGCTCTGCACTGACAGCGTGGAGCCTGCTTGGGATTATCTGTCTCTGCCCCTCCCCTGCTGTGTGTGTGTGTGTGTGTGTGTGTGTGTGTGTGTGTCTCAAAATAAACAAATAAACCTATTAAAAAAAAAAAAAAAAGAAAGACTATAGCAAGTGTTGATGCTGCTGTAAAGAAATTAGAACCCTCCTAGACTGCTGATGGGTATACAAAACTGTGCAGTCACTGTGGCAAACATTCCGGCAGTTCCTCAAATGGTTATCTTCAATTGAGATAACTGTAGAATCGTGTGAAGCATGAGACATAATAGGCTACCTTGTACACTTTGCCCAGTGTATAAGTTTCCCAGGGTTGCTGTCACAAAGTACCACAAACCGGGTGGCTTAAAATAAAATAAACTTGGTATCTTTTCACAGTTCTGGAGGTCAGCAGTCCAACATCAAGGTGATGGCAGGGCCATGCCCCCTCTGAAGCTTCCAGGGAAGAATCCTTCCTTGCTTCTTTCACCTTCCAGTGGCTATGGCAATCCGTGGTCTTCCTTGGTTCACAGATGCATCGCTCCAAACTTTGCCTGTGAGCACATGGCAAGCTTCTTTTGTATCTGGGTCTGTCCTCCTCTTAAGAGAACACCAGTCATTGGACATAGGGCTCACTCTAAATCTAGGATGATTTCATCCTGAGATCCTTAATAAATTACATTGGCAAAGACCCTGTGTCCAAATAAGGTCACATTCTGGGGTTCCAGATGAACATGAATTTGAGAGGACACTATTCAACCCACTAATACTCACTTTGCCCCACTATAACGTTTTATAAAACTACAGTATGATATCATAACCAGGATACTGAACTGAGACTGACATAACCCACCAATCTTACTCAGATTTCCTCACCTTTAGTTGTATTCACATGAAAGTCACTGTGTTACATCCTACACAATTTTGTCACCTGTTCAGGTTCACCTATCTACCACTACAGTCAAGATATTGAACAGCTCCAACACAATCTAATGTTTAAAGGACCAGTCTGGCTTTGGCACAAAAAATAGATCAGGTAGGTACAGCATGAAGACAGAAAACCTAGGAAGGCCAATGAAGGGGTGACTGCTATAATCCAAGAAAGGCACAGTGGTGACTTAGTTCCAAGTAGTGACACCTTTAGAGGGACAGTGGTGGCAGAACTGAGCTGTTGTCCTGTGGGTACAGCCAACAGGACTTTCTTTTTCCTTTTTTTTTTCTTTTTTTTTTTTTAACATTTATTTTATTTTTGAGACAGAGAGATACAGAGCATGAATGGGGGAGGGTCAGAGAGAGGGAGACACAGAATCCGAAACAGGCTCCAGGCTCTGAGCAGTCAGCACAGAGCCTGATGCGGGGCTCGAACTCACAGACCATGAGATCATGACCTGAGCCGAAGTCAGCCGCTTAACTGACTGAGCCACCCAGGCGCCCCCCAACAGGACTTTCTGATGGACTGAATGCAAGATGTGAGAAAGAATAAAGAATGATTCCTTGTATTTTTACAAGGAAAAAGGTAAATTTCTATATTTACTTGAGAGAACTAACATCTTTATGATGTCCAAGAATAAGAAGTGTCTTTTCTTGGTTCAGGTCTTTTGTTTCAGGAGTGTTTTACAGTTTTCCTTATATAAATTTTGTACATTTCCAACTCACTTCAGAGTATTTCATCCTTTGCGACAGTGTTGTCAAGGGGGCTGATGTTTTGTATATCTGAAGGCTCTTGATGTTTATGTGTCAATTTTACATCCAGTCAATGACCTCACCATCTGCATTTTAGCACTGACCCTCTTAGGGTTTCCAGGCACAGTCATCACACTTGCAAATAGTTTTACTGTTTACTATTTATTTTCTAATTCTTTTGCCTCTCATAGTTCTCTTGTCTGATGCATTGCTTAATCCCGTGAATAAAATGCTGAAGATTAGCGAAGATGATAAGCAACTAACTTTGTTACTAGGCTGAGTAACAGAGAAGAGGAGCTCGGCAGAGAGGGAAGGAGGAAGTGCAGGATAAAGAGGTAGGGGGTAGGATGCGTGATATAACCCAGGCAGATTGAGAGCTTGGAAGAAGGTCTTGTCCTAACTGTATTCTGAGGCAGCTGCAGCCCGTCTGGCATCCTGTTTGTGACCTTGCTCAGGAGACCCCGACCCCAAGGTCCCAGGACGGGGTCCTAACCACAGACACCATGAGATCATTAATCTCTGCTTTGTTAAGCTGCTACATTTGAGAGTATCTGTTACGCAGCAACAAATAACCAGCATATTATCTTTACTAGGGTAAATTTTGACAAATCATGTTTTCCTAGGAAAGTTTCCACTTCATCTAGGTTTTCATTTGCCAAGAACTGTACAAAACATTTTCTTACAATTCTGTTATCCTGCAAAAGAAGAAGACACTCAAAGACTAATGTCAAAAAGAAATAGCAACTGCACGACTAGGTATCTATCCCAAGAATACAAAAACACTGATTCGAAGGGGCACATGCACCCCAATGTTTATAGCAGCACTATCAACAACAGCCAAAGTATGGAAAAAGTCCACATGTCCATCGATTGACAAACAGATAAAGAAGTAGTGTATATACACAATGGAATATTATTCAGTGATCAAAAAGAATGAAATCTTGCCATTTGTAACAACGTGGGTGGAACTCGAGTATATTATGCTAAGTGAAACAGGTCAGAGGAAGAAAAATACCGTATGATTTCGCTCACGTGGAATTTAAGAAACACAACAGATGAACATAGGGGAAGGGAAGGAAAAATAAGACAAGAACAGACAAGGAAGCAAACCATAAGAGATTCAAATACAGAAGGAACAAACTGAGGGTTGAGGAGGGAGGGAAGTAGGGGATGGGCTACATGGGGATGGGCATTAAGGAGGATACTTGTTGTGATGAGCACTGAGCGTTATATGTGATGAATCACTAAATTCTATTCCTGAAACCAATACTACACAGTATGTTAACTAACCTGAATTTAAATAAATATTTAAAAAAGAAAAATAACAAAAATTTAAAAAATAGAATCTTGCTTGAAAGCCTCCAATGGTAAATTTGGTATAATTTGCACTCTAAAGAGAAAAGGTTAAAAAAAAGACTGCATTTAATAAACATAGATTCATTCTACAGTAATACTAAAAAATGAGAGACAACAGAGGAAAGAAAGTTATTCTTTAAAAAAGAGTGCCCGGGGCGCCTGGGTGGCTCAGTCGGTTAAGCGGCCGACTTCGGCTCAGGTCATGATCTCGCGGTCCGTGAGTTCGAGCCCCGCGTCGGGCTCTGTGCTGACAGCTCAGAGCCTGGAGCCTGTTTCAGATTCTGTGTCTCCCTCTTTCTCTGCTCCTCCCCTGTTCATGCTCTGTCTCTCTATGTCTCAAAAATAAATAAACGTTAAAAAAAAAAAAAAAAAAAAAAGAGTGCCCAAGAGTGCCTGGGTGGCTCAGTGAGTCAAGCGACTGACTCTTGATTTCAGCTCAGGTCATCATCTCAGCGCTGTGGGATCGAGCCCCACATCGGGCTCTGTGCCCAACAGCATGCTTAAGATTCTCTCTCCCTCTCCCTCTCCCCCCACGTCCCACCCCTTTCCCCAGCTTGTGTGCATCCTAAAATTTTTTTTTTAATTTTTTTAAATAAAAGAAAATAGGGCACCCGGGGGGCTCCACAAGTTACGCATCCAAATTCATTAAGCTCAGATCATGATCTCACAGTTCATGGGTTCAAACCCCACATCAGGCTCTTTTTGTCAGTATGGAGCCCACTTCGGATCTTCTGTCTCCCTCTCTCTACCCCTCCCCTGCTCATGCTGTCTCACACGATCTCGCTCTCAAAAATAAACATTAAAAAAAAACAAACAAACAAAGCCAGGGGGCCACTGGGCCTGAAGCATGAGCTGAGGAAGTGACAGGAAAAGATGGTAGGGAGCCCAGGACCTGATGCCACACGAGGCCTTGTTGGCCCTGGTGAAGAGCTCCCAAGCCACGGGAAGTCTGCATGCACAGCAGAAACACTATGTGGACACTAGGCTCCTGAGCACAGATCGCGGAGGCCATGGGAAAGCAGGAAGAAGAGGTGGGTGTGAGCCCCAGCACAGCCTTTATGGCAGGTGTGAGATGTACTCTAAAGGCAGAGCCAACAGCAGTTCCTGAGGAACGCCTTCTGCAGATGGAGTCAGTCACTAAAGGACAAGTGGCCACAGGAGCAGGCTCGGAGGTCAGCGAGAGCTCCAGCTGCACCCTGGGTTGAAGGTGCCCATCGGCCCTCCCAGCACTTAATACATCCCGGAACCTGGAGGCCTGGCAAAGGTGACGCTGGGGTTGACAAAGCACTGGCTGATGTCGTTCAGGGTAGGGACACAGAACAGGGGGACGTGAATAGGGCCCTGGGGCACTTGAGTAACTACAAGGCTCCAGAGGAAAAGTCCTGCAAACGAGACTGAGAAAATAGACCTGACGAGGTAGGCAAAACCAGAAGAGTAAGGGGTTCTGGAAGCCCAAGGAAGAAAACTAAGCACTCCTTTTTTCTTGAACTACTATGTCAAATGCTGTCAAGAGGTCTAGTAAGATGAAGGCTGAGAACTAACCAACAAACTTCGCAACACCTAGGTTAATGGTACCAACAGCCTCAAAGGGCAGGATGGCAGGTAGTTCCCGATAACAGCAAAGGAAGAATGAAGTCCGAGTCACTAGGATTTGATTTATAGAAAAGTAAAGGAGCACATGAACACAAACACCTCGTGTTTGTGAAGCCAGGGTGATAGAATGTGGAAACTAAAAAGCAGCTGAGAGTCTAACATTTCAGGACGCCTGGGTGGCTCAGTGGGTTAAGCGTCCAACCCTTGATTTTGACTCAGATCATGATCTCATGGTTTGTGAGTTTGAGTGTGAATTTCAGCCCCAAGTCGGGATTCTCTCTCTCCCTCTCTCTGGCCCTCCCCCACTCGTGCTCCGTCTCTCTCAAAATAAATAATAAAGCAAAACAAAAACTTTAAAAAAATAAATAAGAGTCTAACGTTTCGACCCACATCTATGCTTAGGAGATCTGTGGCAACGCTGGACCAAACCCCAGACCTCCCACTGAGCCAGAGCTCACGACCATACTCACCCTGCAGGGCCGCAGATGCAAAGACGAGAGAACTGCAACACACACCCCGCACGTTCCTGCGGCTCTGACCCACACATGTGCACCTGCGTTCCACAGAGCTCCCCAGCTGGGCAGCCGCCAGCAAGTCTGCTTTCCAACTGGTCTCTCCTGATACCTCACTCCTCTTACCCACAAAATGGGGCCATTCCTCCAGACGGCCACTAAGTCCTCTTACTTGTTAGCCCTTTCCCTGGAGAAGTCATCTCTCATCCTCTCCCCTAGATTACAGGGCTCTCATCCTAGACGGTCCAAAGTGAACACCAACTCCAAATGTTCTTCAGGCTAGAGCAGTACCGACCAACAGAAACACAGGATAAGCCTCAAGTGTAATTTTAAACTTTCTAGCAGCCAAACTTAAGACGTAGAAATAGGAGTAATTAATTGTAATAAACTTTACTTAACCCAATATATCTCCAAAATATTATCATTCCAGCATACAACCGACATAAAGTAATTAACACTAAAAAGAATACAAAATATCTCAATAAGTCTCTGTAATCCAGTGTACATTTCACACAACACATCTCAATTTGGTGCGCATACACGTCAAGTGTTCAAAAGCCACAGGGGTGCTATGGCCCGCTTGTTGGGAGATGCCAGCCACCTCTCCACTCCAATCTGTACACGTGCAGGAGCCAACCTTTCTCCAAGATTCCATTTGGAATTCTGAGCAAGACACCCGTGGTATCATTCTGCAGCAGGAATGAACACACAGGAAGCTTCCTTTAACCACCCCAAGTGGTTAAACATTTCCTCTTTGGTGCTTCTGCAACATTTTTCTCTTTTAAGCAATTATCAAACTAATTGTGTATGTGGTTCTCAAAACTAGAATACAAGAATCTCCATAGGGACAAGGTGCCATGTTTACACTGATGTGGCTCAAGAGTTCAAAACTGACACACGGAAGGCATTAAATGTTAGAAAATCAAACTAATGAACAAACATTTGGAAGCCAGTTAGTTCCAAAAGATTTACCCTAGGACAACACCAGAGGGGGAAAAAAAAAAATCCATAAGCCAATTTCGGCTCCTTCTTTTTCACGAAGTTTTACAACATTTACAAATCACCTAAAATGTGTCAGGTAATATTCAAGGTGCTGGAAACTAATAAAAGTTAAAGCCCTACCTTCAATGAGGTTACGGTCTCGCCATTAAGACAATAACGAAGAAATAACATATAATGCAACCAGTAATTAAAACAAAGTATGTGGGGTGCCTGGCTGGCTTAGTCGGTAGAACATGCAACTCCTGGTTGTGAGTTCAAGTCCCATGATAGGTGGGGAGATTACTCAAAAAATTAAAAAATAAAACCTCACAGATATGTGTCCTGACAAAGGACGGGGTGCTCTGGAAGCATAGGGAATACATCCCCATCAGAAGTCAGCAAACCAGAGCCTGCCACCTGAAAGCCTGAAAGCCAAAGATGTTTTTTTTTAATCATAAAAATCATCTGCACTTCAAATCCCAATATCCACACATACAGTGGCACACAGCCAGGCTCGTCTGTCCACACATGGCTTGTGGTCTGTTTTCATGCTATGACGGAGAGCTCGGCAACAACAGGCAAATGCACTTGCACCGAGGTCTACTCTGACTGGACATTTTTGCCGTCGTAACCAGTGTATATCTATCACATCAAAAGAAGAAAAAAAGGGGTGCCTGGGTGGCTCAGTCAGTTAAGCATCTGACTTCAGCTCAGGTCATGATCTCACGGTTTGTGAGTTCGAGCCCCGCATCTGGTTCTGTGCTAACAGCTCAGAGACTGGAGCCTGCTTCAGATTCCACATCTCCTCCTCTCTGTGCCCCTCCCATGCTCATGCTCTGTCTTTCTCTGTCTGTCAATAATAAATAAACATTAAAAAAAAAAAAGAAGAAGAAGAAAAAAAAAGAATGGTGGACTTTGAAAAACATGCTTTTAACCTGCAGATTACTATGCTATTGACTCTGATAGCAAAGCACTGTGCTTATCAGACACCCTAACCAGAGCAGAAGACAATAGTAAACATTGGCATTACAGACAAAGCCAATTCACAATTCACAGGAAAGCAATAATCAGGAAAGTCAGAAAATTTTAAGCTCAACAAACTCCAAATAAGATAAACTCAAAGAGATACTCACCTAGACACATCATAATCAAACTGCTGAAAGCCAAAAGAGAATTTTGAATGCAACAAGAAAGAACCAACTCATTTCATGTAAGAGAGATCCTTGATAAGATTAGAAGCTGATCTCTCATTAGAAACCAGAGGCCAGAAGGCAGTGAGGATGACACACTCAAAGGGGTGAAAGAATGTCAACCAGGAATTCTACACACACCAAAGTGCTTCCATAAATGAAGAAGAAATTAAAGCATTTAATATAAACAAGAGAATCTGTCACTGGCAGACCTACTCTATAAGAAACATTAAGAAAGTCTTTCAACCAAGAATGAAGCGACAGAAAGAGAAATCAAGAAATCGATTCCATTTACAGTTGCAGAAAAACCATAAAATACCTAGGAATAAACCGAACCAAAGAGGTGAAAAATCTATACACTGAAAACTATAGAAAGCTTATGAAAGAAATGAAAGAAGACACAAAAAAAATGGAAAAAGATCCCATGCTCCTGGATAGGAAGAACAAATATTGTTAACATGTCGGTACTACCAAAAGCAATTGACATATTCAATGCAATCCCTATCAAAGTAACACCAGCATTCTTGACAGAGCTAGAACAAATAATCCTAAAATTTGTATGGAACCAGAAAAGACCCTGAATAGCCAAAGCAATCTTGAAAAAAAAAAAACCAAAGCAGGAAGCATCACAATCCCAGACTTCAAGCTATACTACAAAGCTGTCATCATCAAGACAGTATGGTACTGGCACGAACAGACGCTTAGATCAATGGAACAGAATAGAGAACCCAGAAATAGACCCACAGATGTATGGCCAACTAATCTTTGACAAAGCAGGAAAGAATATCCAATGAAATAAAGACAGTCTCTTCAGCAAGTGGTGCTGGGAAAACTGGACAGCGACATGCAGAAAAATGAACCTGGACCACTTTCTCACACCAGACACAAAAATAAACTCAAAATGGATGAAAGACCTAAATGCAAGACAGGAAGCCATCAAAGTCCTCGAGGAGAAAACAGGCAAAAGCCTCTCTGACCTCAGCCGCGGCAACTTCTTACTCAACACATCTCTGGAGACAACGGAAACAAAAGCAAAAATCAACCACTGGGACCTCATCAAAATAAAAAGCTTCTGCACAGCGAAGGAAAAAATCAGCAAAACTAAAACTAAAAGGCAACCAAAGGAATGGGAGAAGATATTTGTAAATGACGTATCAGGTAAAGGGTTAGTATCCAAAATCTATAAAGAACTTACCAAACTCAACACCCAAAAAACAAATAATCCAGTGAAGAAAGAGGCAAAAGACATGAATAAACACTTCTCCAAAGAAGACATCCAGATGGCCGACCGACACATGAAAAAGTGCTCAACACCACTCCTCATCAGGGAAATACAAATCAAAACCACAATGAGATACCACCTTACACCTGTCAGAATGGCTAACAGTAACAACTCAAGCAACAACAGATGTTGGCGAGCATGCGGAGGAGCCTCACATAAGGCCCTGCACTGACAATGCAGAGCCTGCTTGGGATTCTCTCTCTCTTCCTCTCTCCCTGCCCCTCCCCACTCATGTTCTCTCAAAATAAATAACTTTAAGGAAAAAAAAAACACACAAAAGAAAGGAATGGAGAAACAGAGAAACAAAGACGTAAGAAATACAGAAAACAACGACCAAACTAATAAAGCAAATCCTACCTTTTTAGTAATTACATTAGATGTAAGGAGATTAAATACTCAAATTAAAAGACAGACGACATATAAAAAACATATATATGTACATACATATACATGTACATATATATGATCCAACTGTATGCTGTCTATAAGAAACATCTTAGATTGAAAGATACGAAGAGCTTAAAAGCAAAAGTGGGAAAACGAGCTACAAAGAGAAACCACAAATTAGAACCCAAAGGGCTACATGGTTATCAGACAAAACAGGCTTTAAAAAAAGAACTATTGCCAGAGACAAAGAGGGACATTTCATAATGATGAAAGAGTCAAAATAACAAGTAGATATAACAACTATAAATACACACACAACTAACATAGCCTCAAAACACATGAAGCAAACACTGATAATGACTAAAAAGAAAAGAAAATGTAACAATACCAGGAGACTCCAAAACTTTACTGCCAGTAACTAACAGAATCACTAAAAAGACAACAAGGAAGAATGAGTAAGATTCCACACCACAGACCAGCTCCATCTAACACAGAGAAACAACCTACCTAAGGACTGCACAGTACTCATTCTGTTCAGGCACTCATCAAACACTCTTCAAGACAGAACATAATCTGAGCCATTTTTAAGAAATTAACTAATTGAAATAAAATGAAATTAAAGTATGTCTTCTGACTGTAATAGAATTATATTAAAAACCAACAAAATAGCAAAATCTAGTAAATACCTAAATACTTGGAAATTAAACATACTTCTATATAATCCATGGATCGGGGCTCCTGGCTGGCTCAGGTGGTAGAGCACGTGACTATTAATCTCAGGGTTGTGAGTCAAGCCCCATCATGGGCATAGAGCCTACTGAAAACAAAATAAAAAATGGGCAGGGCACTTGGGAGGCTCAGTAGGTTGAGCATCTGATTTTTGCTTTTGGCTGAGATCATGATCCAAGGGTTGTAGGAATGAGCCCCACATCAGGCTCTACTCTGAGCATGGAACCTGCTTAAGATTTTCTCTCTCTCTCTCTCCCTCTGCTCCTTCCCCATGGACATGCACTCTCTCTCTAAAAAAAGAAAAAGAAGAAGAAACAGGCACACCTAGATGGTACAGTCGGTTAAGTGTCTGACTCAAGATTTCAGCTCAGATCATGATGTCATGGTTGTGAGACCAAGCCCCATGTCAGCTTCTGCACTGAGCGTGGACCTTGAGATTCTGTCTCCCCCTCTGCCCCCTCCCCCGCTTGCACTCACTCTCTCTCTCTTAAAAAAAATTTTTTTAAGTTAGAAAAAATAAAAAAGAAACAAATAATCATCCATGAGTCAAAGATATCATAAGAGAAAATAGAAAATATTTTGAACTGAAAAAAAAATGAAAATACAACATATCAAAATTTAGAGGAGGAGCTTGTTTTAGTTTTCTAGGACTGCCATAAAAGAGTATCATAACTGGGTGAGTTAAAACAACATAAATTCATTATCTCATAATTCTGGAAGCCAGACATCCAAAATCAAGGTGCCAGCTGAGCTGCACTCTCTCTGATGGCTCTAGGGGGTCTTTATTGTGCCTCCAGCTTCCAGGTGTTCACAGGCAATCCTTGATGTTCCTTAACTTGTAGGTCCCCTCCAGGTAAGCCTGTCCTCACAAAGCACTCTTCTCTCTTATGCTGGCACCAGTCACATTGTATTGGGGACCATGCTATTCTGAACCTCATCTGAACTCATCTATAATGATCCCCATCTACAAATAAGGTCACATTCTGAGGTACGGGGCAGGGGGGGCGGGGGGGGGGGGAACAGGACATATCTTTTTGGGGAATACAAATCAACCATAACACAAATTAAAAAGTGCTTTGAGGGAAATGTATAGCTTTAAATTCCTTTATCAATCAGAATAGAAGAACTCAAACCAAGATCCTAAGCTTCCACCTTAAGAAACTAGAAAAAGGGCAAATTAAATCCAAAGCAAGCGGAAGAAAGTAAATAAAGATAAGAGTGGAAATAAATGAAAAGAGAATAAAAAATAAAGAGTATCAACAAAATGAAAAGTTACTTCTTTGAAACTTCAACATAACTCACAAAACTTTGGCTAAACTGACAAAAAAAAAAAAGAGAGAAGACCCAAATTACTAATATCAGAAATGAAAGAGGGAATATTACTACCAACCTTCTAAAAGAGAGAGAGAGAGAGAAAGAATTATAAGGGAATACTATAAGCAACTGTAAGCCAATAAAGTAGATAAAATGAACATATTCCTAGAAAGACATAAAACACCAAAAATAAGAATATAAACCCTAAATATCTATAACAAGAAATTAATAATGAGGGGCACCTGAGTCAGTTAAGTGTCTGACTTCAGCTCAGGTCATAATCTTGCAGTTCATGGGTTCGAGTTCCACACTGGGTTCTGTGCTGACAGCTCAGAGCCTGGAACCTGCTTCAGATTCTGTGTCTTCCTCTCTCTCGGCCCCTCTCCCTCCCTCCCTCCCTCCCTCTCTGTCTCTCTCTCTTTCTCTCAAAAATAAACATTTAAAAAAACTTTTTTAAGTTAATAATGAAAAAACTTCCAACAAAGAGAAGCCCAGAACTAAACTGCCTCACAAGTGAATTTTACCAAACATTTAAAGAACAAATAACACCAATAGTTCACAGACACTTCCAAAAAATAGAATACACTTGCCAACTCATAGAGCCAGTATTACCGTGACACCAAACGCTAAAAGACATCAATAAAAAAGAAAAACTACAGACCAATATAACATCCTTTATGAATCCTGATGCAAAAATCCTCAACAAAATACTACTGAACCAAATGCAGCAAGATGTAAAAAGGATCAGGTATCATGACAAAGTGGATTCACCGCAGAAAGAGTTGTTTCAACATAATGAAAATCAACATAATACACCATATTAACAGAACAAAGGATAAAACCGTATGATCACCTCAACAGATGCAGAAGCACTTAAAACCCAATATCCCTTTCTGATTAAAAAAACAAAAAAACAAAAAAAACACTCAACAAACTGGGAATAGAAGGGAACTTCCTCAACCTGATAAAAGGCATCTATGAAAACTCAAGGCTAACATCATCCTTGATGGTAAAAGACTGAACACTTTCCCCCAAAAACAGAAATGAGATGGGTGGGCTGCTTTCACCACTTCCATTCAACTTTTTAATGCAGGTTCTAATAAGAGCAATCAGGCAAGGAAAAGGAAAAGAAATAGAAAGCACCCATATTTGAAAGAAGAACTAAAACTCTTGTATCTCTCTTCCCAGACACCATGTTCTAGTGCAGCTGATGCTTGAATAACAGTCAGGGTGCGAGCCCCGTGCACTTGAAAATCCACATGTAACTTCCGACTCCCCAAAAACTTAACTAAAAGCCTACTGTCGACCAGAAGCCTTACCAAGAACATAAACAGTAGATTAACAGATTTTGTATATCATATACTATATTGTTATAATAAAAAAAAAACACTAGAGAAAAATGTTAAGAAAATTAAAAGGGGGGCGCCTGGGTGGCGCAGTCGGTTGAGCCTCTGACTTCAGCCAGGTCACGATCTCGCAGTCCGTGAGTTCGAGCCCCGTGTCAGGCTCTGGGCTGATGGCTCGGAGCCTGGAGCCTGTTTCTGATTCTGTGTCTCCCTCTCTCTCTGCCCCTCCCCCGTTCATGCTCTGTCTCTCTCTGTCCCAAAAATAAATAAACATTGAAAAAAAAATTTTTTTTAATTAAAAAAAAAAGAAAATCATAAGGAGAGCACTTTAGAATACTGTACTGTATTTATCAAAACAAATCTTGTGTAAGTGGATCAGCAGTTTAAACCCATGTTGTTCAAGAGTCAACCGCGCACTAATGTGCATTTTTCTGTGTTATGTGCCATACATTAATAAAGTCCTCCCAGAAACTGTCTTTATGTTTTAGCTAAATGTCTTACTGTTATTGAGTTTGTATGGGGACCGACATTACAGACCCATAATGGCAGATCCTAACAGACCACTTCTGTAAGAGAAGGAAAACAGAAGAGCCAATGAGCCAGAGATGGGGCAACACTTGATCTTGCCCTTTCACCAGCCCATAATACAGCTGGCATTTTGTTTCACTCTAGTGTTCAAGGAGCTCACAAAACACAGGCGAAGGGCAAGGATGAGCAAGCAACCAAGACTCTCTAAGCCTACATACAGCCTTGAAATCTGACAGGGAGTAGAGGACCTAGACTCCAAGGACAGAAATCAGTTTAACAACTAGCAAACAATTTTCAAACAATTTTTGAACCTAGCAAGCAATTTTCAAACTACACAAGACCTCTAGGCCTCTCTTAGGCAGCACTTATTAGGAAGCAACTGGGTGTCAGATGCTTTCCATGTAATAATATCAAGACTCTGTTCCCTCCACTGAAACTAACGTAATATTGTATGTCAAATATACTTCAATCAAAAAAAAAAATCTTTCTTTCCCCATGAGTTGTACTTTACGATAACCAAGCAGTTTTTTTGTTTGTTTGTTTGTTTGTTTGTTTGTTTGGTACAAGTACTCATAATAATAAACAAAGACTGCCATTTTGCAGTTAATGATTCTGAGCAATAAAAGCAATAAATATCAATGACTGTTAACATCTGCAAGATGACCAGACTTATCATGCCTAATTTAAAAAATCTCAATACTAGTAACAAAGTATTCTTGATTAAAAAAAATGTTTTTAAAAGACAAACCTAGGGGCGCCTGCATAGTTCAGATGGTTAAGCTTCCAACTTCAGCTCAGGTCATGATCTCACAGTTCGTGAGTTTGAGCCCCATACTGGGCTGTCTGCTGTCAGCACAGAGCCTGCTTTGGATCCTCTGTCTCCCTCTCCCTCTCTCTGCCCCTCCCCTGCACATGAGCTCTCTCTCAAAAATAAATAATCATTAAAAACAAGAAATGGCTAAAAGAGCAAATAAAAAAGTCATTAAAAAGGGGGGGGGCACCTGGTGGCTCAGTCAGTTGAGCATCTGACTTAGGCTCAGGTCATGATCTCACAGTCCATGGGTTCGAGCCCCGCGTCGGGCTCTGTGCAGACAGCTCAGAGCCTGGAGCCTCCTTCATATTCTGTGTCTCCCTCTCTCTCTGCCCCTCCCCTGCTCATGCTCTGTCTCTCTCTGTCTCAAAAATAAATAAAAACATTAAAAAAAAATTTTTTTAATAAAAAATAAAATAAAAAAAAGACAAACCTACGTCTGATGCAGGCTCTAGCCCTGGGCTGTCCAACTGAGAGATAATGTGAGCCACAAGCATGAACCCTTGTAGAGAATTTTAAATTTTCTAGTAATCACATTTTAAAAAAGGAATTAGAAACAAATTATTTTTAATAATATTTAACCCAATATAGCCAAAATTTGTATCTCAACATGCAATCACTATTTTTTAAAGTATTAATGTGATACTTTACATTCTCTTTTTCACACTAAGTCTTCAAAATCCAGTGTGTTTTTTGCACTTACAGCACATCTCAATTCACACTAACCACATTTCAACTGCTCAAGAGCGGCATGATGGCTATCATACTGGAAAGCAGCAGCTCTAGATCTTACATATCAACAACAGTAAATATACAGAACAGAGGAACACGTCAAATAACATCACAGCAATGCAATCAGCAAAATCAAGGTTATGGAAAGCTTTGGGACAAATGAACCATTATCTTCAAAACAACTGCAAGAAAAAAATAAAGATTTAAAAGAAATCTATCCAGGGCAATGAATAGAGCATATTTTTTTCCCTAATTTGAAATAAGAAATATGAACCCAAAAAAAGAAAAGAATAGCAACTGCATATTTATTGACTGAAATACTTATATTAACTGAAATATTCACAGATGAAACATATTCACAGATGGAGTGGGGACTGTCCATGAAGAGGTAAATGTTGATGCCGGGAGACAGGCACACAAGGCTGACTCTACCACCAAATCTACTTCTAAATAGGTTCGAAAAAGTTCCATAATAAAAAATCTAAAATACCTATACGTGTACCTGCTTGTATAGGTTCAATAACGATAATACTGCCAAGAGAACTGAGTGGACAGGGGACAAAGCAGAGAGACGTTTCACTTTATACTTTTTTTTTTTTTTGAACCATGTACTATCTAATCTACTCAAAAAATTAAATTTACACATATACATAGCTTGACTCAATCCACTGGCCTCTGCACCTCCACCACGTCAACAGGCCCGAGCCTGCTCACTGGTCCCCCTGCTTTCTTTCTGACCTTTCTTCAATCCACCCTCTACACAGCAGCCAGAGTCATCTTTTCAAAATAGCATTCTGTGCCTAAAATCCTTCAATGACTGTCTACAGTGCTTAGGAAACCACCAACTCGTTACCAAAGCAACAAGACCCTATATGACCCTGCCCTGCCTCTCCAACCTCACCTCCTGCCACTCGCCCCTTCTGACCTAGTAATTCCACCTTGTACCAAAGGATGCAGACTCCCCCAATTCATGGTCTAGGAAACTGGGACATCCTTATAACACACACCATGTGGCTATTAAATATGTTGAAGATGTCGATGCACAGGAAATAACATACAAAAGAAGAGAATGAAAACAGCACATACTGATTATAGCCACTTTTAAATATGAGCATGTGCATTCATAAAGATCAGAAAAAAACAGATGACAAATATTTGGCATTTTTAGGTTTCAATTTCCTGAATTTGTTAAAAATGTTTTTTTTTTTTTTTTTTTTTTTTTTTTTTAATGTGCATAGTGTGCCTCAGCATTCCAATTCACACCTCACCTCCTTTAAGACCTGGGCTAACCCATCTTCCTCCTGGAGCCTTTCCCAACACAGGTCTGGCTGCTGTGATCAGTGCATGTGGTCGAACATACAAAATTGTTTTGGGCTATGGACAGGAAGCAGAAAACTAAGACTCTAGCCCCCACTCGGGCAAGGATCATCACACGTTAGATCCAACAACTAAGCTACCCACAGATGTCCTTTGAGCATTAGGGCTAAGTAAGATACATTCATTGGTCTTGCTTACCTTTATTATGACTCCAGAACTTTCCCCAGTCATGAGTCCAGAAACACAAACCACATAGTAAGATCCTGAGAGAAAGCAGCCCTTTGCACAGGAGAGCTATGCTTTCAGTGTGCATGAAAACTCACTTCTCAAGATTTACAGAAAATGCTTCTCATTTCTACATGGCAGAACACTTTCCACCCCCTTCTCTTATCAAAAATCAACCAAAGACA
This sequence comes from Acinonyx jubatus, assembly GCF_027475565.1. Lineage (NCBI taxonomy): Eukaryota > Metazoa > Chordata > Mammalia > Carnivora > Felidae > Acinonyx > Acinonyx jubatus. The sequence goes on from NC_069391.1 coordinate 402,014, forward strand.
AGAACAGGAAAGAGAAACATAAACTCCACCCAAGAGACATTTGAGACCCATACACAAAATATGAATGGGAAGATGGAGGAAAGCTAAATCAATGCACAGAACAGAGAAAGGGCAGCGTAAATCCGGGGTTACTGCTGAGAAGCAGGCTGACTGACCCCACAGAACCATGGAGAGGCTCAGAAGAAGGGGATGATGCCTGGGCTAAAAAGGGGTGTGGGTGTAAGAATACATACAGAGAGCACTGGACTTTCGGGTCTCCAGGCCCCTCCTACCCAGTCAGCAAAGAACTCCTCACTGGTAGCCGCAGAGACCAGAGGGGCAAGCTCTGTAAAACTCTACCAGAAGTGTGCCACACTTGGGGACAGTGGGCACAAAGCAGGGAGATTAAGTAAATTAAAGGCTATGTACTGAGCCACGGGAAGACCTTCCTCCTCCTCCTCCTCCTCCCCTTTAACCTAGCTCCAGAATGTCCAGCTTAACACTAGCAAGGCGAGAGACAAGGAGGCTTCTCTGAGGAAGCCAAACCAGGGGACAGTAACATCTGGAGGAGAGCCAACAAAAATTCAGTCATCACCCTCCACTGAAGCCACAAGCAAAGAAGCCCCCAAACACTTAGCCCTCCATTTTTAGCACTTTATTCTTAAAGGAGAATAAACAGCCCAGGATCACCAGACATTGGAAGAAGCTTTCCAGAATGAAAGAAAAAGATCAAAAAATACAACAGCAAAGAGGAATGCAGGAGAAACAAAAAATCAGGAAACAGTAATTTTAAAATAATTTTTTAAAATTCAAAAATAGGGGCGCCTGGGTGGCTCAGTCGGTTAAGCGGCCGACTTCAGCTCAGGTCATGATCTCGCGGTCTGTGAGTTCGAGTCCCGCGTCGGGCTCTGTGCTGACAGCTCAGAGCCTGGAGCCTGTTTCAATTCTGTGTCTCCCTCTCTCTGACCCTCCCCCGTTCATGCTCTGTCTCTTTCTGTGTCAAAAATAAATAAACGTTAAAAAAAAAAAATTAAAAAATAATTTTTTTAATGTTTATTTTTTGAGAGACAGAGAGAGAGAGAGAGAGAGAGGCAGAGTACGAGCAGGGAGAAGCAGACAGAGAAAGGAAGACATAGAATCTGAAGCAGGCTCCAGGTGCCAAGCTGTCAGCACAGAACCCGACGTGGGGCTTGAACTCACGAACTGCAAGATCATGACCTGAGCCCAAGTCAGAAGCTCAACTGACTGAGCCACCCAGGAGCCTCTTAAAAATTTTTTTTTTTTTTTAGTTTATTTATTTTGAGAGAGAGAATCCCTAACAGGCTCCAAGCTGTCAGTGCAGACCCGACCCAGGGCTCAATCCCATGAACAGTGAGATCATGACCCGAGCAGAAATCAAATCAAGAGTCAGGCATTTACCACTGAGCCACCAGGCAACCCTACAGTTAAAACCTAAAAAAAACATATTTTAAGGGGCACTTGGTGGCTCGGTTGGTTAAGTGTCCGACTCTTGATTTCCATTTGGGTAATGATTTCACAATTTGTGGCATGGAGCCCATGTCAGGCTCCAAGATGACAGCCTGGAGCCTGCTTGAGATGTGCGCTCTCTCTCCCTCTGCTCCTCCCCCATTTGCACACACTCGCTCTCTCTCTCTCTCTCTCTCTCTCTAAAAATAAAAACATAAATTAAAAATTTTAACTGTACTCTAGGAAATTTAACTAAAATTAAGCAATCACTGTATACGTTAAACAAGAATAGGAATCATTACAAAAGGAAAAGAGAATAAATAATATGTAAATATGAAAAGGGAAATTAAAAATTCTGTGAAAGAATTAGAATAGTCAAAAATGCTCCCAAAAGGTAGAACAAGATCAAGATGTGACCAGGAAAATAGCTTTTAAAAATCAGAATACTAAGTACAGGAGCTATAACATTCAAATGAATGGTAGAAACTAAACTGAGTAGCTCAAATATATTATACAAAATTTCCTATAAACAAAAAGACATCGAACTCCAGATTTTGGGCTATTTAATGCCCTGCATGATAAATGAAAAAAGGCTACAATTAAGGCACATCATAGAAATTATGAAAATCAAGGATGCAATGATCCTAAAAATTGGGTGGGGGAATAATGGTTACAAAGGAATAATAGGGGTGCCTGGGTGGCTCCAGTCGGTTGAGCATCTGACTTCGGCTGAGGTCATGATCTCACAGCTGGTGGGTTCAAGCCCTGAGTCAGGCTCTGTGCTGACAGCTCTGAGCCTGGAGCCTGCTTCAGATTCTGTGTCTCCATCTCTCTCTGCTCCTCCCCCCACTCATGCTCTGTTTCTCTTTCTCTCTCTCAAAAATAAACATTAAAAAAAAAATTTTAATGAAAAAAAAACCAAAGGAATAACAATCACACTGGACTTCTCAACAGCAATGATGAAAACTAGAAGACACTAGAGTGATAACTTAAAAATTACTTGCAACCTGGAACACCAAACCCAGCCAAACTTACTCTTTAACTATAGTGGTAGAATAAGTACTTTTTCAGACATGCAAGTCTGAAAACTCTGCCTCCCAAAAAATTCCTGGGAAGCTACTGAGCAATGTGTTCCACCACCATTAGGGAGTAAACACACAGAGGGGAGACATTAGATGCAGGGAAAGGGGGTCATTACTGAAGAATGACAGGAAGAATTCCAGGATGAGAGTGTGCACCAAGCCAAGAGAACAAGTGCATCCTGACTTGGGCAGGGCGACTCAGGACCACCGAGGAACTGAACAGTGATCTGACTGGGCTAAATGAAGGAAACTTAAATTGCGAAACATTTTAAAGAATAGAAAGTGCAAGAACATTATTCTGAGGTTCAAAGAAAACCAGACAAATGAAAAATAAGGCAATTATTAACTCCAGGGAAGAAAGAAGGCTGCAGGATATACAAAAAAAAAAAAAAAAGAAATACACGGTGCCTGGTGCTCAGCAGGTGGACTGCATGATTCTTAGTCTCGGGGTCGTGAGTTCTCCACACTGGGTGTAGAGATTACTTAAAAATAAAATCTTTTGAAAGAAAGGAAAGAAAGAAGAAAAGAAAGAAAGAAAGAAAGAAAGAAAGAAAGAAAGAAAGAAAGAAAGAAAGAAAGGGAAACAGTTGTAGGTTTACTACCTGGCTCCACATGGCACAATAATGACTTGAACAGACTGAGAATTTTAGATGTGAACCTAACAGACAGGATTTTAGATGTGAATCTAACCAGAATTGTGAGTTTTCTGAATGAGACACAGAAGGTATGAGAGAACTGAAGTCCTCATCTACAGTCACTGGAAGCCAACAAATAACCCCTAAACTTGGTGAATGAAGATATGGCAACACAAGCATATTATTTAGATACCTGAAGTAAATGGTAAAGACTCAAGTGGCTGCTGCCTCTCTAGAAAGCCAAGAGAGAAGGAGGGTGGCTTTTTATAAATGTTGTTCAGCACTATTTGACTTTTTTTTAAACTTCATTTTTTTTTCCTAAGTAGGAACACCCAACATGGGCTCAACCTCACAACCCTGAGATCAAGAATTGCATGCTCTACCGTTTGAGACTGAGTCAGCCAGGCAGTCACTCTGAGCATTATTTGACTTTTAAACTATGTACATATGCACTGATTATTTTAACAAAATAGTAAGTTTAAAGAAAGAGATACAGGGATGGTGGCTCAGTCGGTTAAGCGCCCAACTTCAGGTCAGGTCATGATCTCATGGTTCGTGGGTTCAAGCCCCACGTCGGGATCTGTGCTGACAGCTTGGAGCCTGGAGCCTGCTTCAGATTCCGAGTCCCCCTCTCTCTCTCTCTCTCTCTCTCTCTGTCCCTCCCCGACTCGAGTTCTCTTTGTCTCTCTCTCTCTCAAAAGAAATAGGCTTTAAAAAAAAATTTTTTTAATAAATAAAAAATAATAAAGAAAGAGATGCACAGTAGGCACTCTACTAGGAAAGCATACAATCTGCCTGGGAAGGCCCTCCAGCTGAAAGGTGACATCCCTGGGTCAAAAGCCTTAAGTCAAGTGACTGCCCTGTGCTCTGGTCCCAGGCAATACTGAATACACATTAAATCCCAAGAGCCCCCACTTACTAATCAACAAAATGGGGGCAGGGGATATACTCCACTAATCTTTAGCGTGAAAAAGTGGTGACTCTCTCTCTAGGTCAAGAAAAAGAGAAAAGAATAAACATGCAATCTGGTAAGTTTCAAGTGTTCACTTTGCTGGTTCAATCATTTGGCAATCCTGATGCAGTAACCATTTGGCCACCCTGATCCAGTAACCATTGCCCAGATTTAGCGGCAACAGATGATCCTTGCCTACCCACCATCCAGAAGGCCCCTTACCCTATCACGCACCTCCACAATAAACACTTAAAATCATGAATCTAAACCCGGAGCTGTTATTGACGGAAAGGGACCACCAAAGATACAGCACATGTTTAAATGAACAATGAACACAGGCTCTCAGGCCAAACTGTCTGCATCCATCTTTGGGATAAGCTCTGAAACCCTGGGATGCACTCTGCCTGTTTCTTCACCTGCAAATAGGAATGTAACAGTACCCAACTCAGAAGATCGCGGTTAGGCTTCAATGAGTGAATTCCTGCAAAGCACTATACCAGGACGGGACACATGTAAGGGCTTAGTGAACATAGGCTGTCATTATCACTGGTTCAGTCAAGGTCTCTATTCAAGGCTGCCTGTGGAATGAGAGCCATCTGGGGTCACCTGCTCGTCAATTATTTATTAAAAACCTACTATGTGCCAAACACCGAAAAAGTGCGAGTACTATAACTGACTAGGCCAAGTCATTCAATCTCCTCTAAGTCAGGAAATAACAGTACCTGCTGCACAGAGCAGAGAAACCTAAATGAGAGAACTTACCCAAAGTAAGCAAGTCAGTACCCTGAGTCACAGCAAGCGCTCAACACATGTCATCAATCACTGTACACCTTCTCTCGTACAAACTGGGAAGTGACTTTTAAAGTTAACTAATTTACCCACTTGGTCCAGAGCCTAATACATTCCTTGAAGGTATGGTAGGAATTCAATTAGCACTCCTTGCACTGAATTTCAAAAATTCCCTGCACCCCCCAGCTTACTATCAACACTCCCAAAAATGCAGGAAAAAGATGAATAAAAAGACCATCCACTACTCTGCACCAGGTTATCGTATCAGCTCCTTACTACACCTTTGCTTTCTGATCTTTAGAAGTCTCCGCATTTGTTACCACGCATGAAAGTACTTTCAGAGAAAAACTTTTAGATCACCACTTTTTTCCAAACCGGTCCCTTATGTCAGCCGGAAGACCGCACTATTTCTGCATTTCCACGGGCACACTGCCTCCTGCTTGCTTTTCCCCTCAGTGGGAAGCTAGTGGTCCATCTCAGAGGAGTTTGCTTTCTCTGCTGCTACAAGCTAGGAAACAAACTATCCTTGAGAATTAGCAAAAGGGAAGACTACACAGCATTTACAAGAGAATGGGAACTTTTTTTATATCCAAAGCCCGTTTAGGCAGTTTGTTTAGAAATAAACTGAAGTCGTGCATTCCTGCTTCTGACAGCCGCCAGGGCTGGGCAGCATTGTCTGGGGAGAAGCGCGCCGGGCCGGCCAACTTTTCGTTAAAGACGGTGCCATCCTATTCGGAACAAAGTGAAAGGTCAGCGGGGCGCAGGAGAGGCGCCGGGAGCGGACGGCCTCGCCTCGGCTCGCGCCGCGAAGTTGGCCGGCTCGCCCCACTTTCCCTTTTGTCCTCCGCCCCTTCAGCGGGGCTCCCGGCCGAGGCCCGGGGCGCGCGGGGGCGGCGGCGCGGACGCGGGCGGCCGGCCCTCACCGCGCGCCCCGCCCGCCGCCCCCCGCCCGCCGGCCGCCCCCCGCCAGCCGGCCGCACAAAGCGCGCTCCGCGCGGCGCGGCCCGGACGCCGGCGGCCTCGGCCCGGCCTCGGCCTGAGGCGCGGCGGCGGCGGCGGCGGGGAGGCGCGGGCCCGCCCGGCCCCCGCCGGCTCGGCGCCCCCGCCTGCCCGTGCGCCCGCCCGCCCGTCGGCTCCGCGCCCGCCGGCTCCGCGCCCGCCGCCCCCGCCGCCGCCGGCCCGCCGCCCCGCTCCTCACCTCGGCATCGGCGGCGGCCATGGCCCGGGCCCGCAGCGTGGCCCCGCCCCTCCCGCGCGCCATCGCCCCGCCCGCGCCTCGCGGCTCAGGGCGGGGCGGGGCTGGTTACGCGCGTCTGCGCCTGCGCCCGCGCCCGCACCTGCGCACTGCAGCCCGGCGTGCGGCGTCCGTGGCGCGGGCCTGCGCCGACCGGAACCGACGCGCGCGGGCGAGGTGGGGGGCGGGGCCGGACGCAGCGATCTTCCGGAGGTGTCGCGGCGGCTAAGCGTCGTCCTCCGGTTTTCGCAAATATCTTTTCCTTCTACGTGGGCATTCTGGTGGGCTGGCCGGGGTGGAGAAGGACCCCTGACCTTTAACCCCGGACACACATTGATGCCGTCGGCCTTCCCAGAAGGCGGATCCTGACTTGCGTCCTAGGGCGGTGCCCGGGTTCGAGGGTATTCCCGGCATGGTGGGGCGGGTCTTGGTTGGGGTGAATGCCCACCTAGAGGCTGTTTACGGGTTGTGCCCGGTGGTGAGGGTGCCCCGGCTGGAGGCGGGGGGGGGGGGGGGGTGTCCTGCTAGGAGTGGGTGCCGACTGTGTGCCGACTGAGAAGGCTGCCCCGATGGGGGGGAGGGGAATGTTCCTACCGGAGGATTGCCCCAACTTTGGGAGGATCTCAATGAGGAGACTTGCCTCCGTTTGGGGTGCTTCGGTTAGGAGAGGTGCCCTGGTTAGGGGTAATGTCACAGCTAGTGGGTGCTCTGGCCAGGGTCCGTTTCTTCTGTGGGAGAGTATGCACTGATTAGGGAAGGTGGCCCGCTATGAAAGTGTGCTCTGGATGGGGACAGTGTTCTGATTGGAAGGCTGGGGGTAGAATGGGGATTGTCCCAATGAGGAAGACTGCCCCCCGCTAGGAACGGGGTTCTCCAGTTAGGTGTTCCCAGCCTGGGCAGCCTCCCTGATCACCCCAAGCTCCTTGAATCGGCACCTACCCAGCAGCCTGCCTCCCAGTTTTGCACGGGGAAGATCTCCGCACACCCAGCCGCCTTCATGGACAGCATCGCATAAACTGGCTTCGCCACCCCCCCACTCCCCATGGTCAGACTGAATTCTATCATCTTCTGGCAGTTGAAGAAAGATGTATAGACCGAAACTGGGGTTCTCTGACCAGTCTTTGCAACAAGAACTGAGGAGGCTCTGAGTTGAAGGCTAACCTGCTCCACCCCCTCGCACATGCGGGCTCACTCTCATGGGACTCCAGAAAAATTACTCTACTAAGGTGGACATTGACAGTCACACAGGTGCAAAGGAGGAAATGGACGACTGTAAGTACCTAGGAAATCTTCCCTGTTTCTTTGGGGCAACCTAAGTCAGCTCCTAACAGGCTTGGGATCCTTGACTGTTTGGAGCCTCAAGACTGGAAGCTCAGGAGTAGTCATGACCTGTACGGCCCAATTTAACTCACCTCCACTCACACCTAACTCTGGCACCATACTCTCCATCTCCACTCCTGCCTTGGGCTCTAGTCTGTCCCTTCTCTGAAACGCTTTTATCTCAGGTATGTGTGGCTCAATTCTCTGCCATGGCTGGGTCTCAAATACCACCTCTTCAGGAAAGCCTTCCCTTACCTCCCTACCGAAAACAATACTGCACCCGAGAACTTCCTTGCTTTATTTTACTCCTTGGCACGCCACTGTTATATTGTCTGTCTTTCCCATTAAAATGTAAGTCCAGAAAGTCAGGGACTTTTATCTTGTACGCCTTAGTGCTTATAACAATGCTTGGCATGCAGGAGAAAAAAATAAATATTTGTTGAGTGAATAAGATGTGGAGAAAAAATCCTTTACCAGGCAAACACTGACCATAAGTCAATGCGTCAGAAGTAGGATATGCTCCCGTTTTGCTCTGCCAGCCCAACCCACCCTATCCTTGTATGATCATTGATCATTTATGTTAAGTGCAGTTTTTAACACATGCCATGTGAACCATCACATCAGTCCTGAGACGCAAGACTCTTACCCACGTTCTGAGTGAGGAAACCAAAGCAAAAGAGTTGAGTGCCCTCAAGACTACCTGACTGTTGAGAGGCAGAGACAGGATTGAAACCCAGGCACATTTTCAACTATGAGGCTACCGCTAACAGATGGTTTGCAGATTATCCTCCTTGTGGCATATTTTGAGCTTTCCTCCAATGTTTATCCTCTCCTTGTCCAACAAATAGTAACGTTTTAGCTGGGTACGTGGCTACCTGACTAAAGAGCACATTTCCAACTGTCAAAGGTAGCTGGGTGGATGTTTGCACAAATGATAGAATCTACTTCCCAGCCTATACCCCCCCCCCCAAGAAGTTAGAGGTGCAGGCCCAGTAAACTGGGTGATGATGAAATCTGGAATGGCCACTCTGGACCCAGGAGTGGAAGCCCGAACTGGAGAATGACAGCTAGGTCACCAGGCCCAAATTTTGCACTTCTGGACTGTTAAGTGTACAAGAAGTAAATGGGCAGGGGCTCAATATGTCTTCTCATAATCCCATAAATGTCTTCTAGATTAAGGTAACAGACACCTATCCAGTCACTCCCTCACCATATGGCAGATAGGGAATTTGAACCCAAAGTCTTATCTTAACCACACCTCCATTATTTCCTAAAGCACAGTCCACAATCATTGGCCCCGTTGGGCATTTACAGACCCTCCCCTCAGCCCTGGAACATCTGCAGATGTCCCTTCGGTAAACGTTGCTCTTCCGAACCCGGTTTTTATTTGTTCTTGGGTTCCTTGGATCCTAGACAATAGGCATTTGAAGGGGACCTCAGGAGCAGGTGTGGCCTTGGCCTTGTGTTCACACTTGGATGAGAGGGGAGCAACAGTATCCCTCACAGCCAGAGTAGCAGTGACAACAGCAGGGACTTGAGACTTGAGGCCAAGGGTAAGGGAATAGCACAAGAGGCAGAGGCTTGGGCAAGCCCTCCTCCTCATCCCCCAAGGGATTTCCTCTGACAAGGAGGTCTGAGCCGCTTCCCCTGGGATGATGGGTGCTAGAGGGGAAAGTCCAAGGTTTGTGACAATCAAACGGAACAGGGGTGATCTCCCCATGTGACAAATACATTTTAAATTAATGCCAAGGCCCCAGACATGCAAGCCCAGCTTAAAGGGCACATCCTTAAGCAGAACCATAAAAGCGAAGGCCAGCTGGGCCCGAGTTGAAGTTAACCGGCCCACGCTGGTTGGTCCCGCTCCCCCAGCCTGTCTTCCAGCCCTAGGCACCAGGAAGGATGGGCCCATAACCGAGGAGAGGGGCACGCGCCCAGGAAGGGACTGGGAGACCCAGAAGACGGGGGCCCAGAACCAATAGAGGGGCAGGGCCTGGAGAGCGCGTGCCCGGGAGGGGCGGGGCCAGGAGGAGGGCGCGCGCCTAGGAAGGCCCCCAGGGTTAGGCCGCCGCGCACTGAGCTGGAGGAGGGCGCCAGAGAGGCCGGCCTGTGCCCAGCTCTACAAATGAAGCGCTTTATTTACACTCCATCTCTCTAGGCCCCAGTCCCCGGGGAGAGGCTGATCCCGAGGCGGAGGCTGCGAGGAACGGCCGGGCAGCAGCAGGTCCTGAGTGCGCCGGGCCAGGCCAGGAGCAAAGGCACGAGGCCCTGGGCGCCCGGTCCCAGGGCAGAGGTCAGCCCACCCGGAAAAGGCGGCACAGGGTCAGCTCCCGGGCGTCAGGCTGGGATCTGCACCGCCACAGCTCTGCTCATAGGATGGCGGGGCCTCTGCGGGGAAAGAGCAAAGTCTGCAAGGGGCTCATGGGGCCCTCTCCCCCAGCCAGACCCCAGGCCTCTCACTCACCATAGGGATAACCCCATGAGCTGTATTCTGGGGGCAGGATCAAGGTACTGGTGGTGGGCACTGGCCCTCCTGAACCCTCTGCAAAGTAGGGAACAGTGGCACCTGTAGAGATGCACAAGGGAGGGGGCAGTGGGTGGGGAGCAGGGCTGCCATCCTGAGGGCGGGGCTCAGGGGCAGCAGGCACAGAGCTGAAGGTGGCAGGTAGTGACTGCTGCTGTGAGTGGCTCTTCGTGGAGAGGGAGACTGCGTCTGCAAAGTGGGGGCTGCTGGCCGCAGCCTCCGCCTCCTCCTGGGGCGGTGCGGAGGGCACCACCGGGATTGAGGCCCCAGGAGGCAGCCCTGGGCCTGGCCGGGGGCTCAGCGGGGCGTGGTTCACAGCAATATTGCCGATGAAGACAGGAAGGGTCACGGTGGCTTCAGGCACCTTCAGGGAGACCTGGGGAGGATGGGAGAGTGAGGCTAGGCCACCTGCCCCCCTTTCCCACCCCGCTCCCTCCAACCCCCAGCACCTGCAAGTAGTAGTCCACGTGGATAAGGCTGCAACCTGGCAGGGCTGACTGGGGCAGGGCAGGCACCAGGATCTGCTCTTGCCACTGCGCCCGCCTCCAGGCCTTGACACCCGCACCCTCTACCTCTGCGATGGTCCGCACATCATAGATCCAGCGCTTGGCCTTGTAGGATACTTTCTGGGGAAGGGCCGGCCTGTGAGCCTGGGCAGGCCAGGCACCTACCCCTCCTCTGGTCCCATGGGGACAGGCCCTGACAGTCAGAGGGGACTCTGACCTGCAGCAGACTGGCTACCACAGGGCTGGTGTCCTTGCCTGACTGGTTCTCGATGTCAGCCTGCAGCCGCAGCACCTGGCCCACCACGTAGCCACGGAGGTCGGTGCTGGCGGTGAGGACCACGCTGCCCGTCTTCACCAGCTTGTAGGAGAACTTCTTGGTGGTGGAGGCCACGTTGGGTTGCTTGAGGGGAGGGCAGTAGTGAGGGGGTTTGGTGGGCGTGGGCAGCCTAGATCCCTAAGGCCTCTCGCTGAACAAGCCCACTGTGCCATGCTATCCCCTGCCCCCCAGACACAGCACAGTTAGCTCGGGACAGAGAGGCCGCTGCTCTTCTAGAGCCCGGCCACCTCATCTTAGTTGAGGACAGGACATCTGGCAAAGGTGGGGACCACCCAGGAGACCACCGCTCCATCCTCACCTCGATGTCAGGGATGCTGTTCAGATTCAGGGGGCTCAAGATATAGAACACACGGCTGCACTGGTGATCCTTGGAAAAACGTGGTGTGTCGATGGTGGCCCGCACCTGGTGTACAATCTTCCCAAAAGGGCCTTCAAAGGACGTTGGCGCTGTGGCTGGAGAGAGAGCAGGGAATGGCACCCAACTGCCCCCTGCCCCACCTCCTGTCCACCAACTGTCACCAAGAGGCCTGGCCAGGCAAGGCTGGGCTCTTACCAGGAAGCAGGAACTGAAAGGGGAAGTTGTGCTCTCCAGCGGGCAGGCTTCCTGCAGAGACAGGAGGGGGGTGTAGGGGAGAGGGGGCTCAGGAGCCTTGAGGTGACACCACAGGACACAGGTTGGAAGCAGGCCCTGCAGCTGACCAGCTCACACGGACTCTGGCTACTGGGTCTCCCAGCCTCTGAGTCCAGGCACGACAGCAGCAACGGGCTGCAGCCTGGGCAAAGGAAGCGATGCAAAATCTTGGCTTGAACAGGAAAGGGAGATGGGGCTGTTCCAGGAGCCAGAGCCCACCCAAATCAAGAAGGAACTGGCCCCCTTCAGCCACCCAACCCCTATCAGGCAATACCCAGAGCCTGATGGGGAGAGAAGCACATCAGGATGCCAAGTAGTGCTAGAGGGTGAGCCAGCACGGGGGTCCCAGAGCCTGATGGGGAGGTTGGGTGGACAGACGGGCCCCACGCTCAACCAAGGTCTGCCGTGGGCGGGGTCACTATACACAGTGAGGCCAAGTACAGTCTCCCAAACTCACCCTTGTCAGCCAGCGACAGCGCACTGTTGAAGTAGCCCTCCTCCACTACCCACGCTGCATCATTGGCCTTGTTGGACACCCTGCAGGAACCCATGCAGGTCACTCGGATGGCTGCAAGGGGGGGATGGCGTGAGTCCCAGCCAGCTACTGTCCTCGACCCCTCCCTGCCCCCACCACAGAGACTTAGGTAGGGCTTGCAGCACTAAAGGGTGCTGGGACTTAGGCAGGCCAGCAAGTGGCCTGCTGCTCTCCAGAGGATGCCTCCTGTCCATCCTCCATCTTGCGATACTCCCAGTACAGTGCTCCCACGGCAGTGAGGCACGGAGTTACGTCTGTCCTGAAGCCCAGAACAGGAAGGCCCCAGTGGTCACTCAGATGACACCTGGACAACCCCAGCCTGTTAACCTCTGTTCCCAGCCACCCCTGGGCCCACCAGACCTGTGAAGACTTAGCTGCCTATAGGGCATGCTTGGGACACCAATGATGGAACAGAAGCCCATGGGAGCCGCTGACCTCCAACCCTACTTCCTGCTGCCTCACAGGCAAGTCAGCTAGGCTGGGAGGCACCCCTTTATGCTCCAGGAAACTAACTGCTCACCCTCATGACACAGGAATGTGGTCAGACCTGCCTGAGCAGATAAGGTACCCAACAGTATGGCACACTGGCAGGTGAGGACACCCTTGACTTCCTGGACCAGTGCTGCCCAGGAGGACTGGTTTTCAACATCAAGAGATGGTTCCGTCCTCTCCCCGACTCTCCTGTGGAAGCACCCAGACCAGAAGCACAGGTCACCCCACCTTTCTGTGGTCGGGAACTCAAATTCCTCACTCTAATGGACATATGCCCAGAGACCACTATGGTCACAGGCTGTGGCTGGACAACCAAGAAGACAGCACGGCTGGAGAACCAAGCAGAGAGGGGCTGGGAGCTCCGTGACTCTCACTCCTGGCAGCTCCACTTCTTTCCCTGCCCCGTGTTGAGACAAGGCCAAAGATGTTAGCCTCCCTGCCCAGCCCCTCCTCTTCCTCCCAACTCGATGGTCCAGTGAGGGCAAGGTGACTCAGAATCTGACAGAGCCACCAGGCAGGAGGAACCTGGTATCCCAAGTGTCCAGGGCCAGGAGCCAGCCACACCAGCCATGTTCATGTCTCCCCAGGCTGACTCCATCCTGCCAAACAGGCCTCCTGTTAGCCATCCACAGACCACCGGGCTTTCCCCCCACCGTGAACCCTTGGCTCATCCTCCACCCCTGTTGGCACTGCCTGTGACTGGATCCTGATTTCTAATCCACACTCCATCAGCCATCCCTTCCTAGGGCCAGACCCAGAATTGTTCCCATCCCAGAAATCTGGGACATCAGTGATGCTCCTATAGACCAACACAGCCCAAGAGAAACACGACAGGGGAGTGAACAGAACAAGGACGGGAAGTGTGACAATTCCAGATGCCACGTAACTTTAACACTCCCCATGGAGGGGGTGCACTCTCCCTTGAATCTGGCTGTCCTATGAACGCTGGGACCAGCACAGTGTGCCAGAAGGAGTTAAGTGGTCCCCAGATTGGCCCAGTGCCAGCTGAAAACCGTCAAGTGACCCCAATGGATGGCACACACAGCTGAAGAATCACTCTGCCCAAATTCCTAATCCACAGCACTGTGGGTCATAGTAAGATGGTCATTTTAAACAACTTGACTTAGGAGTGACTTGTTATGTAGAAACTTTTACATAGAAACAGACAAGAACAGACGTCCAACCTCAGTGGAAATCAGAGAGGCTCATATGAGTTACCATTTTAACCCATCAGACTGGCAGATATTAAATATTTTGACACGTGTTAGGAGACGGAAAGCACACTCCTTTATGGTGATCAAACTGTAGGCTACTACAGGGGCCCTGAAAAAGCACCAGGAAGATCTGCTGTGATCTTACACACACATACCAGGGGACTCAACAGTTCTTAGAATCCACCCTATAGGGCACCTGGGTGGTTCAATCGGATGAGAGTCCGACTTCGGCTCAGGTCATGATCTCACAGTTTGTGAGTTCAAGCCCCATATCGGGCTCACTGCTGTCAGCCCAGAGCCTGCTTCAGATCTTCTGTCCCCCTCTCTGTCTGCCCATTCCCTACTTGTGCTCTCCCTCAAAAATAAATACACATTAAAAAAAAAAAAAAAAAAGAATCCACCCTAGCTACCCAAGAGCTTCGAGCAACACTGGTACCGAGGACTATCTAGGCGTAGCCCACGTCCAACAGCAGGATGGTTAAAACAGTCACCCACCCAGACTGAACTTGGCCCCCAGAATTCTGGTGAACAAGCCATGGGGTCACCTGACCCTAGAAAAACAAACAGTATCAAATCGACCCTTGGGGTATTCCGGGTGGGGGGCAAGTTCTATGACCTTCCCAATGTGCAGGCAAAGAGCCTCTTTTTGCACACATGCCTAAGCCTCTTCAGAGACCTTGCCTGAATGAGCAGCTTCCAATCACTGTCTTGGAGTCAAACAGCCTGTTCCTCTGCACTCTCCTCCACAGGAGAACAATGGAGGTGCAGGGGACAGATACACACAGCAGGCTTGTCCCTCCCACCTCCTGCAGGGGGAGATCTGCTCCCGCAGGTGACCATGACCATCACCAGTGTGATGGGTGGCAGCACAGCCACAGGACAGGGGAGGTATGTTCTGGTAAGGGACAGCCTCTGCCACACAGAAACAAGCCCTGCTGTACCATCTAGGTTTAAAAGTGTTTCAGTTCTAACAGTGGGTCTGGGGCTGCTCCAGTTCTCTAAGGAACATCATCATGTGGACTGTGTTCCAGAGAGACTTCTAGAACTTTCCTCCTCAGCCAGCCCTCCCCTGTCCAGTAGCCCTCCTCCCTTGCACCACCTGCCATCACTCTTCATTCTGGTCCCAAAGGTCTCGCCCACCTCCACCAGCTCCCACAAATCCACAGCAGCCCACCTTTTGCCACATCTTTTCACTAAAGCTCTGGCCTGTGAGGCACTTCTGTCTGTCCTGTGTCCAAATCTGAAACATGACAATAATAATGGTGCCCACCTCTCAGGGTTGCTCTGGAGGTTTATAGAGTTGGTCCACGGGAGGTGGGGAGAATAGTGTCTGGCCTGCAGTGACAGCTCAGGGAACTGACAGAGCTGGGAGCTGACCACTGCTGTCGTCTGGGTACCACCCTCCCTCAATGCCAGAAAAGAGTGCACCCCCGTGTGACCCCCAGCCTCAGGCTCAGCTGGACTTGGGCTCCAGGAAACCGGTTCCTTCCCCAGCTTTCTACAGTAGCTCTGAGGACAGCCAGTGCCCTCATAGCTGAAGTGCAAATCATCACTGTCCCTCCTCAGACAAGTATTTAGTGGGTAAGACTAGGAGCCCCCCAGGAAAGACCTGCTGTCCTCGCCACCTCCATGTCCTCCCAGAGGGGTGGAGGGCCTCCCTGTCGCATCACTGGCTGGTAACAGGAGCTGAACAGGTATCTTAAGATGAAAGATGCTTCAGATTCTGTGTCTCCCTCTCTCTCTGACCCTCCCCCGTTCATGCTTGGTCTCTATCTCAAAAATAAATAAACATTTAAAAAAAAAAGTTTGTTGTTTTTTTAATTTTTTTTTTAACCTTTATTTATTTTTGAGACAGAGAGAGACAGAGATGAATGGGGGAGGGTCAGAGAGAGGAAGACACAGAATCTGAAACAGGCTCCAGGCTCTGAGCTGTCAGCACAGAGCCTGACGCGGGGCTCGAACTCACGGACTGCGAGATCACGACCTGAGCCGAAGTAGGACGCTTAACCGACTGAGCCACCCAGGCGCCCCAAAAAAGTTTTTTTAAATGGGGCGCCTGGGTGGCTCAGTCGGTTAAGTGTCTGACTTCCACTCAGGTCGTGATTTCACGGTCCCTGAGTTCAAGCCCCGCGTCGGGCTCTGTGCTGACAGCTCAGAGCCTGGAGCCTGATTCTGTGTCTCCCTCTCTCTCTGACCCTCCCCCCGTTCATGCTCTGTCTCTATCTCAAAAATAAATAAACATTAAAAAAGATTTTTTTAAAGAATGAAAGAACCACAGTCTTGCCTTTTCCACACCCAGCTAGGGCTAGAGGAAGCCTTAGAGCAGCCCCAGCACCCACATTCCATCTAGGCCCCTGGGGACAATCTGAAGAATAACCCCTCTGGCTTGAAGTCACTATCCATCTGCTTTTTGGCCGATACCCCCATCTTCCCTCTCCTAATCAGGGGCTCGGCTAGTACATTTACCATCAGGACCACCACCAAGGGCTCCCTTGGTATCCTATGCCCTGTCCATTCACCCACATCTCACCTATCACATGGTTGCTGGGGGCTCTGCCCAGGCCAGGCCATCCTTTTGCTCTAGTCAGTAACGGTGTGTTTGCTATGGGAACATGACTGGGCGGATGAGCGAGGCAGTGAGCTCTGCATGGGGTCTCACAGTGGTTGTCCCCCCAGCCACAAGCCTGCCCCTCCTTCCTGCACCCTGGGCTCTCCCTCAGCCCCATGACACCTCTCACCTGTCACTTGTGCCCCAGGGAAGGGCTGCACTGTCACAGGGCCCCCTGCCACAAACATAACTACCCCCACTCAAACTCCAAACTCCAACTAAGGAGACAAGAAAGGAGACAACAGTCATCAGGGGGAGGCCCCACTAGGCCAGACACCTGACCAGAAGCATCTACACCCACTCAGTTTCTTTCTAGAGCCATGTGGCCTCAAACACAGAAACGTCAAGGGTCAGACCCATCCAGGACAGGGGCAGCACCTGCCCAGAAAGGTGGGCAGTGGCTCTCAGTCCTCAGTAGGCACCATAAGCACTGAGCAGTCAACCACACTAACGCCCAGAGGATCAAGGTCCAGAGCGATGCCTGACGGCTACGGTTTTGGCCAAGCACGCCAAGGTGGAGAAGCACCCCAGCAGGAACACCCTCACACACAGCCTTGCACTCAGAGCCAGTGATCGGGCATAGAGGCCCCGGGGCTGCAGCTTTGCTCACTGCACCCTGAGGGCTGAACGCTGAAGTCCCATCCAGAGCCCTGTCCATACCTCAGATGGCAGATAAGGCCAGCACCTGCAGAGAGCCCTAGGGATGACCGCAGCAGCAAGCTAACTTCCAGTCCCAAAGTCCCAAATGCCTGTGCGAGCAAAGGACCGGCTAGCAGGGCTCGGGTTCAGCTCCTAGACGCTCACTGGGCTGAACGCCTGGGTCACGGAGGGATGAGCAAGACCCTCCCAGCTCACAAGGCCAAACCTCAGCCTGGGTGGAAGCGGGTATGCCGCGGGACCGCGAGGAGGGAGGGCCTGCGCCAGGGGCCTGGGCATGTGGGGAGAGAAAGCCCAACGTGGGCCGGGCTCCAGGTGAGGGCCCAGCAGGGGCGGGGCCCAGCGGACCCTGCAGAACTGGCAGGGAGGGTCGGGGGCGTGCATGCATCCAAGTCAGAGTGGCCTTCGGCAAGGTGGGCAGGATCTAAACCCCTGCCCCCGACTCTAGCCGACCCTAGGAGGAGAGAACAGGAAGGGCAGATGCGGAAGGACTGGGCCACCCGGGCTTCCCTGCTCCGCCCCCACTGCCACCAGCCACCCACCCCGGCGGCTCTGCGCTGCCCGGCTGGCCGCACCCTAGTCCTCCCCGCAGCCGGCGGGGCCCAAGGCTCCCAAGGCCGGCGGGAGACTAAGGGAGGCGGCGGCAGGTGGCGCCACAGGCTCCGCGGGTCCAGGCCCCAGTGCCACGGGCTGCCGCTTCCGGGAGCCCCGGCCCTGCCGCAGGTGCTGCGCAGCCACCTGAGCCCCGCCGGCCCGGCCCTCCCCCGAGGGGACCCCGCTCCCACCTCGGAAGGGCAACGGCGCCCCCAGACGCACGCGCACGGCCCCCGCCAGCGGTTCTCCAGGGCTGTAGACGACGCGGCCGTGGCTCAGGCAGACCTCGAAGAGCTGCACCCGCCCCATGCCGCCGCCCTGGCCGGGCGGCCGCGCACTGATGCCCCCTCCCGCCGCCGCGCTACGAGCCCCGCCTTCCCGGCCCCGCCCCCGACCCTCCCGGCCCCGCCCTCGACCCTCCCCGCCGGGCCCGCCCACTCCCCTGTGCCCGCCCCCCGACCCTCCCCGGCCAGCCCCCAGCTCCAGCGTCCTCTTCTGCCGGCTCTTCCCCCGGCCCCCGGGCTCCAGCCTTCCTCGGCCCTTCACCGAGCCCTGCCAGGGTCCGTCCTCCGCCTCTTCCCCCTCCTCTCCACCACCAACTCCCTGCCTCTGCCCTCCCCGCCCGCCACGCTAGCCCGCCCGCGGGGTGGATAACGGCGCGGCTCGCGGGAACCCGGCGCGCGGGCGCCCCCTGGTGGCCCCGGGGAGCGCGGCCGGCTCACCTGCCGAGGGGCGGGCCGGGCCGGTGCCCCCTCCCCAGCCTCCGCCCGGTCGCTGCGGGCTCGCTGCGGAGGGCGGTCCCGCGTCGCTCGGCGGAAGGACGTCACGGGGGGCGGGCCACGTGCGGGATGGCGGGGTGGCGCGCGGCGGAGAGCCGGGCGATCCCCACGGGGGCCGCGCACACCTGTGCCGGTGGCGGCGTCGCTGGGTAGCGAGCCGCCGGCGGAGGTGCCGGGCTGTCCGGGCACCCCAGGCTCGAGAGCGGCGCCCCGGGACGGGGATGGGAGTGGGACCTCCTCTGACCTACCCTCTCTGAGAGGTCCCTGTGGAGCGGGGACTGTGGGGGACGGCGGACCCGTGAGGGAGCCCCGCGAGGGACGCGCTGCTTGCGCAGAGCAGTGCAGGGCGCCCAGCGGCGCCTTACGCGTGGGAGCGCCTGAAGGAGGGCGTCAGGGTGGCCCGGGTTTTTGTCCAGAACACCTGCGTGAATGGGGGTGGCATTTTCTGATGGAGAAAACTGGCTTAGATATAAATTGCTTAGGGGATGGGACAAAGTCATGAGGAGCAGAATCTAAGAGGCTCGGTAGGTACATGTACGATTGAGTTTGAGGAAGACTAAAGATTTTCAGTCCCCTATTGGAAGATGGTAAGTCAGGGTGCTGATGACATCAAGGGTTTTGAGTGAAAGCCACAAAAAAACCTCACCTGGCCCTCCAGCAAAAGGAGAGAGGCTCATAGGCTGGGGGGATTCCACTGGGCCAAGCTGAGGAAAAGGAGGGGCCTGAGGCCCCGAAGGGCCAGCAGTGTGCAGCCAGCACCGCCGGCCTGGCTTGCTTGGGATTCGGATGTTGGGGGAGAGGGAGGGGTCTGATTGGCCACACTTAAGGCATTTCTCTGTCAATACCAGGCAAATGGAGGAATTCCGGAACAAGGAGTTCAGGGTCCCTCTGGGAAGAAGGAGGATAACGGGCAACCCAAAAAGGCCCAATGTCCACAACAGAAGTCAAGAAGGAAGTGTTTTCGGGGGGGGGGGGGGGGAGAGAATTTGTTGGCTGCTGCTAAGATAAGTAAGCCACAAGAAATGGAGCCCCCATACAACTCTGCACCGTCACCCACCCATCCCCTGTTCTGGAAACCGCTGCTGTGTCCTCACTTAAGCCATCAGCACAACGGCCCTGACTTCCCTGAGTGCTCATGCTCTCATGTAACCCAGGCTTCCCCCTAGGGCCTCTCAGCTGTACATGTTTATTTTCCCGAAACCCCTGTACATCTGAACCTGGACTGTGTGCTCTCCTGACCCCTTACAACAACCTCCAGACCATTTGCCTCCTCCCTAAGGGCCCCCAAGTTTAACTCATTTTCTCAGAATAGTAATCCACTGCTCCCCTGTTACTGTCATCTTCAAAGCCCAAGTCAATCCCCCTTTTTGGTGATTTCCGCTCCTGACTCACTGTCATGCTCTCCAATATCACCGTTGCAGGAATTCTTAGTGACTCCAGAATCGTGGAATATCCTTCCAAACCCCTGCTCTCTATCTTAAAATGTACCTGGGATTTGTTTCAATTAGGTGTGACAAGGTGACAGATGCAGGGACAATTGCCTTGAAAGAAGAGTGTAGTACTTCTCCTTCCCAAGAGGAGGGAGCACTTAGGGAAGTTCCGGGTTGGTCAGGAGGCAGAATTTGTTAGGAACGCGCGTGGCCCAGAGCCTTGATTGTGTCCTCTGTGCGAAGGAATGGGTGAAGCAGGGTAGGCAAATTTGAGCAAGCTTAGGATCAAATACATCACTCCAGTGGTCTCTGGGCTGTAAGGGTGTTCTCTAGTCGTCCAGTATCTGGCCCTACAATGATTTAGGCTAGGAGAATATTGGCTTGGTGTCTGAGTTTCATAGAGGAGGTGTTTGGGGGTATGGCCTCTAGATTGGCTGGTTTGCATGTGAAAGGTGTGTTCCCAGGCAAGTTGATACCTCTAGGAAGTAGCTAGCCCTGGGAGGGGCAGCCTCTCCCCAGCCAGCGAGGCTCCCAAGATGTCAAAGCATTGTGAGATACAGAAAAATAACATGATTGATTCAGTTCTCTTGTTCCCATGTCTCCTCTCCTCCAAGAGCCCCCTCAGCTGACTTAAGCAGCTCTCTCAATGGCTTCCTTAGTTTGTCTGCAAAGATGTCTGGCAACAATTTCTGCCATCCCTTTATATTTACACTGTTCCTCCCATCAGAATGTTGGGCTCCTTCCCCTCCTGCAGAATCTGGGCTGTCCCCTTGCTTTAACTACCTGGACTGCAATGAAACAGATGCCATAGAAGTTGCTGGCTCTAAGGAGGCCTCACAGCTTGTTCGTATTCCCTTGGCGTCCTGAACTACCATTTCAAAGTATCTGGTTACCCTACTGGAGAAATCAGAGAGATCGCAGAGAGGGAGAGAGAGGGAGAGAATGCCTGCACGGGGGAGTGAAAACATCCCAGACTGCCTGCATCAGTCACAACCAATGACTGGTTGTGTGAGTGACCCAAACCATCCTGATTTGTTACTTATTCTGAAAATTAGGCTGCATTCAGCCAGGGGGCTTTTCCACTCTGTGTGGGGTCTGCTGAGGACAGAAAGTCCAAGATCTGTTTTTCATTTACATGTCTAATGCCTCAACTGAGGCTGGTCGGGTGTCTCTTCCATGAGGCTTCTCCACATGGGGTTCTGCACAGCACAGTGGCCTCCAGAGAGTGAGACTGATTACCTGGCAGCAAGTCCCCTAGAGGGGGGAAGGTGAAACTGCCAGTCCTCAGGCCTGGGCTCAGAGGTCCCAGAACTTTCTACACCATGAAGTGCATCAAAACGGTCACAGGACTGGTGTGGGGGAAGCACCACACCCACAGAGGGAAGGGATTGATTGTGACCCTTTGAGACAAACTGCCACACCTGCAACTGCAGAAGAAGCCACCAGCTGAGCCCAAGCTACACCACGGGTCACAGGAGAATAAAGTGGTTTTAACCTGCTGAATTTGGGGGTGGTTTGTGATGCAGCAACAGATGCCTGGGACAGAAGTTGGCACTTGGGAGTGAGATATTGCTGCAGTAAAATTCTAAAATCTGACACTGACTTTGAAGCAGGCAGCAGGTGGACACTGGCAGTGAGAACTCAGCTGAGGGAGGCCATGTTCAGAATTGGCAGGAAAATGGTGAGCCCGTGGCCTGTGGTAACATGGAAGACACAAAATGTGTCTAATGATCTGATTTTCCCAGCAGAAAGCTTCGAGGCTGATTGGGTTTGCTCAGTTAGCCTAACTGAGATCAAGGAGAGAACGTACCAAAGAAGTAGCTGTTCCATACTCCGGCAGCAGGTAGATGAGGTATTTCCAAGCCAGGTCTTGCTACGTTGGAAAATCAAAACTTTTTCTCATTCTCGGCCTTTACAGGCGGCAAATAGTTCTAAAGGTGAGAAATGGCATCATGGTAAAAACTAAGTCCAGAGTACCTCCTGCAAAATATGAGGGTTAAAATAAATTCAAGGGCACGGTTGTATGATCCCTTGTGAAGATATTTGAGGATTTCCGGTGGGGGTGGGGAGTCCTCGTAGACCCTGCCAGCCACACAAAGGGCTTCTAAGAATCTTGAGGTCATCGTTCCACAGCACCTGACTCAGCCCGCAGGAGAGAACAGCCTTCTTAAAGACATTTGCAGTATAGCTTTTGTTTAGTAAAGTGAGATACAATTTTGATATATAGAAATCCAGTTTGTGTGTGTGTGTGTGTGTGTGTGTGTTTAAGGGTTGAAATAACAGAGTTTGAAATAAAAGGTGTCTGGGCCCCTGCTTTCTACAGGCAGGAAGCAGACTAACGAAGACACTCAGCTGCAAACACAGGCCGTTTCCTATGGAAAAGGGGGTCACTGCAAGTGCATGGCCCAGTGCCCGGAGGGAGGAACTGAGAACACTCAAAACAGTAACTGAAGGAACCATTTGCAGGGCGCAGACAAGCCCTGATCAAGGAATATTGTGACAGGTGTTAGCTGGGTTCCAAAATTGCTGTGGACCAGTGACTAGGGGTACACTCCGCCTTTTTGAACAGGGGTCTGTTCACTTAAACTGTGCTTCACCACTGAATGTTGGGTATTGGGGGGCAGATAACATGCCCTTGGAGCAAAAGACACATCCAATGGCACATCCAATGTGCCTCATCCATCTGGCCCTGTTGCGTATCACAATATACTGGACTCCAAGCCTAATGCCTTGATGAGATGGTGATTCTGGGGTCACTTGGGAGGCACACTCTCAAAAGGGAGGAGTATGAATCATTGGAGGCCAAAGGGTGGGCTGGGGCAGACTCTTCCACTAGTCCCCCCCCACCCCCCACGGTGAACCATACTTGTGGACAGCCCTCCTACACTCATTTGGGCTTGCCCTCATGACTTGCCTTGGCCAGTGGGATACTAGCAAGGGTGACTCAAACAGACACCAAATAAATGTTTGTACGATGGGACTTATCACTTAGAGCACAGCCTCCATGTTAGAAGGAAGTCCAGCTATCATGCTTGGCCATGTGGGGAACCCTGAATAATGAGTCATCACACAAAGGTAAGTCACCCAGAGAAGAAATTCCAGGGAATTTCTGATCCATTGCAACCAAAGGAGGGACTGAGCTGACACCATGTGGAATAGAAGACCACAAGCATAGAATTGCAAGGAATAACAAATCGTTGTTGTTGTTTTTTTAAGTTTATTGAGAGAGAGAGAGAGAGAGAGAGAGAGAGAGAGAGAGAGAATCCTGAGCAGGCTCTGCTTTGTCAGCGCAGAGCCTGATGTGGGGCTCCAACCCATGAACCATGAGATCATGACCCGAGCCAAAATCAAGTCGGATGCTTAACCTAATCAGCCACCCAGGCATCCTTAAATCAATGTTGCTTTAAGCCACTAGATTTTGGAGTGGTTAGTTAGTTGCACATCGGTAGGTAACAAAAATATACAAACATCATCCACAGTCACAGCCCTCCCTTGTGATCTCGGGTCCACACATCTCTGGCTACCACCTCCTGTCCTGCTAGCCCACTCTCTCTAGTGCTACAATTCCTGCAATCCTTTGGACCCCACGGGAACTCCAACCCACTGGCCCCGCCCCCTCTGGTATCCTCTCCTTTCCTCATTCAGCTCTGATGCCATGGGTTAGCATCCGGTCACTCTTTCAGAACCCCACCCCTGCCCCCACCCAGCACAACCAGAGTCTTGGCTAAATCCTGCCCTTCTCTTTCTCTGCACCAGCTGAAATAGGCTGAGAAAAACACAGTCACACTGTGTGGCCCCCTACTGCATTTTCCTATTTTTCTAGCCAGTTACATTATTCCTGGACCTCTCTCCCCGGACTCCCAACATTTGTTCCCCTTTCCTCATTTTGAACTGATGACTTTGTTTTCTACTTATTTGAGAAAGCAGAAAATTCTCATCAGCAGAGAACTCCCTTAAACTCCTGCCTCCACACCCACTTGCCTTTCAGAACCTTTACATCAGACTCTCCCTACTGAGCTGAGCTGCCACACCTAATCTCCCAACCCTCCTCTTGCCAGTGATTCTCCTCTATGGGATCTTTCCTGTTGGTGAGCAAACATCTATATCCCCTCCCAGAGTAAAACCATCTCTCGACTTCCGTTCTCTTTCCAGTTTTGGCCCCATTTCTCTGCTCCTGTTTTTAGCAAAAATACCTCAGAAGAGGTATGTCTTGGGCACCTGGGTGGCTCAGTCAGTTAAGCGTCTGACTTCAACTCAGGTCATGAGAATGTGGGGTTGCTACTGCAGCATAACCAGGGCTCCCCTGACTGCTACAGACCACTGGATCCATGTATCTAAACACTCTATCTCTTGCATTCACTTGCTACTTGTATTCACTTGCTAAACAGCCTTCCTGTTTCCAATCCGCCCCCCACGCCCAATCAACAGCTTGATTCATTGGAAAGCTATTCCTCTATTCAAATCCTCCAATGGACTCACTTTCCTAATTTTTTAAAAAATGTTTTATTTATTTTCGAGACAGAGAGGGACAGAGCATGAGCAGGGGAGGGGCAGAGAGAGAGGGAGACACAGAATCCGGAAGCAGGCTCCAGGCTCTGAGCGGTCAGCACAGAGCCTGACGCGGGGCTCAAACTCACAAACCGTGAGATCATGACCTGAGCTGAAGTCGGACGCTTAACCGACTGAGCCACCTAGGTGCCACAGGCCTCACTTTTCTAAGTCTAAAAGTTAAAGTCCTTATGAGTCTATTTGACCCCCCCTCTGGCCCCTCACCTCTCTGACCCTGACCCCTGTTTCTGTCAGGCACTCCTGTCTGGTCACAATGGACACCCCCACTTTTTCAAACATGCCAGATGTTCCCAGCTCAGGGACTTTGCACTGGCTCTTCCTCCAAACGCCCACATGGCCCTCTCTCCTTACACCGTTCAAATTGACTTCTCAATGGGGCTTACCCTGCCCACCACCTTCCCTAGACCCCCAACTGCCTAATGCTGATCTACTTGTTCCCCCACAGTGTTTATCATTTTCTAATGTTGCACATAACTCATCACGAGCCTTTTCTGCCTCCGTCACTGAAATATGACCAGGGGTTTCTGGTTTTTGTTTTGTGCACTGGTGTAATTTCGGGGGGGGGGGGGGGGCGGGGAGGAAGGTGAAAGCCCAGCTAGAGTAGTTGCCAGGAGACAAGGGTGGTAGCCCCCAACGTCCTCAGGAAGGAGCTGAACCAAGCTGGTGAGCGGCTGGCACATTACCCCACCCTAGTTAACAGCTTGAGACCCAAGGAAGGTTGGTGTAGCCTGAGGATGGGCTGTGTGGGCACCACGGGCCACCGTGGTCCTCACCTGGGCCCCTGTGAGGAGGAGGTGGTGAGTGGCCAGGGAGGAAGGAAGGCGGTCAGGTGCGCCACCAGCTAACAGCATTCTGGGCTGGGCTCGGGTGTCTCCCCAGCCCCCACTCCGCAGCGGCACCCGTGCCTCCTGCCCGCTGTCCTGAGCACGGGGGACCGTTCTGGGGGAGCCGCAGCGAGCCCGGCAGAAACCTCAACCTGCAGGCCCTCCGACGGCCCCGGGGCGTGGAGCCAAGCCGCCCTCCGCAAGGGGGTTGCGCGCGGGGTCGAAAGACCGGCGCCGGGTCAGGCGTGGGGATGCAAGGCCGGGCGCGGAACCGGTGGCCGCCGGGCTAGTCGTGGAGTCAGGGGCCGGGCGCAGGACCCGGCGCTGGGTCCCAGCCGCGAGCGGGGAGCCGGCAGCAAGCAGCCTGAGCGCGGCGTCCTTCACAAAGCTTCCCGCGAAACTGACGTCGCGCGGGGAGGCCGCGCAGGCGCCGCCCCCGGCCGCGCCCCTCCCCCGCGCTACCTCTGCTCCCCAATGCGCCGGCGCACTCGCTTTCCTCCCGTTGGCCACGGCGCGGCGGCGCGCGGCGGCTAGCGCAGTGCGCGCCCCGCGATTGGCGGGACGGCGGCGGGCGGGGGTGTGTCTGCGCCGCGCCCCGCCTCCAGCTCCGCTCGCGGTGGTGCGCGCGGCGGCGGTGGCGGCAGCGGCGGCGGCGGCGGCGCGTGGCAGGTCCGGCGGGCGCCAGGCGGAGGCGGCCCGAGTCCGGCCCAGCCTCGTCCCGCCTGGCCCGACCCCGGCCCGCCGACCCGGCCCACCCGGCGCGCCGCGGCGCCGCCCCGGCCCGGCCCCGGTCCCGGCCCGGCGTCTCCTGAGGGAGCGGCGCCGCCGGCCGAGCGCAGGCCCGGCCATGACCGACTTCAAATTGGGCATCGTGCGGCTCGGCCGGGTGGCCGGGAAGGTGAGCGGCTCGGGAACCGGGGCGCGGGGCCGGCGGATCGGGGCGCTGGGCCGGGGGCGCGGGGTCTGGGGGCTGCGGGGCCTGGCGGGCGGGCTGGCGGCGTGTCCCCGCGGGGCAGGAGGGGGCTGGTGGCCGCGGCAGCGCAGCGCCCTTCCGAGGCGGCCCGCTCGCTCGGTGGCAAGACGGTCTGGGTCTCGGTGCCTGCCGGTCCGTGGTGGAGCTTCGCGCAGGTTTTCACGCTGCCTGCGGTGGCCGTGTCTGGACCAGCCTCAGTGGGCCTCCCAGAGCAGGGCCTCCCTCTGCTTCTCTCCCTTACCTGGCCCCGCCCTCCGCGTGTTCGAGGCTGGGGCTTCCTGGCACCTGTGGGCATTGAGGCTTGGCTGTTTCCAGGAGCCGGCCGGCCGTGCAGCTGCACCAGCCACGGACCTTACCCGGGATGGGAACCCTGTTCCCATCACCAGCGGCGGAAGCTTCTGGTGGGAGAGAGGAGCAGAGGCAGTCAGATGAAGGTAAAACCGACTTAGATCCTAGAAAAAGGCTTTCCAAGCAAGAGTGAGACTAGTCCGTTTGGGGGACTGTTTCTTGCCTTTCCTGCAGGAGCGATGTGGCTTTGGAGCGATGTGGCTTTTTACCTAAGGGAAGGGTGGGCTCCCCGTCAGCTCCCAGACCATTTCCAACTCAGTGACTGGTTGCGTTAATATCATCTCTTAAAACTTTCATTTGGAACATTTCAGACAGAAAGTTAAAAACCAGTTTAGTGAGCACCTGTGTAACGACCACCCATCTTAAGTGAACATTAATTGACATTTTCTGGATGTTCTGCTTCAAACCCGGTCCTTTCCTGTATTCTGAGGAAGCCCCTGTCTCGGGTTAGGTCTGTTGACCCGTTAAAACAGCTTAGAGCTTAGCCAGTTCAGTGGCACGTAGGAATGAAGCCTGATACCTGCTCCTCTGGTAGCCTTGAGTGGGTCATAACCACCTGCCGTTCTGGGTAGGCTGCCTATGCCCCTCACCTGCAGGCCTCATTTAGCTTGAAGGAGCTGTTGCTGCCTGTTACTGATACTTTATTGAGACCCTGAATGTAACGTTTTGAAACATGGTTGATTTCCAGACCAAGTACACACTGAT
The DNA here is from genome assembly GCF_027475565.1 of Acinonyx jubatus. Classification (NCBI taxonomy): domain Eukaryota; kingdom Metazoa; phylum Chordata; class Mammalia; order Carnivora; family Felidae; genus Acinonyx; species Acinonyx jubatus. Next base: position 429,195 of record NC_069391.1, read on the forward strand.
AGATGAGCAAGATATCCCACTGGTGGAGGGCTACTCCTTTGAGGTAAGGATGGCTATTCCTTTGCTCCCCTTCTTTCAGTCACTGCCTGGGGAGGGTCGTGAGGGATGGGTTTTATCCTCTGTGAGGGCAGCCTGGCTTCTGCTGCCCAGTGGAACCCCGACCACCTCTGCGATACTGGTCTTCCCCCCACTTCTACTCCGGTTGCTGGCTCTTCTGAAAACACATCGAATTGTGTCACGCTGTGCTTGAATGTTCAATTGGACAAGCCTTGGGTCCTTATGAGGCTGTGCACTGCCACCCCGCCTTTCCTCTGGCCTTGGCCCCACCGTCCCTCTGTGCCCTGGTGCTCTCTACTCTCCCTCTCCCGAGCTCCCTTGCCTTCCACAGTTCTCCGCTGGATGAGCCAGCCCTCACCTACCAGCTCCTCCCCGCCAGAATCCCTCCAGGAGTCTGTGGACCCACTACACTTTTATTTCAGCCTCTCATGCTTTCATAGCACAGATGACCGTTGGACAACATGGCTTTGAACTGCACAGGTTAACTTATACATGGGTGCTTTCTCTGATAAACATAGTCCAGTACCGTAAATGTATTTTTTTCCTTGTGACTTTATTTATTTTTTTGAATGTTTACTTTTCATTTTTGAGAGAGGGAGCATGGGCACCGGTATGAGTGGGGGAGGGACAGAGAAGAGGGAGATAGAGGATCTGAAGCAGGCTCTGCACTGACCGCAGCAAGCCTGGTGAGGGGCTTGATCTCACGAACCTCAAGACCATGACCTGAGCCAAAGTCAGACGCTCAACTGACTGAACCACCCGGCGCCCCTCCCTAAGACTTTCTTGAAAACGTGTTCTTCTTTCTAACTTTACTTTATTGTAAGAATATAGCATATAACACATGTAACATACAAAAATATGATACTCGTCTGTTGTTGTTAAGGTTTCTGGTCAGCAGCAGGCTATTAGTAGTTAAGTACTGAGAAGTTAAAAGTTACACGTGGATTTTTCAGCTGTGTGGGGCTTACCTCAAGGATGAACTGTAGTTACTTGTCCGAGGCTTTGTTTTTCTTACTGAATTGTGGGCTTTTTCTAAAAGTGGGAGAATTTATTTCTCTGTGTTCACAGTGTTTTACAGAGTGGTTTGTAAGTGAGTTATTGCTGGGATACAGGGCTGATTTCTCACATCTGGAAGTCTCTGCAGAGCTCTGGGTCCCAGAAACAGGCTCCATATATGTATCCTGGTTTGTTTGTTTCACTTAATTTTTCTTTCTTTTCTTTTTTCTTTTTAATTTTTTTTAACGTTTATTTTTGAAAGAGAGAGAGAGAAACAGTGCATGAGCGGGGGAGGGGCAGAGAGAGAAGGAGACACAGAATCCAAAGCAGGCTCCAGGCTCTGAGCTGTCAGCACAGAGCCCGACGTGGGGCCTGAACCCATGAACCATGAGATCATAACCTGAGCCAAAGTCGGATGCTTAACCGACTAAGCCACCCAGGCGCCCCTTTCACTTAATTTCTTTAAGAGGGATTTCCAATGTAGCTAAGAATCAGAAACTTTTTAACAGACCTTTTCTTTGCTCCTTCTCAGGCCCGGATGGAAGTAGATGCAGATGGAAATGGTGCTAAGATATTTGCATATGCCTTTGACAAAAACCGGGGAAGAGGGTCAGGAAGGCTCCTTCACGAGCTGCTGTGGTAGGTATCTTCAAACTGCTTATTTTCTATTTGGGTACCGCATGAGCCCTGATGCGCACATAGAGCCTGCAGAGACACCTGCCCTCATTGACAGAAGGTGCTTTCCCTGAGTCGTGCTCCCGCACCCTCTTAGTTACCTTTGGGTCATTTTCATTAACTCAGAGGAATGGCTCATTCGCATATTGTATCACTAATAGAGCAGGCTAAAAGCGCATTTTTTGCTCGTACGTGCTCCAGACACAGCCTCCTCTGGGGTAGGGTGGGGTCTGCTCCCTCCACTGGGCTCTCGCTGAGCCTGTCGGTGGGATGTGAGGAAAGGACTGCCTCTCCTTGGTGTGCATGGTGTAGTTCCACAGTGCCTGGGACTACTCTGATGGGGAAGTCTCTAGATTGTGTTTGATGGTTGGGGTTCTGTCAAGGGGCTGGACTGTCAACACGGTCTATCTTGTTTAGCCACGGACCGACACGCTTAGATTCCTCTCGACACCCTCGTTCCTAATTGTCCCCATCAGCGTGATGAGGGGCCAGTTCAGATCACAGGGCGGAAGTATTTGGGAAGGCCAGAGGAGGCTGATTGAGGGAGACGCCTTGTTTTCCAGGGAGCGGCACAGGGGAGGCATTGCTCCTGGGTTTCAGGTGGTACACCTCAATGCTGTGACTGTAGACAATCGCCTGGACAACCTGCAGCTGGTGCCGTGGGGCTGGCGGCCCAAAGCCGAAGAGACATCCAGCAAACAAAGGTGGGACTTCTCGGGGCTGGGGGAGCTGGCAGAGGTGCCTCATGGAAGGTCCTCCTTCAGGCTCTTGTTACTAAGAGGGGCCCGTGTCTCCACTCTGATCTGATGCTTCTGTGGGAGTGGAGACCTTGGTTATTTTCCCTCAAAGTTTTCCCTCCTTGTTTTCTTCACGGGGTTGGGATACCATTTTGATAATTTTTTTTTTTTTTTAAATGTTTGTTTCTGAGAGAGAGAGAGAGAGACATAGCACAAGTAGGGTAAGGGGCAGAGAAGGAAGTAGACACAGAATCCTGTGAGCTGTCAGCACAGAGCCTGATGTGGGGCTCGAACTCACAAACCGTGAGATCATGACCTGAGCTAAAGTTGGACACTCAACTGAATGAGCCACTCAGGCGCCCCTTCTAATGATTGGCTCTAGTGGGGAGAAGAGCTGTCTGGGCTGGATGCCTGCTCATGGGCAGGACTTCTCTGTGTCTCTGAGAAAACTTGGACATCTTTATCTGGGGATGCCTCCTGTGCACACACATGTGCATCTATCTTTCTGTCATTCTCTTTGGCTAAACACCTAAGCAGTGGCTTAAAGGAAGCAAGAGAGTGTGGTTTGGGGGCTCTGCTGCTCAGTCTCTGCCTCTTCATGGTCCTGACAACAGTGCTGCTCAGGCTACTGCAGGTGTCCCCCTTGGGCGAGTAAGATGCTCTGAGGCAATTCCCATGGCCCCAAGAGCAGTCTGGGTGTGAGCTTCATGGAGGCCTTGGGAAGAGCTGGGGAACCAGCAGAATGGAAGGTAGGAGCTGAAATTAGCCAGGGTGTTCCTGGCCACGTGTGCATTATCTGTGGGCTCACTGGGGCTCTCTGGGGTTTGTGCACGCCCTTGGGCCTCTGGGAAGGCTCTTTCATCAAACAAAATGAATGTGACATTAGGGATTAGCAACAGAAGGGTAAGGGCAGCTCAGCAGGCGTATCAGTGTCTGTAGATTTCCCCCTGGGTTGTCCAACACGGATGCTCATCCAGTGTGGACACCGGGAGTGGCCCCGCCTCCCCCAACACCAGACAGGTTTCCTTCTGCTCACTGGAGACCTGGAAGGGGCTGCCCACCCCTTCACCCGCAGCGGATCTGCTCCTGCTATCGCTATCAATCGTTACTTTAGGCCTCTGTGTGACTCATGGTTTGGCCAGCCTGTGGCTGAATGTTGTTACATTTCTTCATCTGAACACTCTTTATGATCATAAGATAACCACAATTGAGAACACCTGTTTGGAAAAGGATCCATTCCATCATAGGCCACCCTGCCCAGTGGTCTCTGCTGGGTCGTGGCCTGCCTGCCCCGTTCTCCTCTAGGCCATTCCCATGAAGCCCAGGACAGGTTGTGTTCTTGAGGTTCTGTCCTTTGTGTCATCCCAGGAACTAATCAAGTGGGACCATCCTTAGTTTGTCAGCTAGGGATTCAGACTCTCCCCCTACTTGTCGTGGGTCGGAGCCAGCCTGAGTGTGGCCTGAAATACCAGCTGGCCTGGGCATTATGTGGTCTGCACTCTGCAGGTCCTTGTGGTGGGAATCCCCCTCTTTGTGAAGCAGGGAACGTGGCGTCATGGCTTCTCCCAGGCCTGCACCTCCTGCCCTGCTTTCCTTCAGTGTGGGGCCACAAAGGCGGCTCATCCAAGGGGGGGAAGGGCCTCTCTGTCAAGGTGTGTTTTCCTCCCTTTCTGCTTCTAAGAGCCGACTGGGATTGAAACTTGCCTGTGTCGTGTAGGACTTCCTTGAAGGGCTCAGAAGGCAGCCAGCGCCCTCCTACATCCTGACACGTCCCCCTTTTTTTTTTTTCCTTTTAAAAAACCTTTCTTATTGTGGTAAAATACATACAGTGTTTGCTCTCTCAGCCATTTTTGAACGTTCAGTTTAGTAGCATCCAATACATCCACTTAGTTGTGCAACCATCCCCACCATCCATCTCCAGAACTTCCCCATTAGACACTGATTCCCCCCCCACCCCTTCCCCCCAGCCTCCACCTTCCTACTCTGTGTCTTTGGATCTGAATCTTCCAGGGCTTCCTGTGAGTGGATCCTACAGGATTTATCTTTTTGTGACAGACTTAGCACAGTGTCCTCAAGGTTTATCCGTGATGTAGCCTGTGTTGGGATTTCGTCTTTTTTTTTTTTTTTTTTAATGTTTATTCATTTTTGAGAGACAGAACGGAGTGTGAGCTGGGGAGGGGCAGAGAGAGAGGGAGACAGAATCCAAAGCAGGCTCCAGGCTTCGAGCCCTCAGCACAGAGCCCGACGCGGGGCTTGAACTCACTGACCATGAGATCATGACCTGAGCCAAAGTCAGATGCTTAACCGACTGAGCCACCCAGGTGCCCCAGGATTTCTGTCCTGGTGTCCTATGTGTTTTGGATAATATTACATTATGGTTATGTACCACATCGTACCCATTTGTGCATTGATGGAGCCTTGAGTTGTTTAGGTTAGGTTTGTTTACGTTTAGGTCTTTGATCCATTTTGAGATAATTTTCGTATATGGTATTAGGTAAAGGTGACCCTTCCCCTATTTAGCCCAGGTCCTCCAGGCCTGGCCCCACAGAGGGTGGTAGGTTGAAGGGGGTGCCAACCTGCCGCTTTGCTCTCGAAGTACAGGTGGTGGCACCTTTGCAGCCCAGCAGCAGGGGGAGCTGCTGAGCGCCTTCACCAGCCCTGCCCAGCCTGCGCTCCCCCTGGGGCCTGTTAGGGTGCCTCAGTTCTAGCAGCAGGTAGGATTCTTCAGTTGCAAGCTTCTGGTGTTTAGAAAGACTTAGAGCGGCTCACAGTGTTGAAGGAGAGGTGGACCGGCAGGGGCAGAAGTAGGTGCCTCTGGGTCCATGAGCAGGGAGAAGGACTGCCTGGCTTTGCACAGGTGGCCAGGCTTGGCCAGGTCCCTGTACTGAGGCCGCACACTCTTTGTGCCTGCTGTGTGCCCGTCAGTCCCAGGTTTTGGGAAATCTAAGAGGGAGGCAGACATAGCCCTGCTTAGACATGCTAAATACTTGGCATCCCATACAGGTAAGCCCTGCTGCATGGTGGGGGCAGGCCAAAGAAGAGTCAAGTTGTCCTAACAGAAATTGGGGCAGAGATATGCTGAGCAGGAGAAACCAGCTATCTGTCTGCAGTCAGGTCATTGTCATGTCCCTGTCTTGACTGTGTCTGGCTGGAGTATACTGAAGCATATGCTTCTCCTTTTAAGGGAGCAAAGCTTATACTGGCTGGCGATTCAGCAGCTTCCCACAGACCCCATAGAAGAGCAGTTTCCTGTCCTGAACGTGACCCGGTACTATAACGCCAACGGGGACGTGGTGGAAGAGGAGGAGAATTCCTGCACCTACTACGAGTGCCATTACCCTCCCTGCACGATGATTGAGAAGCAGGTACAGGTGCTGCAGTGAGTGCCAGCTCCGGGTTGCTCCATACCCCGCTGCCCCGGCCCCCGCGGGCCTCTCGCGCACCTCTCCACCGCAGCCGCTGTGCCTGCCGGCTTCAGTGTATGGGCTTGCCGGGTCCTTTCTGATTGCAGCGTAGTACCTGCCCCACAACCAATCCCCTGGTGTGACCGTGAAGCCATGGTTGTCCTGTGTGTTCTTTCAGCTCCGGGAGTTCAACATTTGCGGGCGTTGCCAGGTGGCCCGGTACTGCGGCTCCCAGTGCCAGCAGAAGGACTGGCCCGCCCACAAGAAGCACTGTCGAGAGAAGAAGCGCCCCTTCCAGCACGAGCTGGAGCCAGAGCGATGACCGGGCTTCCGGACCCACCTTGGGCGTAGCAGACACAGACTGGTGGTTGACCCAGAGGTGCTGAAGAAGCCAGCGAAGTGCACCCACGGCAACTGCCACAGAGGCCCCCTCGCCACGGGCACCTCGTGTGGGCACGGCGTTCCCCTCAGTGTTCGTCTCCAAGCAGAGACAGCTGGGGAGGCTCCCACCAGGACGCTTCTCATTATTTATATGTTAATATGTTTGTAAACTCATGTACAGTTTTTTTGGGGGGAGGCAGTGGGAAGGTTAGATATTACAAATAGAATCATTTGCTGTAATTCTTAACTGGCAAGCGGTTGGGCCACACATTTAAAAAGTCTAAACAGTGTCACCTAGTGGAAGCTCTTTCTGGGCAGCTGCCGTCCCGAGGAGCGCGGCCTGCATGGAGTCACATCCACAAGGCACAGTAAAGGGGTGGAATCATCGAGTGCCTCCACCGTGCTCTGCTCTCCTTTTTGCCCTCTCTGCTATTGAAGTTTTCTAAGTGAATCAAGGTGCTGTGGGGGTGAGGGGTGGAGGTTGCCTTTATCTTTATTCCTAGGCTGAGAGAGAGGGGAGGCAGGCAGGGAGTGTGAGTGAGACCGGGCCTGTTCTTGTCCTGGGGCAGGAGCTGCTGGGGGTGGTGAAGTAGGCGGACATGGAATGTTCTCGCCCTGGCAGTCCTCCCCTTGATTTGTGTGCCGCGTGGCAAAGAGTTCAGTGGTGGAGGTCTGCCTGGGAATTGGAGCAGCTAGGGTGAGTGAGCGCTGCTTTCCTGTACACTCTGCTGGGCTCCCTCCCTCTTGTCAGGGAGCCACAGATGTCTGAAGGCTGGGCAGCATCTTGTATACCTTGCAGAGCCACCATGGGGCACCAAGCCAGGCTTTGTGTCTGGGATCTTGCTGGTCTCCAGATTCAGCCAGCCAACCTGCTAGGGGCTTTGCTTCCTGAGAGAATGAGGCTGGCCATCCCAACTCTTGAGTGTTCGTCCTGGGCTACCCCCTGCCCCACGTTGGTCCCAAGTGCTCCTACTTTCCCTTGTGCAGCTCATCTGCCATCTTCCGGTGTGTTCCATCTGTCCTGTGTGTCCTCATTGCTTTCCTTGACTGAGAATAGCCTCTTGGTGGCGTCGGTTTGTGACTTGAGTTTCTAGTAGGTTCTTTTGCGGTCTTTGGGAGTCCTCTTGGGCAGTAGGTCTTGGAGAGCAGGACTGAGCAATCGGGTAAAGACAGAAAGCAGGGAGCAGGAGGGTTCAGGTCAACCCCAAGGGAGGTTCTCTGAAGGCGAGAGAACCCTGTCTGCACCATGTGTGTTTTCACTGAGTAGCTCCCCTTGGTCAGTGTGGGTGAGGTGCAGCGTATTTTCTAGATGAGGAACATCTTTGCTGCATAGGTAAAGCCTGCTCTAGGTCCCTCCAAACCCTAGGTTGAGCAGCAATGGGGGCTCAGAAACCTTTTGTGGAGGGGGATATGTATGATCCTGAGAGATCATCAGTCCTACAGACAGCAGTTGGCTGGAGCCCTTGGGACATTCCCAGGGCTGGTGTAATTCCTTCTTCCAGAGGCCAGCTCTAGTCTGGACCGTTTGGGTGGGGGGAACCCAGGTATGTTGGGGTTTGGGTGGTCTTCCAGGCACGAGGCCTTGAGTGTGCTCAAGCAGTGTGCCTTCAGACAAAAAGGCTCCTGGGAAGAGGAGGCAAAAGACCACAGGCTGTGGTTTTTGCCTCTGTCCTTCGTGACCCGGCACTTCAGCCTGTCTGCATTCCCTGACCAGCACACATTATCCTGAGGTCATTATCCTGGCTACTTGCCAGAAAATTACATTGAAGTTGAAGTGCCCAGGGTCTCTCAGCAGACCTGTAGGACACCACACTAGGTCCTGATACACGGTTGATGTCTTCCACGTCGCATGGCTCATCGGAATAGCATTGGTCTGGGGATCGTGCAGCGTAGCTGCTTTGAGCAGGTGCTGTTGCTGGTAGCTGATCCCCGTCCAATTGAGCTGTGCCCCTGTACCGTGTGTTAGAGACCCCTCAAGCCTGTGCTGGTGAAGGGCTAGAGCTTAGAAGGTGGCTGTAAGGGTTCTAGAGTTGCCCATGTAGTGGCTCCTTCCCTTTGCTCAAGTCACTGCAGTGGCTCCCTGGAGTGGACACTATTGTGAAGGTGCTGTAGGACCCACAGACGGTTTTTATCCCTGTTTGCTTCCCTTGTCCCTTCTCTGATGGCAGCCCCTGGTTTCTTTTCTCCTCTGATGGCCCCAACCTCTTGATCTTTGCGGTCACACCTCTTAGGGTGCCTATGAAATGTTAGCATTCAGATGGTTAGTGTGGGGGCTTGTTTGAGTTGTAGTGTGTGGGGCTGGGTGACTTGACCTTATTTTTCCCCCTAAAGATTTTTTTTTTTTTTTAAGTAGTGTCTACACCCAGTGTGTGGGGCTCAAGCTCATGACCCCGAAGTCAAGAGTTGCATATTTTACTGACTGAGCCAGCCAGATGCCCCTTGACCCTTCCTTATAGCAGATACAAATGTGTGGTTCAGCTATTTTGGAAAGTCCTGTTGCTTTCTGACCAACCTTTTCTGCTTCTCTGCTTCAGCTGCCACCTGAGCTGCTGACTCACAGCTGTATATCTAGCCATAGCCCTACTTGAAAACCACAGGCTGGGTACCCAGGTATCTACGTGGATTTCAATGTCACCTTGTCCAGCTACCTGGAGCTATCATAACAAGTTAGCATTCAGCAGATGGCTTCAGACAACAATGTATCATCCCTGTTGTGGAGGTGGGAAGTCCCAGATGGGTGTGTTGGCAGGACCATGATCCCTCTGAAGACACATGGGAAGGTGTGCCTGTTTCAGGCCTCTCCTACCTTCTGGCAGTTTGAGGCCTCCCTTGCCTTGTGGATGCAACATACCAATCCTCTGTTTTTACGTTATCTTTTTTCTGTGGGTCTCTGTCCCTGGGAGACCAAATCGCCTTTTCATAAAGACACCAGTCATATTGGACTAGGGCTCACCGTAATGACCTCGTTTTAACTGGATTACCCCTGTAAAAGCCCTGTTTCCAAAGGTCACATTCTGTAGTGCTGTGGGATAGGACTTCAATGTATCTTTTGGGGCAGACACAATTCAATCCATCCTTAACAGTGTCCAAAACTTGCCTTCCCCAAATCTATTCTGTAGAATATATTAATTTTCTTGAATGGCAGCCGCATCTACTCCATGTCCCAAGTGAGATCATGGCAGTGCTGGGTGGCCTTTACATTGTGAGTGGCTGACAGACCCCTGCCGCTGGCGCCACGAGGCTGTCTACCTACCTACCCACCACCTCAGTCCGCCCGGTCTCCTCCTGTGCTGTCCTGGCAGGCGGGACTTGGCATCCACGGGTGCGCCGCACTTCATGGCCTACCGGCAGCCCTCTAGGATGGACATGAGGGGCACAGGGCTGGCAGGACGCAGCCCTTTTAGGACTGACCCTGGATTGGGCTCCCTGAATGTCTAGGTCCTTAGCTTACCCCCACTTTCATGCCCGTTTTCTCTTCCTCTGCGTCCCGCCCCCCCCCCCCCCCCCCCCCCCGCTCTCCTTCAGAGCCCAGATCTTCGGGGACTCCGAAGGGAACACCACTGCCCGCCCAGATGCCCACGTCTCCCCGCCAGGGCAAGATGCGAGCCCTGGCACGTGGGGGCCGCGGAAGTCCGCCGGCCGGCGGGATGCGCCGGAGGCCACCCTCACGCGCGGCGGCAATCGGCGGCCGGAAGTCCCGCCCCGACGCCCCAGGAAAGGGAAGGAGGGGACTGCGGAAGTAGAAAAAGGACCGGCTGCGGGGGCATCTCTTCACCGACGCGGTCTTTGGTCTTGACTCAGAGCCCGCCCTCGCCGTCGACCTCAGCCCCTACCCCGCTCCCAATCTGGCCTCGTCACCCCTCCCACGCTGCCCGGTTCCCTCAGCCTTGGACGCTATTGCGTCCTTGTCTGACTTCCGGGCGACGGAGGGTCGCGTGCGGCTGCTGCAGGTGGTGGACACGGAATACACCGCGGACTCGGTGGAATGGTGCCCGCTGGAAGGCCGCAGGCACTTGCTGGTCTGCGGCACCTACCAGCTGCGGAAGCCAGAAGACCAGCCCGCGGACCCCGAGAGCAAGGTGTGTGGTGTCCTCCTGGCCGTAGGCGGTCTCGGCCGCGGCTTTCTAGGTCCGCGCTCCCCAAATGGCGTTTCTCGAGTAGCTAAGGCCCCAGAGTCAAACTCTCTTTTAGGAGAGGTCTCAGGAAGGACGAGAAAATACTTCAGAGAGGCAGAGCCGACCGCAAATGTTGAGACGTGTCTGGCCTGTTGTGGGGGAGGCAGGAACAGAAAAGGCTGTGGAGTCACACTAGGAGATGAAGATGTGACGTTTGCGTTGTGGCCAGAAGGTAGGTTAGAATGGGCATCTTGAAAGTAAAATGTACCCCATATGCAGGCGTGGCTCAAGCTTATGAATGAAGCCTAGAATAGAAAGAAAAACGGGAATTGGAAGGAGCCGTACCTAATCTCTTGATGGCATCTATTCAGATCCAAACCAGAACACTACTAAGCATGAGAACTGGCACTCCAGCAACAGGCCTAGGTCAGGACGCTTCCGGGCGGACTGGGTCCTGTGGTGACCCTAACCATAGCTGGTCCCTGTTAGCTCACCTAGAAGGAGCATTGTAGGGGCACCTGGCTGGCTCAGTCCGAAGAGCATGCGACGCTTGATCTCGGAGTCATGAGTTTAATTGAGCCCCACGTCGGTGTAGAGATTGCTTAAATAAAACTTTACAAAAAAAGCATTCTGGGGGCGCCTGGGTGGCTCAGTCGGTTGAGTGTCCGACTTCGGCTCAGGTCATGATCTTGCGGTTTGTGGGTTCGAGCCCCGCGTCAGGCTCTGTGCTGACAGGTCAGAGCCTGGAGCCTCCTTCAGATTCTGTGTCTCCCTCTCTCTCTGCCCTCCCCCCTACTCACACTCTGTCTCTCTCTCCTTCAAAAGTAAATAAACATTAAAAAATTAAAAAAAAAAAAGCATTCTGAACTGAGTCTAGCAGAGTTTATCTACTTATCCGTTAATCATGTGCAAAAGAAGAGACATTTTTTCCAGCTCAGAAAATCAGAGGTGCTGCTTTGAGGCCGAGTTCCAGAGCCTTGTCAAGCCTTTTCTTTCCCTTGATTCCTTTTCCCATCCCTTGGGTTCCTCGATATCTATTAGGGTAATCATAGAGCACGTCTGCATTTTTTTGTAGAGTGGACTTGACCCTGACGAGCCTCCAAGCCGTTTAGGCCGTCTCTACTTGTATCGTCTCAATGCAGACAGCTCTGCTTGCCCCCTGCTTGAGATCCAAAGAAGAGATACTTCTGCAATCTTGGACATGAAATGGTATAACTGTTAACAATTCCTCCTGTCTGGGACTTGTCGAGTATTTGTTCATTTAATCAGGGGAGACTGATGCCTGTCAGCATTCAGTAAGATGGGGAAACGTCTGAACTTTGGGTTCATTTCTTTATTGTCCTGCCCACCTGTTGGCATTTGGAGGCTACTAGAGACTTGGGCTCTTTTCATTTCTGAGTCCTAGGGTTGGTATCAGTCTGGGAAGTGATGCTAGTTTTCTGATTCGTAAGCTGGGGAATCTTGAAACAGAACTGTAGGCTACAACGTGGTTTTGGAATTGAAATTTAATAAGTTACTGAGGTGCATAATGCTAACCTGTGTTCTGGGCATATCCCGTGTTCTGACTGACACGTGAATTCTCTCCCCAGGTGCCATGTGCCGGTGGCCGGCCATGCCCTCTTGGGTGTGGCAGATGCTGGTGGGTCCATAGAACTGCTCCGCTTGGTGGCATCTGAGGTCAGTGACTAGGGCGAGGAGTTTTTGGGGGGTGGAAAGAATCTGAATGGAGAGGGTTTGGGCAGGAGGTTGTGCTGATATAAACCTTTTGGTGGGATGGTTTCCGTTCAATGGCAAATCGTATAAAACATTCTATTTTTTTAAAAATGCTGACTTATTTGTTTTGAGAGAGAGCATATGGGAACATGAGTGGGGGAAGGGGCAGAGAGAGAGGGAGAGAGAGAACCCCAAGCAGGCTCCACGATGTCAGTGTGAATCCTGATGCAGGGCTCGATCCTAGAAACTGTGAGATCATGACCTGAAGCTGAAATCAAGAGTCAGAAGCTTAACTGACTGAGCCATCCAGGTGCCTCTGTCATATAACACTCTAAATTAGTATGCAATCTATTTTAAATTATTTGGTTCTGCATCTGAATTTGAGAAGAGATCAATTTATGTGTCACCAGCAGAAGGGCTGAAGTGACAGGGTATTTATTTACCTGTCAGTGGATCTGAAAGTTCCTCTGTAAGGAAAGCTGGACCAGCATTCTTAGGTTGATGATGCTGGGGCCAAGAATGGCCGTGAATTTCTTATGTGAAAGTGGTGTTTCTCAGCCATAATTAGGAAGGCAGTTTTCTATGTGACTTTTTCAGAGCATTTGGTATTGATCAGCACCACATGTTTGCAAAATGACTGCATCTGATTGTTGGAAGAGGGAGAGAACAGGGAAGTAAACAGCCCACAAGACCGAGCCCTGACTTAGTGAGAGGGACACACACTGGTCCAGGGGTGTAGGTGGGACTGGAATGAGTCCACTTGCTGTTGGATTTATGGCAGCTGAGGGCGTGTGTCTAATGGACCTCGCCGGCCCGCTGAGAGCAGCTGCCCTATCTCAGGAGTGAGGGAGGAAACATCCGAGGAAGACTGTGGGCCCATCAACCGGGATTCTGAGCAAGAGTAGATAAACCCCAGAGAGGACACTGAGGAAGCAGCCTGCTGGGAGCCTTTTGATGGACTTAAGCACTGTTCAGATACTTAGGTAATATAAAAAAAGCTTACATAAATCATAGGAAAGAGAAACAGCATTTAATGGCTAGTTGTGGCTTCTGAAAAGGAAACTGGAGGAAAGAGCCGGCTGTCTCTGTCCCTGGAGAGAGAATATGCCAGCATCCCTTGAGGCCTGAAGAGATGGAGAGTGTGTCCCAGGGGTGCTTCTTGGAGTCTGCGTAGGCAGTGTGGTTATGTCTAGGAATGAATGGACAGCAAGGGGGTCTGAAAAACAGATCAGCTTCCCCCAAGGTCACATGTGGGAAAGCCCTTCTGCAGGTGCGTCAGCTCCTGGAGGGCAGGAGCCAGTTGTCCAGTGTCTTCTAATTCTGCCGTGAATGAGGGGCTGACCCGTTTCGTTCACCTAGTAGGCGATGAGGGAATGATGGCTACCTGAGCTACAGGCGTAGTCTTTCCAAGGTTCTGGGCTGTTTCCTTCTGATAGCGTTCTCTCTCCACTAGAATGCGTACACACTGCAGCCATTTTCCAGCTTTGCCCTGGAGAAGCAGTGTCTGGCCTTGTCTCTGGATTGGTCCACTGGGAAAATTGGAAGGTAAGAGCCGGTGTTGGTGAGGGATCCCGTCTTTCCTCTGAGCTTTCGTTGCTCTTTTCATGCGAGGGAGAGTTGAAACCTTGCAGCAGCCTTGACTGGGGCTTCCTAGACTCAGGAATGTCATTACTGGTGCTCATCCGGAAAGAAACAATTCATCCTTTTAGGTAAAAGAGACAGTGTTTTCATCAAGAGAAGCTGACGTGGGTTTATTTTGACAAGTTATGTGCTAGTTTTGATTTCTGCCAGATGCCCAAACCTGTTAACAGGCACATCCGTGCATCAGGCCCATGGACAGCCTCTCCCATGACACGTCTCGGGATGCCACCAGTCGGGAACCAGAAGTGGGTGATGAGTTTGGGTCAATGAATAAATTCAGCTGGGTTTCTCCATTGGTTCTCTGTGTCTAGGGCCAGTGACCAGCCCTTGAGAATCATTAGCAGTGACTCCAAGGGGCAGCTCTACCTGCTAGAGGTGAATGAAGAGGGGCCTGGGCTGCAGGAGGTGGCCATGTGGCAAGCCCATCACTTTGAGGCCTGGATTGCGGCTTTCAATTACTGGCAGACAGAAATTGTTTATTCAGGTTGGTACTTCTCCCCTGGGGATCGATCCTAGGAGGGAGGGAGTGAGCAGGTGAGGCCCAGGTCAGGGCTGTGACTCTGGACATGTTGGGATCGTGAAAACCCTTTGTGGAGAATGTATTTTCTGGGGCAAAAGCTGTTAGTTGGTACTCAACACTTAGCTATTCCTTAGAAAACAAAGCACACCTGGCCGTGGGCATTGGAGGGCGTTGGGGGACACTGCCCCCAGTGTTGGAGCAGCCGGAGCCCTGCCTCCTGCCGTGTTTGCTCCTGCTCCGAGAAATCCAGGGTTCCCACATTTTCCATTGCCATTTCTGGGTCCAGTGTTGGCCTTGTCACGTTGGATTTCAGGCTGTCACTCCTCTCTTGGGTCCAGTTTACCTTCCCAAAGAAAAGCCTGAGAGGGGTAGAATTGATTTCCTGACATTGTGAGTGGTATGTATTGGGGGTGCTGATGTGAGGACGAGAAATGAACACACCTGACGTTTGCAGGAGCCAGGTAGCTGAGCAGCCTCTCTTCCCCAGGTGGTGAGGACTCTTGGGAGATGGGGGGTGGGGGGCACGGGACATTGGCCTCTGAGAGAAGACAGAAGGGGAGTCGCTGGATTTGCAGAGAGGCAAAGAGAAGATCTGACCCTTGTTTCCTTTTGCGTCTAGTTGCTGGTGTACAGTGAGTCGTGAGGTCAGGGACGTTCTGTTAGACTGTCCGGAAGCTCCGTGGCCCACCCCGCTCCGCCAGAAGCACTCTTGGGGAGGTCCTCAGTGGCGGCCACGGTGCCTGGTCCAGGGAGTACCTCTCAGCAATGCTCCCACGCCGGCCTCCTCCCGGTGCAGTCTTTTCTCTGCGTTATCCCGGGCTTCCCTCTTCTTTCTGATTGCTTCTCATTCCTTTGCTGGCTCCTTTCCCTCTGCTTGAAAGTGTTCCTTGTCCTCTGGCCTGTCTGGGTGCTCTTGTTGCTCTGCATTGTTGCTCTTTTGATTCCAGCTGCTCTCTCTTCCAGAAACAATTGCATTCTGGTTGCTTAAGCAGACCTTTTTTGCTTGTTTGCTTTCTTTCTTTCTTCTTTCTTTCTCTCAAGGAAATTTTACTAATTTATTTTGAGTAATTTCTGCACCTAGCATGGGGTTTGAACTCATGACCCTGAGATCAAGTTAAACACTCTTCAGACTGAGCCAGCTGGGTGCCCTAGACCTTTCTTCCCCCTGAGCTCTTGATGCCTTTATCTTGCCAGCTACCAAGCACTCTGCAAGGATGCTTCCGGGGTGGGGGGGATGGGGGGCAACTTCAGCTCAGGTCATGATCTCATGGTTACTGAGATCGAGCCCTGCATCAAGCTTTGCACTGACAGCATGGAGCCTGCTTGGGATTCTCTGTCTCTGCCCCTCTCCTGCTCATGAGTGCTTTCACTGTCTCACACACTATCTCTTTCAAAGATAGATAAACAGGGGCGCCTGGGTGGCGCAGTCGGTTAAGCATCCGACTTCAGCCAGGTCACGATCTCGCGGTCCGTGAGTTCGAGCCCCGCGTCAGGCTCTGGGCTGACGGCTAAGAGCCTGGAGCCTGTTTCCGATTCTGTGTCTCCCTCTCTCTGCCCCTCCCCCGTTCATGCTCTGTCTCTCTCTGTCCCAAAAAAATAAATAAACGTTGGAAAAAAAAAAAAAAACATAGATAAACATTAAGATGGGGTGCCTGGGTGGTTCAGTCGGTTGAGCGTCCGACTTTGGCTTAGGTCACGATCTCACAGCTTGTGAGTTCAAGCTGCGCGTCGGGCTCTGTGCTGACAGCTCGGAGCCTGGAGCCTGCCTCGGATTGTCTCCCTCTCTCTCTGCACCTAACCTGCTCGCATTCTGTTTCTGTCTTTCTCAAAAATTAATAAAACATTTAAAAAAATTAAAAATAACGTTAAGAAAAAAAAAAAGGATGCTTCCTGGGCATTTCACATGTGGATCCTGGCTCAGGCCATTGTCCCTGTGTTGTCCTGTTGCACACAGCTCCTACCTAATGTCCCGACCCCAGGGCAGGGTCTGGCTGCCCAAATCAGACACAAGCGTCCCCTCACCCCTTCCAGAAGTGGGAGTCCTAATGATCTTCCAAGCATCTCAGAATTGGCCATCTCTTTCTCTTGCCACCTGTTGGGGGCACTGTCTCATCTCCCGGCAGAGCCCTGAAGGATGGCCCTGCATTCATTCTTGAGCCTTTCTAATCCTGCCTCCACACTGTAGCTAGAGCGATTGTTTTAAAACATGCGAACTTGGGGTGTCTGAGTGGCTCACTCAGTTGAGCCTCTGACTTCAGCTCAGATCATGATCTCACGCTTCATGGTTCGAGACCCACATCGGGCTCTGTGCAGACCCCTCAGCCTGGACCCTGCTTTGTATTCTGTGCCTCCCTCTGTCTGCCCCTGCCCTGTTTACGCGCTGTCTCCCTGTGTTTCTCAAAAACTTAAAAAAAAAAAAAAAAAGCTGCAAACATGCAAACGTTATCACACTTCACTCGTGGTTAAACCCTTTGCAGCTTCTCTCCAGAATTCTTGGTGCAATCCCCCCAGCGACATGGTGGCTTTGCATATCGGGTCCCTGCCTACCTCTCCAGCCAGTTTTGAGTGATGGCTTTTTCCTCACCCATTCAGTGTTCTCTCCAATCTCCATGCTTAACCGAACTGTTCTTTTTTCCCCAATCTCCGTGTTAGACCACCGGTTTGTTCTGCTTTTCTGGCAGGGCTCAGCTTAAAATCCTATCCTGGAGATACTGGCCCGGTTCAACCCCTTGTTGCTGTTTGGGCTCATCCTCATTGTGTCTAATGCTCATCTTCCCCTGACAGCTGGGTCCTTTCTGCGTTTTTTGCTGTCACACTGTGAACAGTCTCAGTGACAATAGAGGTTTAATTTCTTGAGGTCTTCTCATTCTTGGATTAGTTCTACCTTGAGACTCAGCTAATTCAGAGCCAAGCATAGTGGAGGCTGTGATGTTGTAATTCAGCACCAAGTCGTTTATTCAGTGAACGTTTGTTGAGCATCTAATATGTGCCATGCGCCGCTATAGGTGCCAGAGACACATGAGCTAACGAGACAGACAGAAGCCCTGCTTTCCCTGAACTTACACAGAGAGGAGACGGGCAGTGGTCACAAAGCATGACACAGAATGAGTGAAGAGAGGGCACAGTGGCTCAGAGGTGAGAAGTGCTTTGGTGGGCTGTGACTGGGGGATTGGGGTGCTGTGGGCAGGTGCAGCCTGTCTTGTTACAGAGCATGGTCATGGTGGACAGAGGTAGGGCAGGAGTGAGCCTGCTGCATGAGGACAGCAAGTGGCTGTGTGGCCAGAATGGCAGGTGGCAGAACAGAAGGTGAGATCAAAGTTCACGTGGCCTTGCGGGCCTCAGGATGGACTTTGGCTTTGGCTCAGACTGCAACAGAAGCCATAGCAGGATGTTGAGCAGAGGGGTGACGTTTTCTGACTTAATGTTGCAGAACAGAAGGGGATCTTTTTTCCTAATGTGTCGAGTATAGACTGCAAGGAGACGAGGGCAGAGCCTGGGGACCTGCCATACAGGTGGTGGCAAGAAGGCCTCAGACTGAGTTGGGAGCAGTGCACGCTAGGGAAAGGTGGTAGGACTTTGGTTGTATGTGTGAAGGTGGCTTGTCAGGATGTCCTGGTGGATGGATGTGGGGTGTGAGACAGACCAGCGTGTAAAGAAGCCAGTACCAGCTTTCTCTGCAAACTTGCCACAGGACGGCAGCTCAGATTGGAGGCTCACCTGCAGGTGTCCTGCCTGGCTGGACCGGTTCTATTGGTCTGCGTAGCTGTAGGTCATGTTCCTCCTGTATCCCTTCTGTCTGTCCTAGGGATCTGCAGTGTGCTCAGTGAGCATGTGTTGGATGGGCGGAGTGGAGCAAAGGTGGCTAGGTGGTGGGTGGGTATAAGGAACGATACATGGTTGAGTGGATGGATGGACGGACAGACGGATGGACGGAGTGGTCAGACCTAGGTGTTTTTCTTTCGCTCTTCATCCTCCCTGTGGGCCCTGCTTTTCAGCCTTTCTCCCCTTCCTTCGAGGTAGCCACCATCACACTATATCTTGTTGCTGTCTTCAAAGACTGGTTATGGATTAGGGTGGCGGCTCCCTACCCTTCCTGTTTTTTCAGATTCCCTAAGATAAGCACAGAGGTCCTTTTACTGTAAGGTTACAAAATGTACTTCTCTTTAAAAAAAAAAATTTTTTTTTATTCTTTATTTTTGAGAGAGAGACAGAGAGCATGATCAGGGGAGGAACAGAGAGACAGAGAGGGAGACACAGAATCCGAAGCAGACTCTAGGCTCTGAGCTGTCAGCACAGAGCCCGACTCAGGGTTCGAACTCACGAACCAAAAGTTCATGACCTGAGCCGAAGTTGGACATTCAACCGACTCAGCCACGCAGGTGCCCCAGGTGACTTTAAGATAAATGGAGGTGTGCTGAAGGTTCCAGAACCTTAAGAAGTGCTTGTGTTGGGCCCCTGGATGGCTCAGTCAGTTGAGCGCCCAACTTCGGCTCCAGTCTGATCTCACTGTTCGTGAGTTCAAGCCCCACTTTGGGCTCCGTGCTGACAACTCAGAGCCTGGAGCCTGCTTCGAATTCTGTGTCTCCCTCTCTCTCTGCCCCTCCCCAACTTGCACTCTGTGTGTCTCTCTCAAAAAATAAACATTAAAAAAAATGCTCGTGTTTGCTGTCTCCTGTATATAGATCCTGTTCTGAGTTCCTTGATAAGGCAGCTCTGGTTTGTGGCAGCTAGGAGCCTTGGTTGCTGGAGCCTGAACAGAAGGCACTTTAGCCACATGTGACCTGAAAATTCTTCCGCTGACTTCTTGTCCTTCCCTTTCATTCCTGTAGGCTGAGCTCATCAGCCTTTCCTGTCTTCCCTGCAGGTGCCCTCTTCAAGTGTGAAGACACAGTCACAGCACAGGCCTCTCTCTGGGGTGCTGTTTCTGGAGCTCTTCTGCCTGGTGCCAACCTGAAACCACCCAGGAAAAGTCCTTCACGGGGATTTCCTCACAGGCATACATTCCCTCCCTGAGAAGCGGCTGCTTCCTGTCGTCAGTGCCACAGTCAGTGGGCGTTTCTGTTTCCACACAGGTGGGGACGATGGTCTTCTGAAAGGCTGGGACACCAGGACACCTGGCACATCTGTGTTCACTAGCAAGAGGTAAATTCATCAAGGGGCCGGCCCTAGGCATGTACCACCAGCCTTCCCATCCCTCCTCCACGGACTTTCCACCAGAGACGTGTCCCTGTGTGCGCACTCGCTCAAACCTTGCACTTTGCCTGTAGGCACTCCATGGGTGTGTGCAGCATCCGCAGCAGTCCCCATTGGGAGAACATCCTGGCCACGGGAAGGTGAGTCTCTTAGGGTTTGTGCACAGGGGTCCATCTTGCGTCTTTTCCTTCATTTTCTCATGTTGACTGTTGCAGTTTTTAATTGGACCAACTCTTAATGTTTACTTATTTGTTTTTGAGAGAGAGAGAGAGAGCGCACACATGTGTGCACGTGGGGGGAGGGCCAGAGAGAGAGGAAGACAGAGGATCCCAAGCAGGCTCTGTGCTGTCACACAGTGCCTGATGTGGGGTTCGATCCCCTGAACCATTAGATCATGACCTGAGCCGAAATCAGACATTTAACCGACTGAGCCACCCAGACGCCCCCAGTTGGACCAACTCTTAAACCAAAGTGTAGGTATCTGGGCTGGGGAAAAGGAACTTTGTCCTAGAGGAATGAATGGGATGGGCCTGCTTGGGAGATGTCCCCCCTGCCACCTAGGGAATAAGTGGGCATTGACTTTCCTTTATGATCCCTGTGCTGGATGGCTTTCAGCTACGACGAACACATTCTACTGTGGGACACTCGGAACATGAAACAGCCTTTTGCAGACATGTCCGTGGGGGGCGGAGTGTGGCGGCTCAAGTGGCATCCTTTCCACCACCACCTGCTCCTGGCAGCGTGTATGCACGGTGGCTTTAAGATCTTCAACTGCCAAAAGGCGATAGGTGAGTAGGGGCCTTGGGGCAGTCAGGCCTGGGGTGGGGCTTCCCAGTTTCCTGCCCCCTTGCTCTGCCAGTGCTTCACTTCTGCTCACGCTGCCTTGCTCACGCTCTGTGAGCAGAACCCAGCACTGGTCAGACCCAGCTCAGACTTGGGCCTGAGCCCCAGAAGGTGGCTGGAGGGAAAGGGCAGCCCTGCGGGCCTCACTCTGAGTTCGTGCTGCGGGAGGGCCTGGGAACCGCCAGGCCCACCACCGCCTTTCTCTGGCCAGTAAGTCTTCACTGTCAGGACCGTTGCACATTTTCTTCTCTCTTCGCAAACGCCCAACGCCCCCTTTCCCTCCTCATTCTCCCTTCGTGACTCCACCTCCCTCCTCATCTATACAAAGAAGTGATTAAGGCACCACCTCTCCGCTCTGCAGGCCTGTCTCCTGTGTGCTGGGCCACGCCCCAGGACTTCCTGTTCTGCAGGGGCACAGGTGCGCTGCCCTGTTCTCAGCTGAAAGCCCCGTGAGGTCTCTTTTCTCACGTATTTGCTGCTTTCGCTGTACCCCTTCACTTTTGGGGTGTGGAGTCTTTTCATTCACCTCAGGGTGCTTCCTCATTTCCCTCGTGGTTTCCTCATTGACTCATTGGTTGTCCATCAGTGTGTTGCTTAGTTTCCACATTTTTGTGACTGTCCTGAATTTTTTCCTGTTCCTGATTTCTAATTATATTCTAAGTTTACTGAGGCTTGTCTTGTGGCCTCAGACGTGGTTGGTCCCAGAGAGTGCCCCACGGGCTTTTGAGAAGAGAGTTCTCCGCAGCTGTGGGTGGAGTGCCCTGTTCCCATGTTCTCTGGGTTTTCTGTCTGGTTGCTCTTTTAAATCATCTCTACACCCAGTGTGGGGCTCGGACCCACAACCCCAGAATCGAGAGTCACAGGCTCCACCGGCTGAGCTGGCCAGGTGCCCTGGTTGTTCATTATTGAAGGTGGGGTAGTGAAGTCCCCTACTGTTACGGATGTATCGCGTCCTTCCTCATTTCTGTCCGTTTTTGCCTCGTGTATTGTGGGGTTCTGTTAGGTGCGTGTGATGTCTATAACGTTTGCATTTCCCTAATGTATAGACTCTCTTCATTGTCAGGGTCCTTACTTATTTCCAGTAACTGTGTTTGAGGGTCTGAGCCGTCTGGTGTCCTCAGAGCCATTCTCGTTCTCTCTGGCTGCTCTGCGCGCTGCGACTGTACTGCCTTTTGCTCTCAGTCTGTCGATGGCGTGGAGTCTGCAGTGCGTCTCCTGTACTGGGTCGTGGCTCTTTGTCAGGAACATTATGGAAGTGACATTCTGCCTTCTTTAATGCGTTTCGTCAGGAGGCACAGGATGCCACTTTGTCCTTTCACTGCTGATGTTAATTTGGTCACTTGGTTAAGGTCTCCCCTCGGTTTCTCTGCTGTAAAAATACTGTTTTCCCCTGTGTGATTAATAATAACTAGCCTGTGGTTAGAGTGAACCTTTTTATTCCTCATCAGACTTCCACTCAAATCCATTAATGAGTCTTCCCTGAATGAAATTATTACTATAATTGCAAAATGGTGATTTTGTAACTATTATCATACTCTATACATTTTAAAATTAGCATTCACTTTTCTCCCATATATCTGTGTTTATTAACCATGTAGATTCATGCATTTTTATGTCATTCAGTGGGTCATAATCTATTATAGTCATCGTTCATTACAATGTTCTCATTGTCCTAGACTTTTCCCATGAAAACCCCTTAAGCTGTCTCCTGTGTCCTTTTCACATGTCCCTATTGATTTTTGAGTACTTCCTCGCTTTTTGGCACAAAACATTTCACATTAATTTTGTATTTTGCCTCTCCCATACCTGGAATCAACTATTTCTTCAGGTGTCCTGGGTCCTCTTAGTGGCGAGTGTGTTTAGAATCCAAGATCTGGTCATTAGTTGGTCTTACAGCTACTAAGGTGTTGTGTATGGCTGTGTATGTGTATGTTTACGTATAACGTGTACACATGTGTGGTTATACGTATGTGGATATGTTTGTGTGTATATACGGTTACATAACCATGTGTGCTTGTGTGTATATGTGTGTGTCCACATGTATGTATGCATATCCCTATTCCATGGTGTCTCCCTTCTCCAGTGAAAAGTTGCTCCCAGCAAACTCTTACTTACACGCTTCACCTCACAGAGTTGTTACTGTGCTGCACCTAAGACAAACCTGTGAAGGGAACTCAAAATGCTCTTACAGCTCTTTTTTGTGAGATTGATTTGATATTGTCAGAGTGCTGTGTTCAAAGGTTACTTGGAAGTGGGTTTTTATTTATTTGAAATACAATTAGGTTTATTTGTTTCCTTTTTTAAAAATTATTTACTTATTTATTTTACACAGGTTTTTTTTTTTTTTTTTTTTTTAATGTTTATTTTGGAGAGAGAGACCAAGCACAAGCTGGGGAGGGGCAGAGAGAGGGAGACAGAGGATCCAGAGCAGGCTCTGCATTGTCAGCACAGAGCTGAATGCAGGGCTTGATCTTGTGAACTGTGAGATCACGACATGAGCCAAAATCAGATGCCCAACAGACTGAGCCACTGAGGTGCCCCCATATTTCTGTTTTTATAAATTCTCTTTGTCCATCTTTTGCCAATTTTTCTTTCTTTCTTGTCTTTTTTCCCCTTGATTTTACAGAGTTCTTATATATTAGTGTATTAGCTCCTTACCTCTGATATACATTGGAAATATATTCTCTTGCTTTATTGTCTCATTTTTGCCTCTGGTGTCCACCCCTCCCCCCAAGCAAAAGGCGCTTTTTTTTTTTTTTTTTTTCTTAAACACATAATCTCTATGCCCAACGTGGGGCTTGAACTCACGCCCCCGAGATGGAGTTGCCTGCTCTACCAACTGAGCCAGCCAGGTGCCCCAACGGCGCTTTTTAATGTAATCACATTTATAGATATTTTTTCCCACTGAATCTTCTGCATTTTGAATATTAGTGTTAAAAAGCTTTTCCCCTTTCACACTCAGGTTGTAAAAGAATTTACTGGTGTTTTCTTCTAGTACTTGTAGCGCCATGTATTTAGTTAGAACTTTGGTCTGTGTTGTATGTGGTGCAAGCAGCTATCCCAACACCATTTATTACAAAGTCCATCTACCCCCAGTGAATCAAGATGCCACTCTTCTTGTGTTCCGTACTTTCATGGCTTTTTTTGTTGTTGTTGTTGTCGTCTTTCGAGTCCCATTGGATGTCTCTTCATGTGTCTGCACCCACTGCTGTGATTGTGGAGGCTTGGTGGTGTCTTTGTAATAGCAGGGTTACTGGCACCTTCACTTTTCCTTTTTAAGGATTTCCTAACTATTCTTGTATTTGAACTTGACATTAACTTATCTTGTCCCAGAAAAAAGTTATTGGATTTTTATAGATAGATAGATAGAGAAATAGAAAGAAAGAAAGAAAGAAAGAAAGAAAGAAAGAAAGAAAGAAAGAAAGAAAGAAAGAAAGGTAGATATTGAAACATTTTAAAAAAAAGGTGGGGTGGGGGGAGCTTGTTGGATCAGTGGGTTGAGTGTCTGACTTCAGCTCAGGTCATGATCTCACAGTTTGAATTTAAGCCCCACATCAGGCTCTCTGCTGTCAGCATGGAGCCCACTTCAGATCCTCTGTCCTCCTCTCTCTTTGCCCCTCCCCTACTTATTCTCTCTCTCTCAAAAATAAACATTAAAAAAAAAGTAGGATTTTGGCTTTTTGTTACAGTTGTGTTGTTTTTCTGTTCTCTGTCTCATCAGTTTCTCCTTTTATGTTTGTTTCCCTTTGTCTCCTTTTTCTAGCATTTTGAGTTGGGAGTACAGTTCACTTTTCTTTATTATTGTGTTTGTATTAAGCTTTTTTTTGTTTTTCTTAAGTTTATTGATTTATTTAGAGTGCTTGTGTATGCGAGCAGGGGAGGGGCAGAGAGAGAATCTCAAGCAGACTCTGAGCTGTCAGTGAAGAGCCTGACTTGGGGCTCGATCCCACAAACCATGAGATCATGAGCTGAGCTGAAACCAAGAGTTGGACGCTTAACCGACTGAGACATCCAGGCACCCCTGCATTAAGTGTTCTTATGTCTGAAATGTTCTCTGATTCAAGCATATTTTTAGGTTGTGAGATGTAATGATCTCATTTTTCAAAAGAAATTCTGTGACTTGAGTTCGTACTTTCCCTTTTGCCCAAGTGTGGTTTCGTAGGATGTTTTAAATTTTTTAGGTAGAAGGACTTTTTTGTCCCTTTGTGTTAGTTTTAGTTTTTATTGCATTATGATCAGAGAGTGTTGCTTGCTTGTACTATTTCTCCTTTGTGGAACTTTTTGATTCTTTGTTGCTTAACATGATGTTCTGTTAATATTCTGTGTGCACTTGGGTAGGAGATATGCTCTTTGTTATTGTTTGACTTGGGGCCCGGAATGGGGTCCTGGGTGGGAAAGCCCTGTGGCCCTGTCTCTGAGTCCCATCCAGGCTACCATGGAGGGACAGTGATGGTCTGGGGCGCTCCCTCCCTTGCTCGTGTTGCCTGAGTGCCTTTCTGGCTGTCTGGGGACGTTCAGCATCTGGTTCCTCTCTGGAGCCTCTTCTGTCCAGGCAAAGCCCTGGCTTCGGGAGTAGGATCTCCTGTGCTCTGGTGGCACTCTCAGCGTTTCCTGGTTCCAGCACTGACCTGGTCTACACTTCTTGGCCTTTCTTCGTCACTGCTCATTTTGATTGCAGTTATTCTTCCTTTTTTTTCTTGTTTTAAGTTTTATTTATTTGAGAGAGAGAGCACAAGCAGGGTAGGGAAAGAGGGAGAGGAAGAAAGAAAGTCCCAAGCAGGTTCCACACTGTTAGCGCAGGCCCAACGGGGGGTTCGAACTCATGAACCGTGAGGTCATGACCTGACCTGAAATCTAGAATCAGACACTTAACTGACTAAGCCCCACAGGCGCCCCTCTGATTGCACTTCTGATGGCTCTGGCCTGGACCCTTGCACTTGGGAGGCATCAGTGGCACCCCTTTCAGAGTGTGTAGCTGTCCAGGCTTACTAAAGACCTGAATGGCCAACAGGCCTTTCACCTGGTGACAGTTTTCTAAGTTCACATCCCCAGGTCACTGGCCACCAGTTTTTTATGACTGCTCTTGCCATGCTTGGCCTTGCCCTGGACCCTAGATTACCTCAGCTTTGGCAACACCTTGTCATTTCTTTTTCTGGTCGAATATTGCTTTCAAACCTTCCACAGCTGAACCTCTTTCCAGTCTTGTCCTCCACCCTCAAAGTTGCTACAGCAACTCACCAGAAGGAAAACCACGTAAACTCCAATGAGTCCTTTCCAAGCTCAAATCCAGACTTTACAGAGCACGCTGAATTCTGTATGGTTTTGACCCTCCAGACACGTGTCGCCACTCCCCGATGGCGTTTCTGCCACATCTACTTGTTTGTGGTTCCCCAGATGTGTCCTGTTACCTTACACACGCTTGTTCTCTGTTTCTCATGCGTCCCTGTCTCTCCCATCTGGCTAACTGCTTTGTCCTCTGCTCTGAAGTCTTAACTGAAGCTTTTGCCAAGTCCTCCAACTTGGAAAGGCACCATCACCCTTGTGCTTCTGTAGCCAGACCGATTCCTTTGTTAGGCACCACAGTGTACTCACTGCAAGATGAAGGTCTGTTTTCTTCTCATCTCTCCACGTCTCAAGGATTCCTTTGCATCGTGCACAATGGTTGCTGACAAATGAGTGACTGCTTTTAGCAGAGTCTCCCTTTGAGAGTGGGCAGGGGCCATCATTTGGTAGTGATGAGATCAGCCTGGGTAACGTCACATTTCCTGTATTCTGTCTCATTCCAGAGGAGAAGCAGGAAGCCTGCACAGTCTCTGCATCCCACACATTGCCCAACTCATTGGTGTATGGAGCCGACTGGTCCTGGCTGTACGTCCACAATCCATTACAGACCTGCCAGTCATGCTGCTCAGGTTCCTCTCCCTGCAGCAACTCAGGAGCCAAAGAAGCACATCTCTCAAACCTGAAGGCTGGGCACCAGTCACCAGCACCGTCTTACGATCATTTAGCAGAGAATGATGAAGAAGGTCATACCATACTTCAGAGCGGAAGCAAACCGAGGACTTCTGTCCAGGCACTCGCAGAGGACATGATGAAGAGTGACAGCCAGCTGCACACTGCAGGGACCAAGGCTTGTGACTCTGACCTCTATCTGGAAGCAGCGAACTTTGACATCAGCTTCCTAACTACTTGCTCCTTTTATGATCATTTCCTTCACCTCTGGAAGTGGGAAAACATCTGAGCTGGGGAAGAGGTTGCTTGGCTTGAAGTCAAAGACCATTTCCACAAAGAAAGTCCAGAGTGCAACTTTGTGAGTGAACTGCTGTCAGACCGTCTCATTGAGATTCCTATGGTAGTCTCCACAGGTGACTGCATACGGCTCAGTGTACCTTCTGTCCACAGTGTAAACAGTCAAAAAAGCTATTGGCTTCTCTTAAATAAACCTTATCGGGGGCGCCTGGGTGGCTCAGTTGGTTAAGTGTTTAACTTTGGCTCAGGTCACGATCTCACAGGTTTGTGAGTTCAGACCCCACATCGGGCTCTGTGCTGATGGCGAGGAGCCTGCTTGGGATGGTCTCTCTTCCTCTCTCTTTGTGTGCCCATCCCCCATTCACATGCAGTCTGTCTCAATAAACAAACTTTAAAAAAAACAAAGATCACCTTATTATGGCACCAGAAGTGCTCGTATTAGCCTCCTATGCAGATAAACAAAAGGAAGCCTACACACATTGAATTGCCTTAGCGTGTCATAAACTTGAAATGTTCCCCATTGTGGCGTTAGTAACCTGAGTAGCTTCCGAAGCTTGGACACATACTAACTCCAGGAACATAACTGGGTTTGTGACTCATCTGACTCCCATAGTTCATTCTTGTCTCTCTGGAAGGAACAGTAGTTGAAGTGCAGGCTAGTGTAGAATTTGTCAAATTTCTACCAATATTCTGTTGTAGGTGATCAGAGTCAGAAAACACATACTTCTATTCTTTATTTTCTGATGAAAATATAGGGTCAGAACATGTAAGAAATTACTCTGTAAAAATGATCATTTCCCAGCTAATCGTGCATTTATTTCAACACAAGAATTTGAGCCCTCCTTAAGAGTTTGTGTTAATGGTATTTAACTAAGGGTCAATTAAATATGAAGCAGAATACGTAAGACTTCAGGGACTATGCACTGAAACCGGGGAACCCAGAGGGGAGACTGTAGACTACGGGAGGTTTTGCCCCCAGGACAGTTGTTTTTCAACCCATAAAGAATATGCTGACTGGTTTCGGGAGTGAAGAATCTGGGGGGACAGATAACCAGTGTTGTCATGTGGCACCATGTGCCTTGTGAATTCTTCCGTGTCTTCTCGCCCTTGGCCTACCTCCCCAGAACTTTTTGGTTGGAAAGACAGTGCTTCCAGTTTCACCGGGAACAGGGCCTCTGTGCGAGCTCTGCCTCGCTCACTACACCTGGATCTATCATGCTGCACCCTTTCATCTCACAATGATCAGATGCCAAAACCAACACCGGACGGTAGCTAAGGTCTTTAATAGGAACAAAACGAAGGAAATGCCTCCCCGCTCGCCCACCCCGGGACCAGCGGTCGGGGGCGATGGCCGGACGCAGTCCGCAGGCACACCCAGCGGCTGCCACTCCTCGGCTCCTAGCGCGGGAAGTTCTTGGGGTACAGCTGGAAGAGCTTGCCTTCCTGCGTGGGCTCAAAGCCGTACTTGTCCAGCTGCTCCGGGTCGAAGGTGCCGTCCCTGTAGTCCTTCTCGATAGCAGGTGCCACTGCCTCCCGGAACAGCTGCTCGGCCGTCAGCGGCACGTCTGTGCCCGCCGGGACGCGGTAGTTCACATAGGGCTTGAGCTTGAAGCCAGCCAGCTCGGGCACCACCAGCTCCGGGACCATTTCCTTGACCTGCACGAACTTCCCGTCGCGGGCGTGCACGCCGGTGCCCTTGGTACCACGGCTCTTATAGAAGGTACGTGGGCCCCGCTTGCTGGTCCACCTACTCATGCGGTCGGCGCCCCGCACCACGATGCGGGCCGCGCCGCTCAGGAGGCCCATGCTGGGTGGGTCCTGCAGGATGCGCGCGTCCTCCCAGCCAGTTCACGCGTACGAGGCCGCCGCCAGGCGAACTCTTGCGGGTCTCTGCAGCACGGCACTCAGCTTCCGGCTCCCGTGGATGACTTCCGGCAGTCCGCGCGGCTTCCGGCGCCGCCAGGCCTCTGCGCCGCTGCAAAGCAGCTCCGATTGGCTGCACTGCGTCCAATGCGCAGCCTCCACCCTGCGAGTGGGCGGGACCTCCAGGCCCCGGCCAATGCGCGTGGAGGTCCGGCGTCCGCGGCGGGGCGGCGGGAGCGCGGACGTCGGCGGTCCGGCGGCGGGGTAGTGACGGGAGCGCGGGCGTCGGCGGCCCGGCGGTGGGGGGTAGTGACGGGAGCGCGGGCGTCGGGCGCGCGCGGTCCCGGTGAGTCCCCGCAGAGCGCCCTGAGGTTCTGGCGGGTCCCGAGAGGAAGGGTAGCCATTAGCTGCCTCACCCGGTGACGGACCCACACCGCCCCACAGGCCCGCGCGGCCCTGCGCTGCGCGGTGAGCCGCCTGTGGGAGGCGGAGCCGTGTCCTCTCGGTCGTCCGGACACTAACCACCGCTTCCAACCCCGACTCCGGTCAACCCCGAGCCCCCAACTCTGAGGTCCCCCAACCCTGAGTCCCGACCCCGCTGCCTGTCAACCCAAGCCGCCCAACTCCAACGGCCTTCAACCCCGAGCCCCCTAACCTCGACGCCCCCTTCACCCCGACACCCGTCAACCCCAACGCCTGTTAACCCCGAGGTTACCCAACCTGATGACCCTCCAAAATGACACCCCCAACCTGGATGGCCACTAACCCCGGTGCCTCCTAACCTGCCGTTTCCCAACCCTGCAGCCCACTTGCGCCCCTTCCCTCTGGCTCTGTGCTGTCCCAGATGGAGAAGCAATGGCTTCCACTTTGCCTCCCTAGCACGCGCTGGGGGCCATGAGCTCTACCCCACTTCAAATGTGCAGGGTGGGGTGCGTGGGGAGACTGCCTGGTCAGGGCACTAGCAGACCACGGAGCTCGGGTCAAGGGCGCTGCTGGCCTTTCAGGAGACTGAGAAGGAAGGGTTCTCCATGTGGTGGCAGAGGACACAGGACATTTGACCCAGGAGAAAGTGGGCTATGACCTTGCATCTGCCTTCTGCATCCTGATTTCTCTGGGTGGGATTTTGGAAGAGATAAATCCTCCCTTGTTGCTGCTTTTCTAAGGGGTCTGGGAGCCACAAGGTGAAGGCCCCAGACCTGGCTCCTCACCTCTAGACAGGGGGAAAGTGAACCAGGCAGGTCCTCAATTCATCATCTCCTGGACCCAACACACCCACCTTGAGGTCAACCACACCGGATAGGAAATCCCCTGACACAGGCCACTAGGTGTTCTCACAGTCTGCTGCCTGGCCTGGCCCCACACACCCCTACCTCACCCCCCAGCCACAGCCTCATCGCCGAGGCACTGGGAGCTCCTGGCTGCACTAGGCCTTGGCTGAGCTGCCCACACCCGCCCTTGACCAGCTGGGAGAGGAGTAGGACTTGGCTGCGGTTCCGGGTTCCTGGGCAGCCATGGGAGAGCTGTTTACAGAGAGGGAAGTGGCTCTGGTGTTTCTCTTCTTGGAGAACACAGCTTTCCACCAGGGTTTTCCTTTCAGTGAAGACATAATTTAAGGAGAAGAGGAACCCAGGAGAAAAGGCTGAAGGCATTGCTCTGCCGCATGAGCGTGAGTTGAGGGAACATTTGCCCTGAACCAGTGCTTCTTTTCACCTTGACTGTTTTTTTTCATTTTTAGCCATGAAGCAAGAGGAAGATGCCAGCCCAGAGGTATGGAACTAGATGGTTCCGGGGATGAATCAGAGCCTCAAAATTCCCAGTTAGGGGTGTTTCTGCATTTGCTCTGTGGGCAGCTCCTTGAAGTTGGCTAAATGTGGGAGAGGTGGTCTGGGCCCCTCTGTCTCCTTGTCGGATCTTGAGGCCACTTCTTCTCTGAGGTCAAAACTCAGTTCCTGCTCCCCCTTAGGACTTCTGCTTGTTTGTTTAAAAAAATTTTTTTTAATGTTTATTTTTCAGAGAGAAAGAGAGAGAGAGAGAGAGTGAGTGTGTGAGTGAGGGAGTTGTAGAGAGAGGGGAAGACACAGAATCCAAAGAGGCTCCAGGCTCTGAGCTGTTAGCACAGAGCCTGATGTGGGGGCTTGAACCCATGAACTGTGAGATCATGATCTCAGCTGAAGTCAGATGCTTAACTGACTGAGCCACCCAGGTGCCCCAGACTTCTTGTTTTGATGGGAGTCTTTTCCTTAGTGGAACATCTGTAGCTACATCACAAAGGCCTTTCTCTATTCCTGAAACAGAAAACTAGATACATTAAAACAACCATGAAAGCCTGAGATGCTCAACCATACGAAATTATATAACTAGATTATGGGACACCTGTGTGACCCTTTCCGTGGATAATCCCTGGTTGTCCCCAAAGCGGTGGTTGAGCTCTAAGGGACACACTTAGTGAAGGGTGTGGTTGTGAGTGCTGTCCTGTTGAGAGCTGAGCACAATTGAGGCCAGGAGAGGCTGGATGCCTCAGCTCTGAAGCAAAAAACTCCCACAGCTTCCATTTGCCTCCTGAACCAAGTTCAAAAACATGGTTTTCTGGACCACTTACTTATTCTGCCTTGAGGAAACCGATATTCTGCTTTTGAGACCCTTTTCTGAATGCCCTTCCATTTCACTGGGTTTTCTGGTGTCTAATGCTGGCTTCTGCTTTAGTTCTTGGCACTTGTGTAGAAACTAGAGAGGATTAACAGGGGCTCCCTGCCCTCTTCTCTTCCTGGCCTCTTGGGAGGAGGTGTGTGGGCACCAGGAGGAATGCACAGTGGCTGCTTGTTTCACTGGTTTCTCTTGCTTGTTTTCATCTTCATCATTTTGGGGGAATCAGCCAGTACCCTCCAGGTAGGTGGCCCCAGCCATCTGCCCACTCACCCTCCTGTGCTCACTTTTCTCTTCCTCCTCCCTCCCTTGGGTCTGGACTTCAGAAGCCCCTAAAATCTCCTTCTTGGGGAGTGGTCGGTGCTGGTAAATAACCTTCCTCTGCTATGAGCTGATATGCCGTGTTCTCAGAATCCAGGTGGCTCCTTGGGGTTGCTCAGCATCGCTGCAGTGCAGGCTTCGATGTGCCCTCGCACGTGGCTGGCAGCACACGGTGTTGTGGGGTGCACCCCTAGTGGCTAGCCGGGTTTGCTCCTCTAGACTTGCATCTGAGGAACTGAAAAGCTGAAGATTGAGGATTCCACACGGCACAGCTGCTGGCCCTGCCCAGCCATCCCACGGGTGGCCTTGGAGGTCGGGTTTCTCTCTCTGTGCTGAGCAGGTGCGCTCGGAGGACCTCAGCAGCCCAGAAGATCACTTCTCCCAGGGCTGCTGACTGCCCTTCTAACCAGCAGCTTTATTCTTGCGACGCTGGGAAGCCAGGGCCATGCCTGTGTTGGCCCTTCGTGACCACAGTGTTCCCTTCCAGGCTGGCTTTTGTCTGGGTCCTGTCCTGCAGTCCTGGGGGCTGCAGTTGACGGAGCAGCGGTCACAGTCTACCATGGTAACCGCCTTATGTGCCTCCTGGTGATGGGTGGGCGCTGGGATTTGTGGGCTTGCTTCACTCCTGGCTGCTCCTGTCACCTCCGTCCCAGCCTGTTGCCGGGGTAGGGAGGGGCTCTGCGGCAGCCTTATTGACAGGCGCTCTGTCTGTCTGTGATCTCACCCAGCTCGTGGGGATTGTGATTGGAGCCCTCCTGGCCCTCGCCCTTGTTGGCATCACTGTCTTTTTTGTGTATAGGAGAGTTAACCGATTCCGTGAGTATCTTACTTCAGATATCCACCTCTGTGGGGAAGGGACAAGGGCTTGGGAGAGTGGGGGAAGGTTCGGTGACCTAACCCCTGTTGTGAGCTTCTAGGAGCAGCCCTCAAGCCTGTGGTGGCTTTTGGTGGGAATTGCTGGCCTGAGGCTGTGCACGCCAGACCTATGGGATTTGAGTATGTTCCCAGCTTTCTAGGCTCGCAGAGACCCTTTTCTGAATGACCTTCCATTTCACTGGGTACGAAGGACTGCGAGTCCTGTTCGAAGGGCTGCGAGTCCTGTTCCCTGTGATCCAGTCTGTGCCAGCCTGGGCCCCAGACGCTGGGTGCCATTCCCTGACACCATAAACCGTAGCAGGGGCAGGATAGGCTCGGTGTGTGTGCCCTACGGGCTGCTTGGCAGAGCCTTCCTGCCTGCCTGTGTCCCAGCCGTGGCTCAGGAGACCCCTCTGCTCCCCTTGCAGGACAGATACAGCCCACTCCGCAGTACAGATTCCGAAAGAGAGACAAAGTGATGTTTTACGGCAGGAAGATCATGAGGAAGGTAACTTGTGCCGCAGGCCCTGTGTTCCTACAGGCCCCAGCGGTGGGGACCCCAACAGCCTGCACCTGCCCTCATGCCACATTGTGGAGTCCTCCTAACGTTCAGAGACTGTTGGCCAGAGCAGAGACGGAGGGCTCATTGGCCCTTTGAGGTGCACATTCGTCTCAGCCAGAAAAGAGGACAGGGTCTCTTTCAGGAATATTCTGGGGTGCGTGGGCACACAGGGTTCTGGCCATGGTGCTGAAATTGGGGGTCCTGCCAAGATTTGGAAGCTAGGAGGCCTCACTTCTCAGTCTGGTGGAGCCCTGCCTGGTCACCCCCAGTCTCTTCCGCTCCCCTGAGGGCAGGAGGGACCCCACACTTCTCAGAGGCTTAGTGTACTTGAAATGGGTGTTTAAAATAACTCCTGGTATTTTAAAATAGTCGCGATTTGTTACTTGTTCTGAATAAGCAGTTAATTCATGTTCTTTGTAGCAAACTCGAAATACCACACAAGAAGCCATGTGAGTCCTTAGGTGGACCTCCTGTTCTCCTGGCCATGAAACAAAGACACACTGGTGCTGCTTGCAGGCCATGATGCTGGCCTAGAGCCTGAACGGGATAGGGCCAGCTTTTAAAAGGCTGTCGAAAGGGGCTGCTGTGCCAGCGTGACAGAGGGGAGGCTGAGTGTCAGCTTTGCAGGCAGAGGGAACACAGGCCTGAGGATCCAGCACTCTGAGAATGCTGGCTGTTTGGTGATACGGCCAGGTGGCACTTCATCGTCACCGGCACCAGGGATGGTTCCCTGTGCCCAGGGCAAGTGGGGCAGGTGGGGCAGGCAGGGAAAGACCCTGGGAGCTGCTGTCACACCTGCAGGCAGCCCAGCTCCTGAGGGCTGCAGTTGACCCCTGAGGTTGACCCCTGAGGCTGAGGCTGGGTCCAGTAGGTCACAGGGTCAGGACTCGGCCTTTCCCTTCACCTTGCAGGTGACCACGCTGCCCCACACTCTTGTGGGGAGCACGGCTGCCCCCCGGCAGCGGGCAAGGAAGAGGACCAAAGTGCTGTCTTTGGCCAAGAGGTACTGGGAATGTCCTTGAGACCACACGTGCCCCAGCTGGCCTCCCTGGCGGGCCCTGGTGAGCCTGCTGGCCATCGCTGCTGCCTATGGCTTCCCTGCCTCTGGGTTTGCAGTACTCCTGCCATCTGCTTCGAACCCCTTTGGGCTTCTGCTCCAGAGGCACGTATCTCTGCTTTGTAGGATTCTGCGTTTCAAGAAGGAATACCCAACCCTGCAGCCAAAGGAGCCACCACCCTCCCTGCTGGAGGCGGATCTCACAGAGTTTGACGTGAAGAATTCTCACCTGCCATCAGAAGTTTTGTACATGCTGAAGAATGTGAGGTGAGACCAGCTGGGTGAAGGCGGCTGCAGGAGGCCTGGGGCTGTGCTCCCTAGGACTGCCCAAGCTAAGTTTACCTTCCCTGGCCGTCCGCACGGCCTCTCACAGCTCTTTCCTGTTTAGTTTAGTATTTGTTTACTAATCAGCATTTCCATCTTCGTGAGGAAACTCAGAGCAGCTATGGGAAGTGTGTGGCTGGATCAAAGCTGCAAGTCTGGGTTCCCTTCCATCTCTGCCCAGAAATCCCATTCTTTCTAGTGGCGCTTCACCATCCAGGAGGGGTGTTCTGTCCACCTGCTTTTGCTTATGTCTTGGTTCAGATTCATAGTCATGGCTCAAGAGTTCTTCGAGCTGACGGGAAAGCAGTTTATGGGAATTCCCGAAGTGTAAGCTTCTGTCCTGACAGTGACTCCAGGTGGCCAGTGCTGCAGGGTCTGCTTCTCTGTGAACTCTAGCCCTGTGGGTCTGACCAGCAGCGCCTGTGGCAGTGGCTGTATTTGCATCAGCCTCTTTGAAATGCTGTCCTTCCTTCTCTCCTTTCCAGAAGGTGTCCCACATGTGCTATGGTTCTTACAGGGTTCTGGGCCACTTTGAGAAGCCACTGTTCCTGGAACTTTGCAAACACATGATCTTTGTACAGCTGCTCGAAGGGGAACACGTCTTTCAGCCGGGCGAACCAGATACCAGCATCTATGTAGTGCAGGATGGGCGCCTGGAAGTCTGCATCCAGGACGCGGTAAGAGCGCCTGTCACGTGTGTGGATGGCCCAAGGGAGTGCAGAGCATGGTGGAGGGTGTGGGTCTGTTGTGTATGTTGTTTGTTGTGTTTCTTTTTTAAGTAAGTTCTACACCCAACATGGGGCTTGAACTCACCACCCTGAAATCAAGAGTTGCATGCTCTACCGACTGAGCCAGCCAGGCGCTCATGTTGTGTTTTTACTTAGATGTCTGCCATTGAAAACATTTTTTTAAGTTTTATATTGAAAAGTTAGTATAACATTTTAAGTTTCAGTTCTTTGGGGAAAATGGCACACTTTGGTCCCGGCATTGGCACACAGCTGCCCTTCAGTGTTGGTACGTTACCTTCACTCATGCATGTGGGGGTACCCATGGGTTAGTGGGCTCAGTGGCATTCGGTGGTTTTCTGCCTTTTACCTGTTCTAAGCCTTTTGAGATGTCTCTCCAGTTTCCGGAGAACACCCTCAGCAGTTGGGTGTTGACCTGCCACCATCAGTTGTACCCTTGCCTGTTGTGAGTGATTTTAACTCTAAGAAAATAATTAAGGTATTAATTCAGCTGGAAACGCAATACTTGCTTCCTGCCTCTGTTAATTACACCCATGAATCAGACGTCCCAGGGAGCAACTTCCAGGCCAATCAAGCCTGTGGAAGTCTTGCTTTCCAGCAGAATGTATCCTTTGATTTGCCCAGGGGAGTGACCCAGGCTTCCCACAGCTTGTTATTGTTGAAGCAGAGACTTAGTGAGCCCCAATCTGCACAAAGTGGCCCCTGACCTTAGGGAAGTCCCCACCTGCCAGGACCCTGGGGTGGGCCCTGACCCAGAATGGATCCCACATATTCTTCGGGTTTCTAGATACGATGTTGTCCGGGCAAAATTACTGTGTGTGTGTGGCTTCATCCCACACTGGACTTGATGGGATGATGAGAGAAGAGATGGTCCTTGTCTAGTTTCCTCCCATTTGGGCCATCAGCATCCAGGGTTATTGTTTCCCAGCTAGCAGGCCTTTCCTGAAAATGTGACTTTGGGCCAGAAGGAAGGGTTCTTGGAGGGTGACCAGGGCCAAGTTTGAACAAGTTCAAAAAGGAATTTCCTGGGTGAAGCTGAGAAGTTCCTGTATTAAATAAGCACCCGCTTTTCTTTCTCTTTTAATCCAGTGGAAAAACACATCAAAATGCTATTATTTATGCCAGTAACAACCGAATTTGGTCCTTAGAACTTTTTGTTTGGGCCAGCACACTCACTTAGGTTTTATGAAATTCAATCTAAGTCCTCCTAGTGAGAATAAGCCCTGGGTTGAAGGGCCACGCCCAGGCCGAGCTTCCTGATTGCTCTTAACTCATCTTTGTTTTTTCTGTCCTCTGCTTTGGAGCTTATTCCACCTCTAATTCCTGAAGGTCAAGTAGGGCACAGCCTAACCCTCGGGACAGGCGACAGTGGAGGCTGTGTTGCCCAGCTGGCCTGGGCTGGGCTGAGCCACCTGTCAGGGGATGACTCTGCTCTGTTTCCTGAGTGCAGGATGGCACCGAGGTGGCGGTCAAGGAGGTTCTGGCTGGAGACAGCGTCCACAGTCTCCTCAGCATCCTGGATGTCATCACTGTGAGTCTCCTGGGTCTACCCGGAAGTCACCTGGACAGCATGTCCCTCACTGCCGAGTCCAGTTCTCCCCAGTGGCGAGGGGCTGGCCTAGGACGGGAGGGACCCCTAGCAGGTCAAGGGTGTGTGGGAGAGCAGCTTTAACTGTGTGTTGAAGGAGAGCTGGGCATTTGCTCACGGGTTTTGGCTGTCTCTTAAATGATTATTGTTATATACACGTGGTCTGAGATGCAAAAGGCACAAATGTTGTGAGTGAAAGCACTTCCTCTCACCCTTTAGGCCCCAAGGCCCCTTCCTAGGAGGGCCCTCCCATGGATCTTCTGTGGTAACGGGTGTCTCTCTGTTGTTCCCAATCTCCTGCTGTTGACTGGTTTTGTGTGCACACCACTCCATGTGTTTGAGGATCAATTTGCAAGACAAATCCCTAGCAGAGACTTCCCAGGTGTGAGAGTGCACCCCCCACACGCCTGAGCCACGGCCCTGCGGGAGGACACCTGTGTCCTCACCCCACCAGCTAGGGAGCCATCTCATGTTTGATCTTTGCCAGTCCAGTCAATTAAAAGATAACATTTCATGTTATCTTGGGATTTTTAAACTTTTTATCATGGTACACTTGAAACATATTCAAAAGTAGACAGAATCGTAAAATTAATCGTGTGTGCATCACCAGCTTCAAAAAGTCTCAGCTCAGCATGACTATTCCCATCTCATTAGCTAGAATTTAACATTTAATTTTCTTTTTCTCATGAGTAAAGTCTTCATACAATGAAGCAAATCTTAGGTGTCTGCTACCTGAGCTTAGATAATGCACACACCTGTGTAGCTCAAAAGGTGGCATGTGATTGTCACCTTACCTTCGAAGTTATGCTTTCTGCTTTCACTTTTAGCTATGCATTGAGGCAGCTTATACCTCAGTTTCCCCAGAAACTGCACAGAGGAGTCTCTAGAGCAGTTCAGCAGACCTTGGCAAGGATGCATCCGTGTGGGGCCAGGAACCTATGTACTTGTGTGACACTGACATGGTGGGCGGAGCCCTTGGTGGGTGTCCTCTGATCCAATTCTTGAGTTCTTGTGCACAAGGGGGTGATAAACTCCAGAGACTTTGAGGGTGCCCATTGTTTTCACCCATCCCTGTTAGGCTGGCACAGACATGTTTTGAGCTGTGGTGGGGCCTGGGGTGGAGGCATGGATAGGACTCCGACGTCTTGCTCTGGCCCCAGGACCTGGTGTGCCTTCACAAGATGCTTGGCCAGGGCTGAGAGGGACACTACCTCTGAGCAAGGCAGACCTGCCTTGGAAGGCCAGCTGGGGGCAGCCTCAGCCTGGAGCCTTGTGCTGGGAGAGGCTACCCAGACGTGCAGGACAGGCCCCATATGGCTGTGTAGGGCTCTGGCTGGTGTGTTGGAATCTGTAAGGTGCACAGTTTTCTTTCTGTAAAGGATGTGAAATGAGCAGAAATGATTCCAAGGAGAAGAGCTGACTCCCAGAACTCACTTAGAGCATTTGAGAACCACATGCCCAGAGTTCCCGATGTACAGGGCTTGGTTAGGAGGTCGGGACTAGCCCGCTCCCCCATTGTGGGCAAACTTCCAGTTACACTCAGCTCCCTCCAGAGACTGCTGGGCCCACCCTGGTAACACAGACATTGCTAACATGTGAGGACTTACAAGGGTTGAGGGGCTCCCCCTGAAACCAGGGACCCGGACCAGCCAAGTTCCTGACCATTCAACCCTGGCGGTGTAGATGTGGTGTACGTGTGGGCCGCTGATACTCATCCGTGGCAGGGCGGGGGGAAGGGAGGCATGCAAGTGGTGCAGCCACTGTGGAAACAGCATGGTAGTTTCTTGAAAGTTAAAGATGCATAGACCGCATGGCCCAGAAGTTCCACTCCTGGATATTTAGCAAGAGAAATGAAAACTGTTTGCACAAAATCCGGTGCGTGAACATTTATAACAGCTTATTTATAATTGCCCCAAACTGGAAACAGGCCCAGTGCCCTTCAGCTGCTGGGTGGTAAGGACACTGTGAAGCATCCATAAAATAACCCCGTTCTCAGCCATGAAGAGTGCCACTGCTGGTGTGTGAACAGCATGGCGGGCCTCCAGCTGCTGTCTCTGTGAGAGGAGCCAGACCTGTGTGGTTCCATTTATGTGACCTTTTGACAAAGGCAAAGCCATCAGGACAGAGAAAATCCCAGGGGTTGCCAGGAAGCAACAGTGGAAGGATAGGCTGGTGCCAGCAGAGGGTGGCATCCTCGCCAGAAAACGGGTTTCTCTGTAGTGCCAGCCGGCTCCTCTGAGGTGGTTGGTGCTTGGAGCCCGCTGGCCATCTGTTTCCCGTGCAGGGCAAGGCTCCTCAGGGCCCTCGTGGGTGTCCCGTGTGGGGCAAGGTGCTGGCATCTCGCCCCTTCTGGAGACAGGGTGCTGGGAGCGGCCTGACCTCGCTGTCCTTGCAGGGCCACACTGCTCCATACAAAACCGTGTCCGCCCGCGCAGCCGTCCCTTCCACCGTCCTCCGGCTCCCAGCAGTGGCTTTTCAAGGAGTTTTTGAGAAGTATCCTGAAACCCTGGTGAGGGTAGTGCAGGTGGGTTGCTTTTGCAGTCCCCCTTTCTGGCCTGGGAGCCACTGCACGCACATGAAGGCGCATCCCGAGTGGGTGTAGAAAGGATTAAGGTGGCTTTTTGGAAGTTTTGTAATACATATTTTACAATAAAAGTTAACATTCATGACCTCACAGAGGTCCTCGGAACTCCTCCCAGCCCCCAAGAGGGTTCTTTTTTTTATTATTAAACTTGTTTTGAAGTAATCTTAAAGATTTACCAAAAACTTGCACACATGATGCAGAGAGTCCTTACGTCCCTAGCGTCAATATCTTAGGTGGCCGTTGGGGGGTTGTCAGAACCTCGGGTTCATGCCTGGGAGGGTGGTGAGGGGCGCGGGGGTCTGAGGAGGCGCCGGGCTTGGCACAGCTGGCTGTCCCCTCACAGATCATCATGGTGCGGCTGCAGAGGGTCACCTTTCTGGCTCTGCACAACTACCTGGGCCTGACCACAGAGCTCTTCAACCCTGTAAGTGCAGCCTCGCCTCCCTCCCCCCCCACCCCATCCTTGTGGCCAGGACCCTGGGCTTTGAAAGGTTTACTCCTCTGCCTTAAAGCAGATGCTGGTAGATGAGTCGGGGGCTTGAGTGT
Source organism: Acinonyx jubatus (assembly GCF_027475565.1). Classification (NCBI taxonomy): domain Eukaryota; kingdom Metazoa; phylum Chordata; class Mammalia; order Carnivora; family Felidae; genus Acinonyx; species Acinonyx jubatus. The sequence goes on from NC_069391.1 coordinate 468,808, forward strand.
CCCAAGAGTTCCTGCCGAGAACCCTGCCCACCCATGGGGTTTGGGGGATGGGACTCCTGCTCTGATACCCCTCCCAGAACAGCCTGCAGTTTGGCCTGAATGTGGCCCCTTTGGTCACCTCATTTCCCCTTTCCTGTTGCTCACTTGGCGCACACAGCTGAGCTGCCTGCCCACCCGGCGGAGGGGGCCACCTCCTGCACCCTGGGGTCCCTCCCGCCATGGGGTTGAGCTGATGGCTGTGAGAAGGGTCAGCTCACTCCACCCGGAGCTGCTGTGAGCAGATGAGACCCTCCGAGGCCCTGGTTGGAGGGAGCTGGATGCTGACCTCTAATTATTGGGGTCAGTGTTACACTTGGGTGTTATCTCTAGTTTTGATGGGCATTAGGTTTTATCATCTTCTTTTACTGGTATTTTAGGACATATCCTTTTTTTTTTTAACTTAAGATTTTAAAAAAAATGTTTATTAGAGAGTGTGCACGCACACACGTGAGTGGGAGAGGGGGTGGGGGTGGACAGAGGATCTGAAGCAGGCTCTGCATTGAGAGCAGAGAACCCGATGCGGGGGCTCAAACTCATGAACCTTGAAATCATGACCACCCAGGTGCCCCAACCTTTTGTTTTCTACATTACTGTCCGTCTTTTTTTAAAACAAATTTTTAATGTTAATTTTTTGAGAGAGAGTGTAAGCAGGGGAGGGGCAGAGAGAGACGGAGACACAGAGTCCAAAGCAGGCTCTAGGCTCTGAGCTGTCGGCACAGGGCCCGATGCGGGGCTCGAACTCACGAACTGTGAGATCATGACCTGAGCCGAGATCAAGAGTCGGATGTTTGACTGAGCCATCCAGGTGCCCCAATATTACTTTCCATCTTAATGAAGGGCATTAAGGTTTCTGACAGTGTGGACCACCATTTAAACTTGACGGAGTTGCCAGGATAAAGCAGGCTGGGCCTTTGTTGCCGTAAGCACACAGCTAGTCTCTCCACTGGTCACCACTCTTCTCATCCCCCTAAGTGTGGCTGCGGAGAGTACTAGCCCAGGGTACTGCTGGAGCACCTGCTTCTTTCTCACGCCCCAGGAGAGCCAGGCCATCCCCCTGGTGTCTGTGGCCAGCGTGGCTGCTGGCAAGGCCAAGAGGCAGGTGTGCTGTGGCTCTGAGGATCGTCTTGAGAGGCCCCTCCGGCCGCAGGAGTCCTGCGATCCAGGTACTGGCCCTGGCCTGGCCTCCAGCCTGTGTCGGGCCTCCTTTCCTCCCCTCACCCCGTCTCTGTGGGAGGACTTGGCTCCAGGAGACAGCTGTTCGGGGAGCAGATTCCAAACTTCATGTCTCTCTAGCCCTTGAGAGGGGCCTACATCTGGGGCAAGAGACTGTCCATTGAAGCATCTTGGCTGGGGGTCACCTCCAGGGTGACAGTATAACGTGCAGCCATGCTAACAGATGTGGGACAGGTCATCAGCTCGTGTGTAAACAAATGGCTAACAAACTAGTAAAATCAAGCTGTGCTGCGCGGGGTCCTTCCTGGAAGGTGGCTTTGTATAAACTCACCTGAGGGTCTGGTGGAACACCGAAGGGTGCCAGGTTCATGCCAGTGCGCTTGGAGGGCCACCTGGACTAAAACGGTCCCTGGGAAGGGCCAGGCACGTGTAGGTGGTGAGGGTGTGGTCAGAGGCCCTTGAGACGTGATTTGTGCACTGCTGTGGGAACAGAGGCCTTGCTTCCCACCCATCTCCTCCCGGCAGATCGAGGGGGCAGCCGTGCAGCAGCCCCTGGGCCTCTGCTGAAGAGGAGCCAGTCCTTCCCGCTGCCTTCTGTTCACGAAGAGATCCTGGATGAGCTCGGCAAGGCCCAGGCAGGTGACCAGGCCCCTTTTGCTCCACCAGGTAAGGCATTGGGTACCCTGACCTTGGAGCGTTGATGGGTGGGCAAGCCCTCAGGCCCAGAGAACCCTGTGCACACACTCAGCCTTGATTTGATGCGGTGGTGATTGTCTTGGTGCCCCAGGCATCCTGTGGGCTCCTGTCCACACTGCGCCACTTCTGTGCTCCCCGTGTTCTCACCCCCGAGGCTGTGCCCGGCCACTGCAGGAGCATCTGCTCCAGCACCATCCTTTCTTCCCTGTGCACACCATCAGGCTGCATCCCCTGCTGAAATAGACTTCCTAGGCCCTCTGGCCCCTCAGCTGCCACTGGATCTGCTTCCACGCAAGCAGAGCTCTCCAGGAGCTGTCCATGCCAGCTCGTCCCCAGTCTGTCTCTGCTGTGCTTTCTCAGCAGCTCTCTGCCCCTCTCTGGGGCACCTTCCCCACAGGGACTTGGCCTCTGTGTGGATAGGCTCCCAGCGCATCCTGGCAGTTGGGCCAGGGATTCTCTCATCCCGTCCGGCAGCCTTCACAAACTAGCTGGTTCCTTACCACCTTCTAATTTTGCTCTTATGTTCATTAGAAAGTTTGTTTCGTTTTTATGTGCATTTTGTGAGTTGCCGGCAGGTTTCATCATCTGGTGTATTTGAGAGCTATCTGGGTACCCCTTTAAGAATTGTCTGTTTATATTCTCTGCTCATTTTCTGCAGGGTTTCCTGAGTCTGCCTTGTTGATTTGCATTAATTCTGTATATGCTCTGGATAGAGACCTTCCACCATTTGTAATTGTTCAGATGTCTTTTGTCCGTGTCCGTCTGTTACAACGCCCAGCCTTGTGGACCATTGTGGAGCAGGAATCCTTGATGTTCATTTATTGAAAAGCAGCCGTTGCACACCTTGTGATTTGTGTTTGGGGCCTTCCTTATTCTTTGCTCATTCACTGGGTTGTAAGTGCATTTGTCTAGATCCTTTTCTGCTAGCTCTGTGGTTTTCCCTTCCCTGAGGTCTCATTCATTTGCACTTCCTACTTGTATGTGTTTGAAGTAAGAAATTAGGTCTTTTTTACTTTGTATGCTGATAATTTACACAGCGCCATTAAGATCTTTCATTTACCTGTTGCTTTTTTTTCCCTTTGGTGCCATGTTCATTTGGTATCAAGTTTCTGACTCTACGTGGAATTTTTTGTTTGTTTAGTAATAGATTTTTGGAGATATGATTCACATACCATTAAGTCCACCCTTTTTAAAAAAAATGTTTATTATTCTTTTTTTTGAGACAGAGTGGGGAGGGTTTGGAGTGGGGGAAGAATCCCAAGCAGGCTCCATGCTCAGCACAAAGCCCAATGAGGAGCTCGAACTCACAACCGACTTCCAGATCATGACCTAAGCCAATATCAAGGGTCAGATGCTTAACTGACTAAGCCATCCAGGTGCCCTGAGTTCACCCTTTTATTTATGTATTTATTTACTTAGGGGCCCCTGGGTAGCTCAGTTGGTTGGGCATCTGACTTCGGCTCAGGTCATGATCTCGTGGTTCACAAGTTTGAGCCCCATATCGGGCCCTGTGCTGACAGCTCAGAGCCTGGAGCCTGCTTCTTGGATTCTGTGTCTCCCTTTCTCTCTGCCCTTCCCCTGTTTATTCTCTGTCTCCCTCCCTCCCTCAATCTCTCTCTCTCTCTCTCAAAAATAAATAAAACATTAAAAAATTTTTATTTATTTACTTAATTTCTTTATTTTTTAAAGCTTATTTATTTGAGGGAGAGAGAGAGAGAGAGAGCACAAGCAGGGGAGGGGCAGAGAGAGGGAGAGAGAATCCCAAGCAGACTCTGCACTGTCAGCGTGGAGCCCAATGCGGGGCTCAAACTCATGAACTGTGAGATCATGACCTGAGCTGAAATCAAGAGCCGGACGATTAACCAGCTGGCACCCCCCAAGTTCACCCTTTTAAAGTGTACAACTTATTAGTATATTCACAAAATTTTACATCCATCACTACTGTCTGTTCCCAGAACATTTTGTCAGACAGTGGAAATGCCGTGTCCTCATCAGCCGTCACCCCCTGCATCAGCCCCGGGCAACCACTGATCTGCTTTCTGTCTCTTGGGTTTGCCTGTTCTGGATATTTCATTACTAGGATCTACTTTTTAGGTATCTTTTGTGTTTTTAGGTATTCCTTTGTGTTCTATTTGCCTGTTTCTTCATGGATACCAAGGTGTTCTCAATTTTCATTAACTGCTTATGGTTGTATAATATGAATACAGAAGGTGTAAATCATAAATGGACAGCTTATGATTTTTCATAAACTGAACTCACTTGTGAGGCCGGCACCCAGGTACAAAAAGCAGGTGCCACGGTTACCAGTGGTGAAGTTAGGCTGCTGCTCCCTGCCCTTCTGAGTCCCAGCAGTCAGGCTGCTTCTCAGCTTTTGTCTGACATCCATGCGTGTTGTGTGGAGCAAGACGCACCTGTTCTCGCTGATGGATAGAGATTTATTGTGTGAATACACTGCATGTGTGTCTGTTGAACACACACGTATGTGTTCCTGTTGAAACCGCTGGCTCATAAAGTGCACACGATTGACTCGGAAGCACTGCCCACGCTTTTCTGAGTGTCGGTCCCAGTTCGTGCTTCCACTACCCTCCCAAGGCTGTGCTGTCCAGTGTGGAGCCTCCGTCCCCTCAGGTGCTCTTGGCCTTGGGTGTCTGTGCTGCCGACAGGTCGCACCATCTTCCGGGAAACCTCCTGCTCTTGCACCGTCCTGTCGTCTTCACCTGACCCCCTGGGCCACAGTGGGTCTCTCTGTGGCTGCACCTCCAGCCTCCTGATGACTCTTGAGCCCCAGCACTTTCCATTTCCATGGGGAGTGGGCTGCCATTGTCTTTTGTCCATTTTCCTCTTAGGGTGTCATTTGTCTAATTGCTGATTAATAGGACTTCTTTAGATAGTCTCTGTTAGATATAGGTATTGAAAATATTTTGTGCTCTTTTCACCCTCTTAATGGTGTCTTTTAATGAATAGAAGTTTTTAAATTTCACAGAGTCCAATTTATCAATTTTTTTCTTTTGTGATTATTATTTGTGTCCTATTTAGGAAATCTGCCTGTAAGATTTAACATTTTACCATTCACATTTATCCTTCTAGGATTGGTTCTTTTGTCTAAAGTGAGCGGGGGTCATGATACACTTTTTTTCCAGCTATTCAGCTGACCTGCTGTATTTTTTAAAAATGTGTTTAGCAAATTTTTTCAAAAGAAGCTTAAGTGCTAGATAACTGAAAATAATAGCAGTCCACAAATAATAAAGTTTGACTCTGAATTATCTAGTTCCATTAACATGTCTGGTTAACATCCATGCAGGTCCCAATACCTTTCCTCTGGTCCAGAAAAATAATGCCCTCTTAGAGGACATGTGTCTGCAAAGATCAGAGACACTGATCAGAATCTTAAGTTTTGTCAGCTGTCTTGTATATAGTATATAATACGTGATGTGTATAAACTAGGAGAATAGCATCCTACAGAAATGTGTAACCTTTGATATATGCGTGTATCCGTTACGGGGAGTATGGTTGGGTTTTATTTGTAAAATAGATATTGGTATCACAATACCTTGGCTTAATAATAAAACAATAATATGTTAATATATAAAATGTTAATATGTTGTTAAATAATAACATAACAGTATTACAGTAAGTACTATAAATACACAGTATCTCAGACTGAGCAAAAATAGTTATGATTAAAAGTTGGTTGTGGGGGTACCTGGCTGGCTCAGTCAGTGGAGCGTGTGACTCTTAATCTCGGGGTCATAAGTTTGAGCCCACGTTGGGTATACAGATGACTTAAAAATAAAATCTTAAAAATAAAAAAAATTTTTTCTTCTAATGTTTAGTTTTGAGAGAGAGCACAAGTGGGGTAGGGGCAGGGAGACAGTCACAGAATCCAGAGCAGGCTCTGAGCTGTCAGCACAAAGCCTGATGCAGGGCTTGAACTCATGAGCTGTGAGATCATGACCTGAGCTGAAATCGGGCACTTAACCAACTGAGCCACCTAGGCGCCGCCCCCAATTTTTTTTAATTTAAAAAACAAAATAAAAGTTGGTTGTGGGTCACAGGAGAGCATGAAAGCACAGTGACTTTGTGCTCCAGTGGTTTTATCTACCAGGGTCTGTATTCGTCAGGCTTCAAGGAGAGCTCAGCCAGCCTTCGGTGAGTGCATATGGACCCACATGCCCAGGCTGGTCCTTAGTGTCCTCAGTCTTCCCTCCATTTGTAGGGGGCACAGCAGGTGCAACCTCAGACCTGAGGATGGCATGTGACCGTGCCAGGGTCCTTCTCCATGCAGAAGAACGCCTTGGGAGCTCTGTGGCCAGCAAGGTGGGTGGGGACCCTCTTTCCCCTCTCTGGCTTTGGTGCTGTAGTGGCTTTGGCTGTAGTGTGTCCTGCGGGGACCCTTCCCCTGCCACACCCCTCTGATCACGCTGCCTCTGTTCTTCTCAAGTCCAAGAAGAACGTGATTGTTGCAGACACTCCCTCTGCGGTCTTCCACTACTCAGAGACTAACTTAGATGAGACTGTCTCCAGCAGGAAGACAGATGCTATCTTCAGAGCCGCCAAGAAGGACCTGCTCACCCTGATGAAACTGGACGTAAGTGGCTACCCTCCTGCCCTGTCTCTGGCTTGGGTGAGCATGGAAACATGTGCAGTCTCTGGTGGGACAGGTGGGTGATGACTCCTGCACATTGTCCTAAAGACCCACGCCTTTGGGGCAGTGTGTCCCAGGATGGAGTTATTGTGCTGGTGGCTTCGCAGACCCTCTCCCTGGCACTTTCTCAGTACATCCTTGCCCTCCTCCGCGGGCTGTGAGTCCTGTGTGCTCTGCAAACTTTGGATGCCATCTAAGGGTTAAAGAGTTGTGAATACCTTGTATACAGAAGAGAGTGGGTGCCCATGGAGCCACCACATAAGGGACCAAACTACTGGTCCCGAAACCAGCTGTGTGCCCTCAGTGGCTGCAACCCCCTGCTCCCCGGGAAGACCACTGCCTTGCGCCTGTGTGTGGACTTGATGTGCGTGACTCCTCCTGTGTGTCCTCTGGGCCTACTGACACTTGCTCAGCTTTGTGCCTGTGACTTGCCCACACGATTGTCAGTCCTGGAGGCCCCACCACTGCTGTCTCTGGCTCGGGCCAGCATGGGAATGTGCTCTGCATATCTATCTCTCATATCACAGCACATCCGTGCTGTGGAGGGACACACACTCATGTGTCTGTATCCCAGGGGGTATATATCACCACTTGCCCAGATCAGTGGCAAGGGCTCCTGTGACCCTGCATGCATGACAGCAGTCGGGATTTTCAGACTTTTCCATTTCAGACAAATAAGGCACAATGAACATGGCTTTTAATTTTTCTTATTTTATTATTTTTTAAGATTTTATTTTTGGGGTCACCCGGGAGGTTTGGTCGGTTAAGCATCCAGCTTTTGATCTCAGCTCAGATCTTGATCTTAGGGTTGTGAGTTCAAGCCCCATGTTGGGCTCCACACTGAGCATGGAACCTACTTAAAAGAAAAATGCTTATTCTGTATCTATTGATATGACCATGTGGTTTTTTTTTTTTTTTTTTTTGTCTGTTGACGGGATGAATTACATTGAACTGATTTTTTATTTTTATTTTTAAAAAAACTGTTTTTTAATGTTTATTTTATTTTTGAAGGAGAGAGAGACAGGGTGTGAGTGGGGGAGAGAGAGACACACACACACACACACACGCGCGCGCGCACACACACACACACACACACACACAGAATCCGAAGCAGGCTCCAGGCTCTGAGCTGTCAGCACAGAGCCCAACATGGGGCTCGAACTCACAAACCGCGAGATCATGACCTGAGCCACAGTTGGACGCGCAACCGACTGAGCCACCCAGGCGCCCCCCATTAATTGATTTTTCAAGTGTTGGACCAGCCTTGCATACCTGGGGCAGATCCCACTTGTTTGTTGCATATAATTCTTATGTTGTTGGATTTGATTTGCTAATGCTTTGTTGAGAAATTTTGCATCTGTGTTCATGAGAGATACAGGTCTATAGTTTTATTGTATTGTCTTTGTCTGGTTTTGGTGTTTGGGAAATGCTGGCTTCATAGAATAAGCTAAGAATTCCCTCTGCTTCAATTTTCTGAAAGAGATTGTAGAGAATTAGTGTAATTTCTTCCTTAAATATCTGGCAGAATCTACCAGTGAACCCATCTGGGCCTGGTGCATTCTGTTTTGGAAAGTTATTAATTGCTGACTCAATTTCTTAATAGATATAGGCTTATTCAGGTAGTCCCTTGTGTGAATTTTGGTGGATTGTGTCTTTCAAGGAATAGGCTCATTTCATCTAGGTTATTAAATTGTTGAACATAGATTGTTCATAGTATTCCTATATTATCCTTTTACTTTGCTGGTTATCTGTAGTGATGTCCCTTCTTTCATTTCTGATAGTAATAATTTGTGTTCTCTTTCTTTTTTTTCTTAGTCGGCTATAGGCTTATCAATTTTGTTGATTTTTTCAAAGAATTGGCTTTTGATTTTATTGATTCTCCCTATTGATTTCCTGTTCTCAATTTTATTGATTTCTGCTCTAATTTTTTATTAAAACAAATTTTTTTTAACATTTATTTATTTTTGAGAGACAGAGAGAGGCAGAGTATGAGCAGGGGAAGGGCAGAGAGAGAGGGAGACACAGAATTTGAAGCAGGCTCCAGGCTCCGAGCTGTCAGCACAGAGCCCAATGCGGGGCTCAGACCCACACACCGTGAGGTCATGGTCTAGCCGAAGTCAGATGCTTAACTGAGCCACCCAGGCGCCCCTGCTCTAATTTTTATTATTTCTTTTCTTCTGCCTACTTCTAATTTACCTTTTTCCCCTTATTTTATTTTATTATTATATTTTTAATGTTTATTTATTTTTGAGAGAGAGACAGAGTGTGAGCAGGGGAGGGGCAGAGAGAGAGACACACACACACAGAATCTAAAGCAGGCTCCAGGCTCCAAGCTGTCAGCACAGAGTCCAGTGCAGAACTCAGACTCATGGATCACAAGATCATGACCTGAGCGGAAGTTGCCACCCAGGAGCCCCTCCCCTAATTTTATAAGGTGGAAGCTTAGATTATTGATATTGGATCTTTTCTGATTTATGCAATCAGTGCTATAAGTTTCTATCTAAATGCTGCTTTTGCTGGATCCCACAAAGTTTGAGTTGTGTTTTCATTTTCATTTAGTTAAAAATTTGTTTAAAATTTCTCTTGAGGGTGCCTGCATGCCTCAGCTGGTTGAGCATCCAACTTCAGCTCAGGTCATGATCTCACAGTTCGTGAGTTCAAGTCCCACATTGGGCTCTGTGCTGACAGCTTGGAGCCTGGAGCCTGCTTTGGATTCTGTGTCTTCCTCGCTCTCTGCTGCTCTTCTGCTTTCTCTCTGTCTCTTTCAAAAATAAATAAACATTAAAAACAATTTTTTAAATAAAATTTCTCTTGAGATTTCTTATTTAACCCATGTGTTGTTTAGAAATGTGTTGTTTAGGGGCATTTGGGTAGCTCAGGTCATGATTTCATGGTCGGGCTCCATGCTGACCGTGGAGCCTGCTTAAGGCTCTCTTCTGTCCCTCTCCCTCAGCCCCTCCCCTGCTCTTGCCCGTGAGCACACACTCTCAAAAAAAAAGAGGTGTGTTGTGTAATTTCCAAGTATTTTTGGCTCTTCCAGTTATCTTTCTGTTACGATTTCTCACTTAATTCTGTTGTGCTCTGAGAGCAGACTTTGTATCATTTATATTTCCTTAAATTTATGAAGATGTGGTTTATCCCCAAGGCATAGGCTATCTTCGTGAATGTTCCATGTGGGAAGACTGTATTCTGCTTTTTTGTATGAAGTAATATAGATGATAAATTATGCCCAGTTGTTGGATGATTCTGTTGAGCTCAGCCGCGTCTTTACGGGTTTTCTGCTAGCTGGGTCTGCATTTCTGACAGAGAGTGCTGAGTCTCCATCTATAATAGTGGATTTGTCTGTTTCTCCTGCGGTTCTGTTTGTGTCTCATGCACTTTAACGTTCTGTTGTTAGGTGCACACCTCATGTATAGGGTTGGTACACCTTCAAGAATTGACCCCTTTAGAGGCACCAGGGTGGCTCAGTTGGTTAAAGCAGATTGATTTTGCCTCAGGTCATGATCTCACAGTTTCGTGATTTCAAGCCCCACATTGGGCTCTGTGCTGACAGTGCAGAGTCTGCATGGGGTTCTCTCTCTCCCTCTCTCTCTCTGCCTCTCCCCATCTCTTGCTGTCTCTGTTTCTCTCAAAATAAATAAATAAACTTAAAAAAAATTGACCCCTTTATCATTGAGAAATGTCCATCATTATCCCTGGTAATCTTCCTTCTGAGAAGTCTGCTTCATCCTCTGAAATCAATATAGCTTGATTCTGCTTTGTTTTGTTTTCTCTATTCATCTACTTTTAATCCATGTGTGTCTTTACATTTAAAGTGGTTTTTTTTTTAAGTTTATTTATTTTTGACACAGAGAGAGAGCGAGCATGAGCTAAGGAGGGGCAGAGAGAGAGAGAGAGAGAGAGAGAGACAGAATCTGAAGCAGGCTCCAGGCTCTGAGCTGTCAGCACAGAGCCCGATGTGGGTCTCAAACTCACGAACCGTGAGACCATGACCTGGGCCAAAGTCAAATGCTTAACCAACTGAGCCACCCAGGTGCCCCTAAAGTGGATTTCTTGTAAACAACATATAGTTGGGTCTTGTTTTTGTAGTTAGTCTGACAACCTGTGTCTTTTTTTTTTCTGCCTTCCCCCTAGTTTATTTTTTAAAATTAATTAGTTAATTTTTAATTTACATCAAAGTTAGTTAGCTTATAGTGCAATAATGATTTCGGGGGTAGATACCAGTGATTCATCCCCTACGTATAACTCCCAGTGCTCATGCCAACAGGTGTTTTCCTTAATGCCCCTTACCCATTTAGCCCATCTGCCCACCCACAACCCCTCCCACAACCCTCAGTTTGTTCTCTGTATTTAAGAGTATCTTATGTTTTGTCCCCCCTCCTTATTTTTATTTTTGCTTCCTTTCCTTTATGTTCATCTGTTTTGTATCTCAAATTCCTCATCTGAGTGAAGTCATATGATATTTGTCTTTTCTGACTGGCTCATTTCACTTAGCATAATACTCTCTAGTTCCATCCACGTAGCTGCAAATGGCAAGCTTTCGTTCTTTTTGATTGCCGAGTAATACTCCATCGTGTATATATACCACATCTTTATCCATTCATCTGTCAATGGACATTTGGGCTCTTCCCATACTTTGGCTACTGTCGATAGCACTTCTATAAACATAGGAGTGCATGTGCCCCTTCGAAACAGCACACCTGTATCCCTTGGATAAATACCTAGTAGGGCAATTTCTGGGTCATAGGATAGTTCTATTTTTAGTTGTTTTTAAAAAAAAAATTTTTTTTTAATGTTTTGTTTATTTTTGAGACAGAGAGAGACAGAGCATGAACCGGGAAGGGGCAGAGAGAGAGGGAGACACAGAATCCGAAGCAGGCTCCAGGCTCTGAGCTGTCAGCACAGAGCCCAATGCGGGACTCGAACTCACAAACCGCGAGATCATGACCTGAGCCAAAGTCGGACACTTAACCAACTGAGCCATCCAGGCGCCCCTATTTTTAGTTTTTTGAGGAACCTCCAGACTGTTTTCCAGAGTGGCTGCACCAGCTTGCGTTGCCACCAACAGTGCAAAAGAGAGCCTCTTTCTGTGCATCCTCGCCAACACCTGTTGTTGCCTGAGTTGTTAATGTGAGCCATTCTGACAGGTGTGAGGTGGTATCTCCTTGTGGTTTTGAGGTGTATTTCCCTGATGATGATGATGTCGAGCATTTTTTCATGTGTCGGTTGACCATCTGGATGTCTTCTTTGGAGAAGTAACTATTCATGTCTTTTGCCCATTTCTTCACTGGATTATTTGTTTTTTGGGTGTTGAGTTTGATAAGTTCTTTACAGATTTTGGATACTAACCCTTTATCTGATATATCATTTACAAATATCTTCTCCCATTCCGTCAGTTGCCTTTTAGTTTTGCTGATTGTTTCCTTCGCTGTGCAAAAGCATTTTATTTTGATGAGGTCCCAATAGTTCCTTTCTGCTTTTGTTTCCCTTGTCTCCGGAGATGTGTCGAGTAAGAAGTCGCCACGGCCGAGGTCAAAGAGGTTTTTGCCTACCTTCTCCTCTAGATTTTGATGGCTTCCTGTCTTAATTTTAGGCCTTTCATCCATTTTGAGTTTATTTTTGTGTATGGTGTAAGAAAGTGGTCCAGGTTCATTTTTCTGCATGTTGCTGTCCAGTTTTCCCAGCACCACTTGCTGAGGAGATTGTCTTTATTCCATTGGATGTTCTTTCCTGCTTTGTCAAAGATTAGTCAGCCATACGTTTGTGGGTCCATTTATGGGTTCTGCATTCTGTTCCAGTGTCTGAGTGTCTGTTTTTGTGCCAACAACCTTCGTCTTTTAATTGGTGCATTCAGACCGTTGATGTGTAAATGATTACTGATAGAGTTGGGTTATTACCTACCACATTGTTTACTGTTTCCTATTTGTTGCCCTCATTTTTCTTGTTTTTTGCTTTTTGTGATTATTATGCGTTTTGTATCATCTGTTTTTCCTCCTTTTTTGGCTTACCTGTTTTATATTTCTTTTTTACTTTTTTAGTGGTTGCCCTAAACTTGCAGTATATATTTGCATTTAACCCTAGTCTACTTTCAAATTACCCTGACATCATAAGAAATATATATACTGGTCTCTGGCCCCGGCTTCTGACAGCTTCTGAGTTCTCCTTTTAAACACGATACTGCCTTGTAGAGTGTGAGAGCTTAGAACCAGGTAACCCTAACTAGCCACCACTTGGAGCATCATGGCATGCATAACCAGGTACGTAGTTGCTATTGCTGTTACCATTTTGAAGAGATTTACCTGTTAGATCAATTAAGAATAAGAACTATGAGGGGCGCCTGGGTGGCTCAGTCGGTTAAGCGTCCGACTTCAACTCAGGTCACGATCTCGCGGTCTGTGAGTTCGAGCCCCGCGTCAGGCTCTGGGCTGATGGCTCAGAGCCTGGAGCCTGCTTCTGATTCTGTGTCTCCCTCTCTCTCTGCCCCTCCCCCATTCATGCTCTGTCTCTTTCTGTCTCAAAAATAAATAAACGTTAAAAAAAAAATTAAAAAAAAAAAAAGAATAAGAACTATGAGGCTCAGTCCGTGGAGCATGCACCTCTTAATCTTAGGGTCGTAAGCTCGAGCCCCGTGCTAGGTATAGAGATTACCTAAAAATAAAATCTTGGGGCCCCTGGGTGGCTCAGTCGGTTAAGCGTCCGACTTCGGCTCAGGTCATGATCTCGTGGCTCGTGAGTTCGAGCTCTGCATCTGGCTGTGCGCTGACAGCTCAGAGCCTGGAGCTTGCTTTGGATTCTGTCTCCCTGTCTCTCTGCCCCTCCCCTGCTCATGCTCTGTCTCTCTCTGTCTCAAAAGTAAATAAACATTAAATAATTTTTTTTTAAATCTTAAAAAAAAAAGAATAAGAACAATAAAAGTTTTTCTTTTCCCTTCACTTACGTGTCTTCTCCAGTGCTCTTTTCATCATGTCAATCCGAGGTTCTGACCTGTATCGTTTTCCTTCTCTCTGAAGAACTTCTTTCAACATGTCTACAGGCAGGTCTGCTGGCAACAGAGTCCCCCTTGTGCGCGTCAGGCAGCATCTTCATCACCCCCTCATGTCTGAAGGGCAATTCCAGTGGGTGCAGAATTCCAGGTTTTCTCTGTTTTTTTCTCTCAACACTTTCAATATTTGACTTACTTTTGTCTTGCTCATGTTCATTTCCGAGAAGTTAGATGTAATTCTTTGTTCCTCCGTAGCTCAGGTGTTTCTTCTCTCCAGCTTCTTTTTTTTTTTTTTCCTCCAAGTTTGTTTGTTTATGTATTTTGAGAGAGAGACAGGGTGAGCGAACTGGAGACAGAGAGAGAGGGAGAGAGAGAGAATCCCAATCCCTGACACGGGGCTCAAACCCACAAACTGTGAGATCGTGACCTGACCTGAAACCAAGAGTTGGACACTAAACTGACTGAGACCCCCAGGCACCTCTTCCCTCCGACTGCTTTCAGGACCCTCGTTTGTCTTGGACCTTCTGCGCTTTGAAATGATCTGTATGCCTGGGTGTGGTGTTCTCTGACTTCCTGGTCTGTGGTTTGGTGTCTGGCATTCATTTGGGGGAATTCTCAGTCATTATTGTTTCAGTTATTTCTTTTGTGTCTTTCTCTCTTCCTCCTCCTCCTCCTAGCCTTCCCTTCACCTGTGTGTCACACCTTTGTCGTTGTCTCACAGCCCTTGGGGATCCTGTTCTGTGTTCACAGTTTTGCTTGTTTGCTTGAGTTTCACTTTTGGAGTTTCTGTTGCTGTGTCCTTAAGTGTCAAGATTCTTTGCTCAGTGAGTCCAGTCTGCTAATGAGCCCATCAGAGGGCTCCTTTCTGCCATACTGTCTTTATCTCCAGCTTTTCTCTTTGGTTCTGGAGATTTCTCCCTCTGTGCTTACACTGCCCGTGTGTTCTCGCGTGCCGCCTACTTGATCCACAGAGCCCTTAGTGTATATTAACCGCAGTTGTTTAAAATTCTACTCTGATAATTCCAACACCTCTGCCAGGTCTGAGTCTGGTTCTGATGCTGCTCTGTCTCTTCAGACTGTGTTTTTGCCTTTGCGTTGTGCCTCGTGGTTTTTTCTTGACGGCTGGATGTGATGTCCCGCGTCAGAGGAGCTGCAGTTTCCCTCTGCTCCCCTGGCAGATCCAGGAGGTGCAGCTGGGCTGGTTTTCTCCCTTCTCAGCCCCATAGCTGCTGCCACTGCAGCCCAGCCTGGCGGGGTGTGGGACCTGGGCTCTAATCTGTGGCTTCCTGCCTGGCTTCAGGGGGCACAGCAACCCCCCCACCCCCTGCCCCAGGCCTGCTTTCTAGGCTTCTGAGAAAGCACAGGGGGTCAAGGCCTGCCACAGTGCACCTGCACCTTCTCTGCGCAGGCTCCAGGGAGCCTCTGGCTGGAAGAGGGGAAGGGGGTGTCTTCCTCACTTGGGAAGTCAGCACAAGGCCTAGCAAGGCCACCCTGACTCCGCACCCCAGCATCTCATTCATACCAGAGAGTAGCTGTGCTGCCACCTGACCTTACAGTAACCCTGTGCACCTTTGAAAAGATTGATGGTTTTCAGTTGCTGCTTTTAATAACTTTTATTATATTAAAGGTATAATTAATGATAAAAGAGAAGGAACTCTTGTCAGTAGTTCTTGAGTGATATAGGGAGGGGTGGGGAGGGGAAGGGAGGGGAGGGCCATGGGTCCCGTGTGGTCTGTGTTCAGTGGGGCCTGTGCCTCTGCGTTGGAGTCTCCCAGTGCGTCTCAGGGTCACCCCAACCCTTTAGGGAACACAAGATGGCTGACGTGGGCTGGGGCTGGGCACTCCCCTTCCTCTGGCCAGCTAAGCCCTGATGAAGCCCCAGCAGGTCAGGCTGTGCTGAAGCAGTTTCCCCTGCGGGCAGGCCTGTGAAGAGCACATAAGCCTCTGGAGTATTTTACAATATCCTGTCCCTCCCGCTACTGGAGGCCTAAAGGCATTTAGGGCACTCTTCTCGGGTATTTCCTATGAGAGCCCAGCTGGGCTCCTGGAGGTCAAGTTCACAAGGCAAGGGGGCTCTATGTCTGAAGTCCTGTGCCGATGGTACCAGTGTGATGCGGGTGGCTGTGCAGGGTCCGCCTTGGCAGCCGTCCTCAGACAGTGTCCGTGCTCTCTTGTGTTGGTACTTGCATTCCTATTTTCAGGACACCTCGCTCTTGGATGGCCGGGTGACGCTTCTCCATGTTCCGGGAGGCACGGTGGTGTCGAGGCAGGGAGACCAGGTGAGCAAAAGGCCATGGTCGGAGGGAGTGGCCACCAGGGCTGCCCAGTGCTGTAGCCAGTGCTGGATAGGATGCAGGGTCTGTTGTCACCATTCCTGAGGGCGCTCTTCCCCTGGGACTTGTGGAGGTGTCTGCAGCCATGTTGTGAATCACTGAGCCCGCCCTGTTTGTGGGGGTGGGTGCGTGTGCACACTCATAGATGCACACGTGCTTGCATATGTGTGAGGGTCATTACTGAGCTCCTAGGTGCAGAGGACATGCTTTTGTTTTCTCAATTCCTAAGTCCAAATACAGATGAAAAATACATTTTTCTAAATAAATGAACCTAATTTCTGATTCTGAAAGCCTTGTTGTGCTGGGCAGGCAGGGATCATCTCCATGGCATCTGCCCTCCTGGGAGCTCGTCTCTCTTGCTGCTGGGTGGTCTGGGTGGCCCTCTTTGTAGGAGTTGGGTCTTCTGTGGCCCCTGCACCGGCATGCCGGAAGGTGTTTTGTTTAGTGTGCTCTTAGAGCAGCTTTGGTGAAACAGGTGTTTTTTGCTGGGAGAGCAGACCGAGCATGGGCCCTCCACCCTTGTGCCCGTGTACCTGCTGGAGCGTCACTACACGGGCCCAGGTGACCACAGCCGGCTGAAGACCCAGGGGCAGGACTTGGGGGACAGAGCTCCTAGGCAGCACGAGCCTGTGCCCAGGAACAGTGACATGAGACAGCACAGGCAGAGGAGAAGCGTGCAGTTCCTGGGCCGCCCCCTGGCCCTGCCGCGCAGAGCCCCCATGGTGCTGCTGCGCTGACTGCCTGGACCCAGGGGTCTCCAGCCCATACCCCTTGTTTGGTTAGGACGTGAACATCCTCTTTGTGGTCTCGGGGCTGCTGCATGTGTACCAGCGGAAGATCGACAGTGAGGAGGACACCTGCCTATTCGTGGTGCGCCCAGGGGAGATGGTGGGCCAGCTGGCAGTGCTCACGGGAGAGCCCCTCATCTTCACCATCAAGGCCAACAGGGACTGCAGCTTTCTCTCCATCTCCAAGGCCCACTTCTACGAGTGAGTCCCCTCTGGGCCTCGACCTGCCACGTGAGGCCAGGCCGGCCTGGGTGGCTCCTGTGCGGGTGGCTGTTGTGGGGCCCACGTCAGGCACCTCTCGGGGCCCTGCCTCTAGCCCTACTCACACCCAAGGAGACAGGAGTTCCAGGGAGAAAGGTGAGGTCAGTGGGGTGAAGTAGCAGGAAGGGCTTGTTACCCTGTGGGGTGGTCACCATGCTCCCTGCCTCTGGAGGCCCGGAGAGCTTCGGGTCCTCTTCAGGAAGACAGTCCAGATCATCCATAAGCCTGGACCTAGACCCTTGTCCACCCCGTCCAGCCTCTCCCGGCCCAGAGGTGTCCTCAGCCTGCTGAGGGAGCCTGATCGTCACCCCTGTGTGTGTGTGTGTGTGTTGTGGGCTCACGGTGTGTGTCATAGGCAGCTCCCGCCCTGCACACATCGTCCGACTCATGTCCTGAGAGAGCTCATCTAACCCTGGGCCTTTATGTACTAAATTCACGGCTCCCACCAAACTCCCCTCCTGGCCCCTGTGTCGGCCTGATGTGCTGACCACCCCCTGCAGTGCCTCAGGGGCTTCCTCAGTCATTGTCCGAAACCGAACTGCCGATTTCCCCCCAGTTTTCTCCTGCTCCCATTTTTCTCTTCTCTGTAACTTGTGACTCTATCTGCCGCTTGCTCGGGCAGCGTTTTGGAGTTGCCCCAGCCTGCCGCCCCTGAGCTAACCGTGCCCTTGCTGCTCCTTCTAGAAGCCTTCACAGTATAGGGGACACCCTGCTGCTGCCCTCGTCCCCAGCAGCTGGTTCACACACGGCGACCAGGGAATTGGGTCTGTTGTGTTCCTGCCGGCCAGAGCCTGCCAATTACTCTGTCACGCCCAGAATTGACCCAGAGCGTTCCCAAGGTCCTGCGTGGCCGCTGCCCTCTGACCTCTCAGCCTCACCCTCACTCTTGTGCCCCCACTCAGCCCTTTTTCCACACCCACTCTGGTCTTCATGGCACATTGCATCCCACTGCTGGGGTGAGACGTCAAATGAGGCCTGTACTCGGAGCACATCTGTGGGGGCGATGGCAGCTGGCAGGGGCCTCCACAGACTCTCCCAAAGCTGCTGGCGGCTGCGGGGCGTGCGCAGACCACATCGGAGCAGGTGGCTGAGTGGTTGCTGAGCTTTGTCCTAGCCCTGGGCCTGTGTCCCTGTCACCTGCTACGTGGCATCACCATTTGATAAGTGTGGGTACAGGTCCCGCCAGCTCCAAGTGCTGTGGCCTGGAGGGAAGGGGGTAGCACCGGAAGGGTTGGCTGTAGGCCTTGCTGGAGCAGGAGTGACTCTGGGCGGGCTTGGCAGAATCATGCGGAAGCAGCCAACGGTGGTCCTGGGCGTGGCGCACACCGTCGTCAAGCGGGTGTCGTCCTTCGTGCGGCAGATCGACTTCGCGCTGGACTGGATGGAGGTGGAGGCCGGGCGCGCAGTGTACAGGTGGGGCCCGTAGGCATGCAAGTCTGTCACCTGCAGTGTCTCCACTGGGAAGACCAACTCCTCTGGCTCTGCTCCCTGAGGTCCCCACACCCATGTGCTTCCTGGCCCTCCTCCCACGGTGTGCGTGTGCACACACTCAGACACGCACACACACACACTTTTTCATGGGCATCTTTCCCTATCAACGTATGCAAATGCAGGCTCTCCTTTAAGATGGCCCAGCAGATGGGAGGTTAGCACAGCCTGTGTGAAGGTGCTCGTGTGCTGAGCGTCTGGCCTCTTAGCTCCACGTCGCAGCAGCAGCTGTGTCCAGAGTTTCACACAGACACGGGCTGTTGCTATCTGGTTTTTATGGTATTGAAAATTAAAATCAACAACATTTAAAATACTTATGTATTTTTTGATGTATTTATTGAAGTTTATTTGAGAGGGAGAACGTGAGCAGGGAAGAGGCAGAGAGAGAGAGAAAGACAGAATCCCAAGCAGACTCCACACCGTCAGCGCAGAGCCTGACACAGGGGCTTGAACTCGCCAACGGTACTGCCAGACCATGACCTGAGCCGAAATCAAGAGTCAGATGCTTAACCAACTGAGCTGCCCAAGCGCCCCGAGTGATTATTTGCTTAAAAATCACAATAAGCCCTTTATATGTTAGCGTATGTATTTTTTGATGGAAAATAACTATTTTCCCAACCAAAAAAAATTTAGTGAGATTATATTTTTTTAATTGGTTTATTTGCCACCTCAAATGGTAGAGGGCTTCCCGACCTTGCCCCATCTGCTCCATCGGTCTCTGTCCCCGCAGGCAGGGAGACAGGTCAGACTGCACCTACATCGTCCTCAGTGGCCGGCTACGCTCTGTGATCCGCAAGGATGATGGCAAAAAGCGCCTGGCGGGGGAGTATGGCCGCGGAGACCTCATTGGTGTGGTAGGGCCAGATTCCCTGTCCCCACCAGGCCCTGCTCCAGGGTGACTCCTGGCTCCTTACCTGGGTGTGGGGAGGGGGCCCTCCAAGTGACCTCATGTGGGGCATGCCTTTCCTGGGGGCCGGCGTGCTCGCTCTCACCCAGGCTGCAGCACCAGGGCTTGGAACAGTCATCCCTGAAGGTCTCCAGAGAGGACAGCTGGCCGGGTGGAGCTGGGAGCCCCTCTGAGAACCTTGTGTAGGATGAGGCCCTGTGGGATGCCCGGCCCCTTTGGCCTCAGGCAGGTTCCAGTACTGCTGGACGCTCACCCTGTCTCAGGCTGTCACTGACGCTCCTCCAGCACTTCAGGGGTGGCTGGACGAGCCCCTTTTCCTCCTGTTTCCCGCCTGTATGCCGCACTGCAGAAGGGCCACCACGTGCTCTGCCTGTGGTTGCGTTCAGAGTGTGGCTGGCTGGGCCTACAGGGCTGGAGGGCGTGAGCACCTCCCCAGCTTCTCTTCCTCAGGTGGAGACGCTCACCCACCAGGCCAGGGCGACCACAGTGCATGCCGTTCGGGACTCAGAGCTGGCCAAGCTTCCGGCGGGAGCCCTGACATCCATCAAGCGCAGGTACCCGCAGGTAAGCACTCCTGTTCCGGGCTGCCTTAGGAAAGCAGGACATCCAGACCATGAACTCGGGATTACTAGACACTGGGCTGCGTCCTTCTGAGTACCAGAGTGGGTACAGATCGAAGTGACCTGAAGCAGGCTCGTTGCCCGTTTTCAAGGAGGTGTCAGTATGGACCAGCAGGTGGGGATAAGTGCCTTGGGGCGGGTGGCTTGGGTGTTGCCAGGAGGTGGGAGGGGTACACGGGAACTCAACAAGTGAAGCCACCTGGCGCCTCCCACAAGATGAGCCACGTCACAGGTGATACTGAAAACCAGTGAGGGATCTCACGACAGGCAGGAACAGGCGTGATGCAAGTGTGGTTTTCGCGGTGGGGGCTTTCTTGCTGTGCTTCTTGGGAAAAGTGGACTCGGACTTTGGACAAGGCAGATTCAGGCTTGGGCGAGTGGCCATTGGTCCAGGCAGTGGACGGAGGGGAGTCTGTTCTGCTCCTGGGGCAGATGGAATGGCTGGTTTTCGTCTCCCTGCTTAGAAGCAGTAAGTGTGCGGCCTGGGAAATGGGAGGGCCTCGGACCCGGGGGTTTGGGGTTTGGAGGAGGATCGGGAGCAGAGCCGCTGCAGGAGGAAGAGATGGCCTGTTCTTTCCTCATCAGTGCCGTGTGCGCGTTTCGTGCAGACATCTCTGCCCTGGAACAGAGCAAGTTTATTTTACAAAGCTATTTTCACTTTAGCACCAAAACTTGATAAAAATGCAGAAAACTTTCAGTCATTTCTCTTAGTGCTACAAATACTCTAGATGTGAGCAAATCACCTATAAAATATATGTATTTGATTAGGGCCTGTTTAAGGAATGTTAGCCTAATGTTGAGAAACTATTAAAATGTAATTAATTATGGGAAAAAGTCAAAAGGAAGTCTTCCCCTTACGATTATATCAGGGCTTTTGACAAAATTCAGCCACGGGTAGTAAACCCTCTAAATAAAATGGAAGTGAAGAAACCTTTATTCCAGAACGCCCAAGTCCAAAACAAGATAGGCCCCTCGTCACCTGACGGAAAAGGTTGAAAAAAATGAAACAATTGGCCTAAGTTTGGGAAAGGAGTAAAAGTTGGATTTGCAGCAAACAGGTATCTTGTTTGTGGAAAAGTGGAGGGTTTACAAGGTGGGCTGGAGCATGTGAGTTGAGACCAGCACAGCCACATGAGGAACTGTGTGCATGTGTGGGGCCCACGCAGCCCAGGGCAGCCTCCTGGTTCCAGTAGCTGAGAGCACCTAGGACGTGGCCCTGCTGTGTCCTACGTGGGATAGGGTGAGTCTTTCCCAGTTGGAAACGAGGGAATGGATGTCTTTCTGTGAACGGTTTAGGGAGCCTTCCCTGGGGAAGCAGCCGGGAGCCACCTGCCCAGCAGGACCTTTTCCTGTGGGCACACAGAGCTGGCTGGGGGAGGCACTGCACCCCCTTGGCATGCCACTGTATATTCTGGCTCCGTTTAAATCGTAATCTTTTACTGTCATCTTTCATTTGGCTGTTCGTGTCCCAGATTTGGTCTCTGGGGACCCCTTAGTCCTGTTGTGCCATGTGCATTTCTGGCCCGGAGCTCTTGGTCACTCTGCTGGAGCTCCCAGGGTCTTCCCTTTCCGTGCCAGCCTCTCCCTCTCCAGCAGTGAGACCATCTGCTCCTGTCTTGAGCTGTTTGTTTAGGAGTGTGTGCAGCTCCTCCCTCGAGGACCCCCCACCACCGCAGAGCATTACCCCACACCAAGCCGCTGCCCACCCCCAGTTCTTCTACTTCCCCCTGCACCTGCCCGCGGCTGACGCCCGCATCTTCCCTCCCTCAGCACTTCTGCAAGCCCGTGATCTGTGGGAGGATCTGGGCCCAAGTCTGAGGGCCTTGATCTAAGCACCAGGAGACCCCTGTGAATGGCAGAACAGTGGTGGTGGTGGCCAGGGCCAGTACGTGTGCCACCAGCAGCCACGCGATCACTGGGAGCAAGGGGGAGCCAGCTGCTTCCTGTTCTGCAGGGCTGCTCCCTGGTGGGCCCATAGAAAGACCCTCTGCTCACACCCACTCCCCTGGGGGCCCACAGACTTTACCCATGTGCAGCTCCCAGGAGCTCGTGGTGCGTCCCGATGCTTCTCCATCACACGCTGGCTGCTCCTGGGCTAACTATCACCGTGTGTGCTCTCCCGTAGGCACTGGCCTGGCCTAGATCCCGGGCTTGCTTGCTTGGTGCCCTCCAACACAGGGGACCGCTGGCCACTCGGCCCTGTGGGGCGGCTGCTGCCAGCACGCCACCCACCACCACTGTCCTCTCTGCATCTGTGCTTGGATTTTGTGTAAACGAAGTGTGTTCTGTCCAGCTTCTGTTGCCCGGTGTGGTATCTGAGGTCTGTGTCCTGTTGACATGTACTTTTTGCTGCAAAGCAGTGTCCCACCCCGCGCCAGGGTGCACTCATCTGTCCTGTTGATGGATATTTGGTTGTTCCCAGCTTGAGGCTTTTCTGGAAATATTTTCATGGCACGTGTTTCGTTTCTCTTCGGAACCACTTGACACTGGCATTGCCGGGTCAGAGGGTGGACATATGTTGGATGTGGTTGCCCGTGTGGTTGTACCAGTTCATGGCCCCAGCAGCACGCAGCCTGTCACCAGGCGTCAGCACTTGGTGGCTGCACTTGTTCGTTCCACAGGAAATGGCTCTCCTTGTGCTTAGAATTTCCCTGATGACCAGAGATGTTGAGCACCTTTTCGTATGTTCATGGGCTTATTTTGAACCTTTTTCACTTGCTGTAGAAATGATCACTTTTTAAATTAGCCTTAATGAGAATTATTATAAATTTGTAACTGTGATAATTATACCATGTGTATGTTTCTAAAGGCTCTTTTAGAGATACAGATTCAAATATTAATGGATAAAATGCTGTGTTTGGGATTGGCTTCAAACCTTTTCAGGTGTGTGTGTGAACTGATTGTGGCTGGGTGATGGAGGGTGGGGTTCGCCCTTGTGTATCGTGAAATTTTCCACAATAATGTGTGGTTTTAAAATTAGCTCCAAGTAACAGTTTGTTGCTAGATTACTTATATACAAACCAGACTCCTTTTTAGTTTCTCTTTTGGACCACTGCTCAAACTGTTTTTTGTCTCGCGCCTTAAAATGTGGACAGTTTCACTTGCCTCATGCATGAGTCTTTGACTCCAGCATCGTGGGGGTGACAGAGGTTCTCTGAGTTGGTTTTCCAGGGCTGTTGGTTACTGGAGCCTAAGGTCTCAGCCGGCTCCTTCCAGGGGCAGCCCCAGAGCTCAGGGCTGTAGATGGTCAGAAAGCAAACCAGAGGCTGAGGCCTGGAGAGGCAGAGGACAGCAGACAGACAGCATCCAAGGGACCTCATCAGTGTCTTCAGCTTGCTTTCTGATATAATTTAGGTTTTACTGAAGCTGACAGCAGCTTCTCTTTACACGGTGGCCCTGGACTGCATCTAGGAGCTACAGTGGTAGGCCGCCTGCATAGTGTAAACCCTAGCAATGAAAACATCTGACTTTATATGAGAGTATGTATGAGTAAATTGTAAATATCTTGGCATTCCAACCTTAAACACTTTGTCTATAACATTTAGCATTAATGTAGCCATGTAATACTTCCTGGATGTCATGTCATACTCATCCCGTGTCCTGCCCAGGTCTGGCCCGCTCAGGAGCACACAGTGAGCCCTTGGCTCTATGGAAGCCCTTCCTGGCTTGCCTGTGGAGGTGGCTGTGGCTTTCTCTGGTGCTCTCGTGCCCTGGAAGTAAAAGGAGACTCTGGGACAGGCTCCAGGTTACAGGGCATGTGCCCCTCACACCTGCTGCCTGCAGTGGACTCTACGAAGGCACCCTATAGAGTTAGGTCCTACCTGCAGGTGACCAGCCAGCCAACCACACTACCCACAGCCCACAGCCCAGAGGGGTTTACAGAAGTAGTGATTTTGAAAATGTGGATCCAAGGTGCTTCGCTTCTTGGTTTAAATGTGTGGTGTCCTTTCTTTCTCTGCCCCCAGGTTGTGACTCGGCTGATTCATCTCTTGGGTGAGAAGATTCTGGGCAGCCTCCAACAGGGAACTGCTTCTGGTATGTCCTTGGGCCTGGCTCCTGGGAGCCCTGCCTACCTCACTGGAGCCCTGCCTGGAGGGAGTGGGGGAAGCAAGGGGAGAAGGGGTGGCAGGAGGGGTGTGGTGGCCAGGGTGGGGCAGCTCTGAGCTGGTGGGGAAGGCGCTGGGGTTTGCTGATATGGGTACTGGCAGCAGGCAGCATGGTAGGGAAGCCCTGGGGCCTCCCCTGTTTTTTGGCCTCTGGATGGCATGGATCTGAACCCAGCACTGGGGCCGGTGCTTGAGGGAGTCTGACCTGTCTGAGCAGGTGAAACAATTGTCTGATGCTGGGACTTTTCCTGCCAGCTTATGTGTTCTGTTCTGGTTCTAATTCTGAGAATGTGCGCTTTTAAATACTCGCTAGATCCCCTGTCCTGTTCAACAGCAACTGGTTCCTCCTCACTATTTTGGGACCACCTGCTGCCCCCTTGGCCTGCAGCCCCTCTGCCAGAGCCCCCTCATCAGACCCCTGCACCCACCTGGCCACCCCAGTGCCCTCTGCTCCTCAGCTCCCCTTTCCCACTTCACTTGAATCCCCTGACTCACCCCACACCTCCCTAGCTCTGTCTCCTGTGCCAGGACTATGTCCTCCCCCCGCCCCCCACCCGGTGCAGTGACCTGGGCACAGTACTGCATCTTGTGGAAGGATGGAGGTGCACAAATGTGCTGGGGGGGACAGCAGAGCAGGGCGGGGCCACCCGAGTCCAGCACAGCTCATCTCCACCAACTGCATCTGCCAAGACCCTATTTCCAATGCGGTCCCACTGCACGGTCCAGGGTGGCCACAGGAGGCGTGTGTCTGTCTGTCTCCTCTCCAAGCACCTGTACAGTTAGGTGGGAAGCAGGTTTCCTGTAGGAGGCACATAGTTGGGTTCTGTGTTTGTCACCCCTTCTGACAGCTTCTTTTGATTTGTGTATAGACCGTCTGCCTTTAATACATTTACTCACATTAGGATTTATACCTGTCATTTTATTATTTGTTCTCTGCTCTCCCCTCTCATTGTTTTGTTACTTGGATGCCTCCTTCTGTCTTCTTTTGAGCTCCTTCAGCCTTTTTGAGTAATCCGTTCCTATTCATCGGTCGTGGTTCTGGGGTGCGACCTCATACCACATCTTCAGCAGTTGCTGTGGGCTTGCGGTTCCCGCCCCTCCCCGTCCGGCCATCTAGTACCAACACGCTGTCCCTGAGGGTGGGCTGCAGGGGCCTCACCTCCGCTCCGGTCCCATCATTCTCCCTTGTTCTGCACACGTTGAAGCCCCTCACGCGGTGCTGTAATTTTGGCTTTCGGCCGTCAAACATGATCTTGAAGCTCGAGAGGAGAATCATCTAGAATATTTCCCACTCTGTCACTCTTCATCCTGGTGTCCCTTCCCTTCTGTCTGAAGAAGTGCCTTTCGTGATGGTCCTTCCAGGGCAGGTCTGCTGGCTGCGTACTCTCGCAGCTTCCCTTCGTCTTGAGACCCTCTTTCACCTTCATCCTGAAGGCTGGTTTGCTGGATGTGCCACCGTGCTGACGGCCCCTGGGGGCTGTGCCGTCCTCCGGCCGCCACGGCTTCTGCTGCGAAGCCCAGACGTGACTTGTTCCCACATCTCTACACCATCCTTTCTCTCTGGCTGTGTTCAAGCCTTTGTCTTTGTCCTTAATTTTTAGAAACCAAATGCTCATCTTCTTGAATCTACAGATTTATATCTTTTACCAGACTTGGAAGGTTTTCAGTCTTTATTTCTTCGAATGTTCTTTCAGCTCTTTACTCTTTCTGCTCTTCCGGAAATCCACAGACACAAATGCTAGACCTTCTGTTATTGTCCCAGAGGTCTCTTGGGCATGGTGGGTTTTTTTCCTTCTTCCAGTGTTCAGATTGAATAGTTTCTTGTGATCTTTCCTCAAGGTCATTGGCTCTGTCCTCTGTCTTCCTGATTCTGCTTTTAAGCCCATCCAGAGAGTTTTTTATTTCAGTCATTATATTTCTGCATCGGTGTTACTGGTCGTGATTGCTGTTTGTAGCTGGTTGTGATCACCGCTTTATCATCCTTGTCAAGTAATTCCAAATTCCATGACATGTTGTCACTTTCGTCTGTTGATGTTGCAGGTGAGATTTTCCTGGCTTTTGGTAAACCTGGTTATTTTGGATTATATCCTGTATTTTGGGCGTGATGTCATGACACGCTGGTTCTCATTTAAATCTTCTGTTATAACAGACTGTCGGCCTGCTTATGTTCGCAGAGCACGTCCTGGCCCTGGCAGTTTGAATGTTAATTTAATTCTCCGGGCCTTTGCGCTGTTACTGCGGTCTGCCCTACTCGTGTGCTCCCCAGAGCCACTGTGGAGGCAGGCTGGCTGCTGTTCTGTACTATATTCTGTTCTCAGAGCCTCTGCTGTGCGATTCTGGCTGGTTTTGTGCGTAGGCCACTTGGCGGTGAGCCCAGGACTTCACGCTAGCTTTAGAGATTTCCTTCTCCACCCCTCTTCTCTCTGTGATTTCCCCACTCTGGTGGGCGTGCACCCCTACTTGCCAGTGCAGGGTGTGGAGAGTTGGAGGGCTCCAGCCCACTGTGTGTGTGGCCCCAGGCAGGTGTTTGCGTAGTGCCAGGGGCCCTGGGAAATACCCCTGGAGGCAGCACCTGGCTGGGAGGGATGGATGGACCCTGCCTGGCTGGGGAGGTGGGGAGCAGCAGGGACGCCACAGCTTTGGTGGCGCTGGTGAGGTGGTTCCCAGGGGTCCGGGATCCAGCCAGTGGGCCCTGCTCTCTGCACCCTTCTCAGCCTCCTTGTAACTGTTGGGGCAGGCAGGTGGGGCATCCTGCTCGTCTCCCTTTCAGCCGGAACCAGGACCTCCCGGTGCCTCAGGTGGAGGCAGAGAAGGCCACGCAAAGCTAGTGAGAGGGTCCCCTTTGGTTCTGCCTCAGACAGAGGATGCTGATGTCAGAGATTGCTGGGAAAGACACAGAGGAGGGGGCTTCCCAGAGGAGAAGCTTCGGGGAAACTGGCACAAAGGGGCCTCTCTGCCACCCTGTGTGCAAACAGTGACCAGCTCGCAGCCCTTGTGTTTCCCTGCCCCAGATTAGCTCTGAGCCGCCCCCTCTCTCTGCTGTCCTACATCCCCTCGCTCTGGCTTCTGGGTCAGGCCGTGCCAGGACCCACACTCCACTGCTCAAGAACCACCACTCCTCACCCGGGGCAAGATGAGCAGAGTCAGAAATGGACTCTGTTTTGGAGGAGCTGGGCCCTCTGGTGTGGCCTGTGCAGACGCTTGGCTGTGCATGTCAGGGGTCGGGGCGTGGCAGGCAGCTGGGTGGGCAACAAGCAGTCAGGGAGCCAGCAAGAGAGCCCTCGGCGTGTGCAGTCTATGGGAGACCAGAGTCTGCCTGGGATGTGGCTGGCGGGAGGGAGAGGCTGCCCCCTTGGCTGCCTCCGTGAAAATAGGAGGTGCTGTTGGCCGTGTAGTGACTGTTGTTGGAAATAAGCTTCCAGAGACCCTCTGACTAATGACCTTGTGGGTCAGCACATCTGCTGCCTCCTTCCCTGCCGCTGCGGGGGCCCCAGGGAGGCATGTCTGGAGGACAGAGAGTCCGTGGCCTCAGGGACCCGAAGTTCTACCTACACTGGCTTGTCCACCCCCTCCCCCTCCCCCACCCCTGCCCCCAGTCGATGTTACTGCAGGAGGTGGGCCTCACGTGTGGCAGAGCATTTTAACTCCGGGCCTCATGCTTGCTCCTGTGTGCTGTGTCTGTCTTCTCAGTCTCCCCTGAGGCTTGTGTGTGTGAAACGCAAGGTGCTCGCGGTGTGGTCTGGTACTCCAGTGGAGAGGTAGGGTGGTCCTCGGGTGGGCAGGAGAAGCTCGGACTGTACGGGCCTGGAGCAAGCCCCGGTGCCCCTTCCTCTCTCCCAGGCCCCGGTGCCCTGGTGCCATCTAGAAACAATTAGGCACACCTCCAGACTGCCCGGGAGCCGCCCAGCCCCTCAGGCCTACTCACAGCCCTGTGTTTTGCAGGTCACCAGTTTGGGCTACACACTGCAGGCAGCAAGTGGGACTCGGGGAACCCTGCCAGCAACCTCTCCACGGTGGCGGTCATGCCTGTGTCGGAGGATGTGCCCCTCACCGCCTTTGCCCTGGAGCTCAAGCACGCCCTCGGTGCCATCGGTGAGTCCTGCCCGAGGCTACCTGGGATCTGCTCAAGCCCTCCTCTTCTTACTTCTTGGTCCTTCTGGTTCCTTCTGCAAGTGCAGTTAGTGTCGTCCTCACCGCTAAGCCTTGGGCGGGGGGTGCGGGGAGGGGGTGCTCGGGAGAGGACGGGAGCGGAAGAGCATCCACCAGGAGTTTTCTGAGGGTCTCGATGGCAGACGCTGTGTCACGGGAGCCTGTGTCACCCGCCCCTTGCAGCTGCTCCTCCAGCATGGTTGGGGGCTCCCTGTGCGGAGGGGACTCTGTGGCTGCAGGAGCTGGCTGACAGCGTGGAAAATGCCCTCAGTTGAGGTCAGGGAGCTTGGGGTAGTGTTTCCAGATTGCTGACAGCTGTTAAACTTTAGAATTCAAAAACAAGGAGTTGAAATTCCTGAGAACTCTTAGGAACTCCCCAAATCATAAAGTGTTATGTATTCTTAACACTTTATTTATAAGTTTTCATATAATTGTGAGTAACTATAGTAATAGTAAATCGATTTTCTGTGATATGGTAATGCTGAAAATTTCAGGGGTTGTCTTTATTTTTTTTAATTATTTTTTAATTTTAATTTTATTTTTGAAAGAACACAAGCGGGGATGGGCGGGGGCGCAGAGAGAGAGGGGGACAGAGGATCTGAGGTGGGTTCTGAGCTGTCACCACAGAGCCCGACACAGGGCTTGAAATCATGAACTGTGAGATCATGACCTGAGCTAAAGTCGGATGCTTAACCCACTGAGCCACCCAGGTGCCCCGGGGTTGTCTTTTAAAGAATGACATGAGAATAAATGCAGTGAGCATTAGATCACTGTCATGAAACAACGTGAGAAAGGTTCTCTACTTGATGTAGACATTTGATAATAGGAAGCATTAAATAAATACCAAATAAAAAAGATTACTAAAGTTGGGAGATTCTCCTATAAGTACTTAAAACTTATTCTGAAGACAAAATTCTAAAATACAGAAGGCATTCATTGCCATGTCAGTCTTGATCTTTGTTTCGTAACAAACACTCCAGATGTGGGGAATCCCATTCATCTCCTGTTGGCGTTGCACACATTGTCCAGGGCACACAGAGCATCTCCAAGTTGTATAGCAGGGATGTCTTGCTTTCCTAAAAGCTTATTCCCTTTCTTAAAAACAAAAACAAAAACAAAAACTTTATTTTGTAATAATTACAGATTCCGAGGAAGTTGCGGATAGTAGAGAGGACCATGTACCATTCCCCCAGGTTATGTAACTGTCGCACCCAGTCAGGATAAGGAGATAGACATCTGTGGGGTCTGTGGGCCTTCAGGTGTCACTGGTTGTGACATGTGTATGCATGGGTGCATGTGCTCTGTGCCACTGTGGCTCCCATGTGTTCCTGCTGCCACCTCCAGGTACAGACCCCTCCCGCCCCCTGCTGCCCCTCCAGGTACAGACACCCCCACACCCCTCCAGATAGACTCTCACCAACACCATCCCCTGCCCTTCCAGGTACAGACCCCCGCCCCTTGCCCCTCCACAGCTCTGCTCTGGCAGCTTCTGTTGTTTCATCATTCTGAGAGTATCATAAAAATGGAGTCCTACGCAGATGACCTTTGGATACTGGCTCTCTAGGCTCAGATGGTGCCACCTGTCAGTAGTTTGCTCCCTTTCACTGTGGAGAGATAGCCTGAATGTACTTGGTTGCTTCACCTGTTGAAGGGTATTTGGGTTTCTTCTGGTTTGGGGGTTTTGTGAATAAAGCTCTGTGACCTTTTGTGTCAAGGATTTTGTATACTTGTGAGTTTCCATTTCTCTGGAAAGACGTCTCGGCATGTGGTGAGTGTGATAGATGTGTGTGCAGTCCTGAAGAGCTGCTGACCCTTCTAGAAGGCTGCTCTTCCTCGTCCTTGCCAGCCCTGGGAGCTGCCGTTGGTTTTTATTTCTGCTGCTCTGATGGGTGGGTAGTGAGAGCACATCACAGTTTCCACTTGGGTTCTCTAGTGGTTTACGACCCTCAGTGTCTCTTCCTATGCTTCCTTACCATGTGTGGGTCCTCTCTGCTCAAGTATCTGTTCATAACTTCTTATCTTTTGCTCCTTTTTGAGTGAGTTGTTTATTTTCTTACTGTTGAGTTTTGAGAATTCTTTTGAATGTTTATTTATTTTTGAGAGAGAGAAAGACAGAGCACAAGCAGGGGAGGGGCAGAGAGAGAGGGAGACACAGAATCTGAAGCAGGCTCCAGGCTCTGAGCTGTCAGCACAGAGCCCAACATGGGGCTTGAACTGAGGAACCGTGAGATCATGACCTGAGCCCTAAGCAGGACGCTTAACCAACTGAGCCACCCAGGTGCCCTAAGTTTTGAGAATGCTTTATGTACTCCAGATATGGGTCCTTTGCTGGGTCTGTGGTTTGCAGATGTGCTCCTCCCTCCTCTGCTGCCTTCTCTGCTTTCACAGGCAGAACTGTCAATTTTGATGAAGTCCAGTTTATCAGTGTTTTTCTTTTATGGACTATGTTTTCAGTATCATTTCTAAAAATTCTGCACCTAGCCCTAGGGCCTAGATTCTCTCCTGTGTCTTTTCAAAAGTCTTGAAGTTGGGGCACCTAGGTGGCTCAGTCAGTTCAGCATCGACTTGATCTCAGCTCGGGTCATGATATCATGGTCTGTGGGTTCGAGCCCCGTGTCTGGCTCTGTGCTGACAGCATGGAGCCTGCTTGGGATTCTGTCTCTCTGCTTCTATCCCCCTCATGTTCTCTGTCTCTCTCTCTCAAAAATAAATAAATAAACTTAAAAAAAAAACCAAAAGGCTTACAAAAGTTTTACGTTTAAATTTATGATCTGTTTTGGAGCTAATTTTTGTAAAAGGTGTGAAGTTTAAGTAGAGGTTTAATTTTTTGCTTATGGATATCCAGTTGCCCCACCATCATTTGTTGAAAAACTCCATTCTTCCATTGAGTGGTCTTGGCACCCTCCTGAAAATCATTTTATCCATGTGAGGGTTCGTTTCTGGGCCATTCTGTCTTCACGCCAGCACCGCGCTGTGTTGATTACGGTAGCTCAGTAGTAGGTTTTGAAGTCAGGAAGTGTGCTTTGTTCCTTTTTTATTTTTCCTTTGACAGAAAGAGAGGGCGTAAGTGAGTGAGGGGCAGAGAGAGAGAGAGAGTGCAAGTGAGTGAGGGGCAGAGAGACAGAGAAAGAGAGAAGTGGGGCTTGAACTCACTCGCTGTGGGGCTCAAACTCAGGAACCGTGAAATCATGATCTGAGCAGAAGTCAGATGCTTAACACACCTGAGCCACGCAGGTGGCCTCCAGCTGTGTTCTTTTGCAGGGTTGTTTTGGCTGTTCAGGGTCCCTTGAGATCCGTAGGAGTTTCAGGACGTGCTTTTCTATTTCTGTGAGAAACTCGTTGGGATTCTGACAGGGATTGCGCTGGATCTGTGGTTCACTCTGGGCGGTACTGGCATTGTGACAATATTCACTCGTCCAACCCATGAACACAGGACATGTTCCCATGTTCGTAAGTCAATTCTTTAATCTCTTTCAGCAATGGTTTGTGGTTTTCAGTGTACAAGTTTAAGTTTATTCCTAATATTTTACTTAAAAAATTTTTTTTAACATTTATTTAATTTTGAGAGACAGAATATAAATGGGGGACAGGGCAGAGAGAGAGGGACACACAGAATCCAAGGCAGGCTCCAGGCTCTGAGCTGTCAGCACAGAGCCCAATGTGGGGCTCGAACTCATGAACTGTGAAAGCATGACCTGAGCCGAAGTTGGACGCTTAACCAACTGAGTCACCCAGGTGCCCAGCGTTTTACTCTTTTTGATCCTGTTGTAAATGGAATTGTTTTCTTAACCTCTTCCTTAACCTCTGTCACTGTATAGGAAGAGAACTGACTTTTGTGTGTGTTTTTGTGTCCTGCTGCTTCTCTTATTAGTTGTAACGGTTTTGGGTGGACTTTTTAGGATGTTCTACATATAAGATCATGTTGTTTCTGAGCTAAGATAATGTTACCTGTTCTTTTCCAATTTTGATGTCTTTTATATCTTTTTTTTCACCTAACTGCTCTGGCTGGGACTTCCAGCACAACGTTGAGTAGAAGTGGTGAGAGCGGTCGCCCTTTCTTGTTCCTGGTCTTAGGGGAAAGTTTTCTCATGCCACTGGTGTGATGTCAGCTCAGGTTTATATGTATGGCCTTTAATATACTGAGGAAGTTTCTTTCCATTAATAGTTGTTTTTTTATTTTTTTAAGATTTTACTTTTGAGTAATCTCTACACCCAACGTGGGGCTTGAACACACAACCTGGAGATCAAGAGTCGCACGTTCCACCAACCAAGCCAGCTGGGAGCCCCTGCTTCTTTTTATTTCTGTAAAATCAGTCATGTCCCCCTGCTGTCATTTCTGATTTTAGTGATTTGAGTCTTCTCTTTTTTTTCCTTTATTCATCTAGCTAAAGGTTTGTCAGTTTTGTTGATTCTCTCAAAAAAAGACTTCTGGTTTCATTGATTTTCTCTATTGTGTTTCTATTCTTTTTATTTATCTCTGTTCTAATCTCTTATTTCATTCCTCTGTCTGCTCTGGGTTTAGTTGGTACTCTCCCACGGTATAATGTTAGGTCCTTGATCTGTGCATTTGTACATTTATAGTTTTGGGTCCCCTCTTCTTTCCTGGTGAGCTGCCCCTGGAGTTTGGAATGTTGTGTTTGTGTTTTCACTGGTCCCAGGGTATTTTTCTAATCTCTTCTGCAGTTTCTTCTTGGACCTGTGGGTAGTTCAGAACTGTTTTCTAATCTCCACATATTTGTGAATCTTCTGGTTCTCCTGTTACTAATTTCTAGTTTCATACCATTGTGACTAGAAGAGATACTTATAGGATTCAGTCTTAAACTTTACTAAGACTTGTTTTGTGGCCTCACATACAGTGTGTCTTAGAGAATGTTGTGGAGTTTTTTGTTGTTATTGTTGTTTAAGTAAGCTCCATGCTCGTTGTGGGGATCGAACTCACAACCTTGAGATCAAGAGTTGCACACTCCACCGACTGGGCCAGCCAGGCGCCCGTGGATAAAGTCCTGGAGAATGTTCTGGGAAGGTGTGTGGTCTGTTCTTCTGGGTGGTTAGTCTTGCCTCTGTGCCCTTTGGTGAGTGTGCAGTGGTGTCTTGTTACGGCTTTAATTTGTATTTCCCACTGACTGAGAAGTTTGTTTATTGGCCATGGAGACACCCTCTTCTGTAAGTGCCTGTCAAGTCACCCAGTATCTTTATTGGGTTGCCATCTTTTCCTTGTTGATGGGTATTTTTTTGTGTAATCTCAGTACAGTTCCTTTTTTGGATGCTAATATTGCAGGTATCTTTTCCCGTCTGTGGCTTGCTTTTTTATTCGTTTAATGATGTCTTTCGACAAACAGAAGTTCTTAATTCTAATGCAGACCAATTTACCACATTTTTTCTTAAAAAAATTTTTTTTCAATGTTTATTTATTTGTGAGAGAGAGAGACAGAGACATAGTGTGAGCAGGGGAGGGGCAGAGAGAGAGAGAGAGAGACAGAGAATCTGAAGCAGGCTCCAGGCTCCAGGCTCCCAGCTGTCAGCCCAGAGCCCTAAGCAGGTTTGAACCCACGAGCCGTGAGATCATGACCTGAGCCAAAGTTGGACGCTTAACCGACTGAGCCACCCAGGCGCCCCCAAATTTTCTTTTTAAAAAAAATTTTTTATTTAATTTATTTTTGTAATTTACATCCAAGTTAGTTAAATAGTGCAACAGTGATTTCAGGAGTAGATTCCTTAATGCCCCTTACCCATTTAGCCCATCCCCCCCCTCCCACAACCCCTCCAGTAACCCTCTGTTTGTTCTCTCTATTTAAGAGTCTCTTATGTTTTGTCCCCCTCCCTGTTTATTATTTTTGCTTCCCTTCCCTTATATTCATCTGTTTTGTATCTTAAAGTCCTCATACGAGTGAAGTCATATGATATTTGTCTTTCTCTAACTAATTTTGCTTAGCATAATATTCTCTAGTTCCATCCATGTAGTTGCGAATGGCAGGATTTCATTCTTTTTGATTGCCGAATGATAGTCCATTGTATCTATATACCACATCTTCTTTATCCATTCATCCATCGATGGACATGTGGGCTCTTTCCAGACTTTGGCTACTGTCGATAGCGCTGCTATAAACATGGGGGTGCATGTGCCCCTTCGAAACAGCACACCTGTATCCCTTGGATAAATACCTAGTAAGGCAATTTCTGGGTCATAGGGTAGTTCTATTTTTAGTTTTTTGAGGAATCTCCAGACTGTTTTCCAGAGTGGCTGCACCAGCTTGCGTTGCCACCAACAATGCAAAAGAGATCCTCTTTCTCCGCATCCTCGCCAACATCTGTTGTTGCCTGAGTTGTTAATGTGAGCCATTCTGACAGGTGTGAGGTGGTATCTCCTTGTGGTTTTGAGGTGTATTTCCCTGATGATGAGTGATGTCGAGCATTTTTTCATGTGTCGGTTGACCATCTGGATGTCTTCTTTGGAGAAGTAACTATTCATGTCTTTTGCCCATTTCTTCACTGGATTATTTGTTTTTTGGGTGTTGAGTTTGATAAGTTCTTTACAGATTTTGGATACTAACCCTTTATCTGATATATCATTTACAAATATCTTCTCCCATTCCGTCAGTTGCCTTTTAGTTTTGCTGATTGTTTCCTTCGCCCAAATTTTTTTCTTATATTGTTACTGTTTTTTGTGTTTTACCGAAGGAATTTCATCCTGCCCCCAAATCATGAAGATGTTCTTCTAAACACTTCACGGCTTTACCTTTCCTTTTCAGTTCACAATCCATTTAGGGTTGCTTTGGGTTATAATACAAGATAGAAGTCAAGATTCACTTTGTCTTCAGCGACCCAGAACCCTCCTTTAGAGAGACTGAACTTGGCCCGTTGCTGTGCTGACACCTTTGCCAAAAGTCAGGTGCCCAGGCTTGTGTAGGCTGCCTTCTCTTCTGGAGGAAGATTCTAGGCTGATGGCCATTTTCTTCTAGCACTTGGAGGTTTTCATTTCCTCAGCTTCCAGTGTTTGGGAAGAAGGCTGTCCAGCAGCCAGGCCAGCGGTGACTGTCCAGGCCAGAGGGGGAGCAGCAGTCTGGCTGGATGCCCACTTCAGCTGTGCCCCACAGAGCCACAGACGCAAGTGCAGATGAACCACCCTGTTTCCCCTCCCTTCCCTGGACCTGCCCACTGCCTGGCCATAAGCAGACCCCTCCCAGGGACAGGGTCAGTCACCACACTCCTGACTGGCCATAGCCGTAGCCTGTGCTGTGGGAGGCCAGGGTCTCCTCAGAGCCCCCTGAGTCCAGGCAGGGATGTCTACAAGGAGACATGCACTAGTGGTCAGGCAGAGCCCAGCCTGGGGTCCCTGGAGGGCCTCAGGGCTGGGCTCTTCAGTGTTCCTGCAGCCAGACACAGCCTGCGCGTCACCTCACGTCCTGCCTGTCCAGGAGGCGGTCAAGACGTGTCGCTGCAGTGCGCACAGCAGGGCCCACCCTTGCAGGCACGTGATGCAGCCCAGCCCCAAGAGGTCCCCCCTCCTCCATCCGGCCCGTGCAGGTGACCAACTAGAGCTGGTAGCAGGAGTGCAGGCCCCCAACCTGACCCGCTCCCTCACCCCAAGCCCCTGAGAGGAGGAGCTTCCCTACACCAGAAAGTTTCTGTCACTTGAGTCCGAGCTGTCCATGCGTGCCCATGGCTCCTACCAGATAGCCGTATCTCAGTAGGGACACCATCATCGTAGGACACACCCCCCTATTTTGGGTGCCTCTAGGAGAGCAGATGCTGCCAGTTAAAATACGATGCGGTGATTTCTTAGTTCTCACCTTTAACTGTCTGCTCTTGGAGAGCTCTGTACAAGCACAGGAATGAGAAGAAAGCCCTCAGGACTCCTGGGTCTTCTCCATCCCTGGGTTGTGGGTGCTCATCTGCGGCCCCCAGTGCATGTGAGCCCCTGGTGACCTTTCTGCGGATCCTGATGCTGGCCCTGCTGGTTGGGTGGGCCCTGACACCTGTGTCCACGTAGACATCGTAGATGAAAGATGCATGCTGATCTCAGAGACAACAAAATGTGAAAAGAAGCATCTCCACATGCGTGAATACACCACCACACCATATTGGAATTCAGCCAACCTCACTCATGTGGATTTGGGGAATTATATTATCTTGCATTTTACAAACTGTGCTTCCCCTGCCCCCAACACTCACACACGCGCGCGCGCACACACACACACAGTATCAGTGTTGCAGAGATATGTCAGTGTTGCAGAGTGAGGTTCAGAGAGCCCCCCGCTGCCACCTGCTGAGCTCTTGAGCTGGCACAGCCCTCCGAGCTCCTCTGCTCAGCACCTACTCCTACACCGGGTGATCTCAGCCGTCCAGAGGGTCTCCTCTGTGCACAGAGAGAAGTGTCGCCCAGATACAGGCACTTCCTCTTTGAAAGAAGAAAGGCTTCTCATTGTTCTCAAGAAGACCGGACCTCTAGGGAGGGAGTGGGTGCTCTCATCTGTGGGGAGGTGGGCTGCCAGGACAGCTTTCTGTAATTTATGTGTGTGTTTTCAGGCCCTGTCCTCCTGCTGACCAGTGACAACATCAAACAGCGCCTTGGCTCTGCTGCCCTGGACAGGTATACCAGCCTCTGTGTGGAAAACAGTCTGGCCGACCCTAGCTTCTTGCTCGCAGCAGGTCCAAACACAGCCTGGCATCTGCATCCCCCACGTCCCCTGGTGTTTGCGTCCCTCGCGTCTGCAACCCCTGCAGCCGTACACCCCCGTGTCCACACGTGCCCTGGCATCTGCACCGCACCATGACCATGCTTTCCAGTATCCACGAGTACCGGCTGTCCAGCTGGCTGGGGCAGCAGGAGGACATCCACCGCATCGTGCTCTACCAGGCAGACAGCACGCTCACACCGTGGACCCAGCGCTGCATCCGGCAAGCTGACTGCATCCTCATCGTGGGCCTGGGAGAGCAGGAGCCCGCTGTGGGCGAGGTAACCGGTTGGGGCTGCCAGGGGGCGGGGCCTCTGTGGGTGGGGCTGCCGGAGGGCAGGGTGGCAAGGACAGGGGTGGTGGAGGCAGGGCTGCAGGCGGGCCAGGTTCTGGTCAGGGGCCGCTCTCCTCACAGCCCTGTTTCCCTGTCTTTTCCTTTGAATGAAATGTTTCAAGAACCCAGGAAAAGACCTAATAAAAGCCGACACCCATATAGCTTCTCTTCATGATTTGAAACGTTTTGCTGTCTTCACCTGTGGTGGTGGTTTTAGCACAAAGCAGGGCAGGCGCCCTGAAGTGGCCCGCAGGTGGCCTCTTGTGAAGTTGAGTGTCCTGAGTTTTACTATGAGGTATACAGCACAGCTTCACAGATCTACATCTGATATAAATAGTGCCCTATTTTATATCACTGTGAAATGTCCTTTTTCCCTCAACACTTAGGTGTTTAAGATTTATCCATATCGTTTCACTGGGTTCTGTGGCTGTTTAGTTTCCTATTTGTGAGTACCCCACCATCTGTTCTCAGCTGTGAAGTTAACGTCGTCAGCCCACTTTGTTTCCAGCTTCAAGGGTATGAAGTGTAGGCTTGCCTTCCCTTAGCACACATTCCCCATCTCCTTCCTCTCTGATCCCAGGGCAGCTAAAAATTACCCATCTCTGAAGCGGGCTCCTCTTCTGCAGGGAGAGATGCAGAGAGTGTTTGCGGACACATCATTTGAGAAGGTCACAGTGTGTGCACATGCGGAGGAGGTGTTAGGAAAACGGACGGGGGGCGGCCTCTCCCTTCCTGTACACCCCAGAGCTCCCTGTGGCCACCTTTACCTAGCTCAGCATGCATCAGGCATATGGCCGGGCAGACCCCTGGGTCACAGCTCTGACAGCAGAAGGGCAGCTCACACCATGGCTGAGCCGGCTCACAGAACCAGGGTGCCACCTGCCAAGACCCTGCCCTCAACCCTCCTGCCCGTGTGCGGCGGCGGCGGCCAGAGCAGGACCTCTGTCCCGCCGAGGCCTCAGGCTCTGCCCTCCTGCAGCTAGAGCGGATGCTGGAGAGCACGGCCGTACGAGCTCAGAAGCAGCTGGTCCTGCTGCACCGGGAGGAAGGGCCGGCACCCTCCCGCACCGTGGAGTGGCTGAACATGCGCAGCTGGTGCTCCGGCCACCTGCACCTGTGCTGCCCGCGCCGCGTCTTCTCCCGGAGAAGCCTGCCCAAGCTGGTGAGGCCTGGGTGCTGGGCTGGACTGACGGGAACTCCTGGCCTCCAGAACACAGCCTTCCTGACTTGTGATTGCCAAGCTCATTTCCTTCTCGCTCCCTCTCTGGGTCTCTGTAGTCTGAGGTCGCTGGGGTGCTGATAAGGGGAGCTTGCTTCTCTGTAAGCTTACGTTTGCTTGAGTTGATCTTTGGGGGCAGCACCGGGGAGGTTGTTGATGCAGCCCCCGTCCATCAGCAGGTGTCCGTCTTTGGGGTCACAGAGGGAAGGCACGTAGCCTGACAGAGACATGCTGGCACGCACATACCTCCACAGGGAGCCTCGGGGAGAGTCGGGACGCTGGGGGAGAGGTCACCAGAGCCTGCCAAGGGGGAGGAGGGAGCCTCCTCAGCCCTGGGGGCTTTGCGGGGCTGGGGCCCCACAGGCTGCCCACACTCCACAGCCTATCTGGCCCCACGACTCAGTGAACAGTGTCCTGACAGTGGTGGCTGTGCCCGGGAGCCTGTGCCCTGGAGCACCCTCCACCCTGGTGGCTGGCAGGGTCTTAGCTGGGGTTTGGGCTTGGTATCCCTCTTGGTACAGCTCTCCTGGGGCTCTGTGGTCTCCTGCTGGACCCGTGCGTATGTAGTCCGTCTGCCCACACTGTCCCCTCACCCATGTGCCCTGTGAGGTCCTCTTCCCAGGCACGCCTAGGCACCAAGGTGCTGTCAGCATCAGTATCAGACAGACCCTGCTGTGTCCTGGAGAGGGCTTTGGGTCAGGAGTCGAGGAGGCCACCCCGGTCAGGTCAGTGTGTGGAACTTGGCCTAGCCCTCCCCGTCTGCTGACCCCTCTCCCAGGTGGAGATGTATGAGCGAGTCTTCCAGAGGCCCCCAGATCGGCACTCGGACTTCTCCCGCCTGGCTCGGGTGCTGACTGGCAACGCCATCGCCCTGGTGCTTGGGGGCGGAGGAGCAAGGTGAGTCCCCACCCCATCCCACCCACAGCTGCGTGTCTGTGTGTGTGTGTGTGTGTGTGTGTGTGCACGTGTGCACGCGCACTCTAATGCTGACCAAGAGGCCTCTGAGCTGGTCCCAGGAGCAGTCCCCATAGATAGGCCCAGTGCATGACCAAGCATGTTTCAGCCCCTGGGTGCACATTGCCAAGCAGTGCTTCCCATAGGCACCCCCAGGTTTTAACGTTTGCCAGTGCAGTAGATTTGTTCTGATTGTCTTTGCTAGAAGTGTCTGCTTATCTGTTAGCCATTCACGCTTCCGCTGAGAACTCTGTTCTTGTCCTTTGCCAGTCTTCCCATTGGGCTGCAGGTGAGTTTCTTTCCATTTTAATACATACTTTATAGACCAATGTCCTGGTGTGCTTGCAAACGTAGCACAGCGTTCTTCAGTTCTGCGGGCTGATCAGTTCCTTACAGGACTTTTAACCCAAATAACTGCTACCCTGTGTTTGTCATTGTGGCACACGCCTCCTTCCTCCTGAATTTAAAGAGTCATACACACCTGGAACAGACGTGGAACCCCAGGACACAGTGAGGAGGTGCGAGCAGTGCCTCCCACACCTGTGCTGGGGGTGCCCTATGGGGTGGAGTCCCTCACGCTTCCCCCCTGCTCTGGCCGAATGAGGTGCGCAGGGCCTCCTTAGCACTATACATACACCCCACCCCCCAGCCCTGCTGGTGCTGCTGGCCTCTCTCCCGTGGGCCCTGGAGAAGGTGCCTGGCTCAGCACCTCCTGGTTCCAAGGACATCCCTTTCAGAGTGAGCTGGAGGAGGGGTGGGGCGGGGGGCGGGGGGGCTCGGAAACATTAAAACCTCTTAGGAGTATCCCCCCTTAGGGGGTACTCTCCAAAGTTTTGTCTCCTGCCTGTGGAGCCAGACCTGTGCTCACACCTGGCGAATTAAAGTCAGAGATGCCGTCCAGCCTCAAGGTCAAGGGAGACCCAGACTCTCTTCTCTAGAAAAGATTGGGATAATGCAGAGGAGCAGTCCAAGCCCACTGTGTGCACTTTCCACCTGGAAACCTCTGAGGCCTGGCGTCCGGCCTGAGACCCTTCCTGACAGGAGGGTGGGTAGACACACAGACCCCACCCCTGCTCACCCCAGCATGGGGAGTCGCCACCTCGCTCCAGGGTGTCCTGCTCACCCCCAGACTTGGCCTGCCCCGAGTGATGCGGCACAATCCGAGCACCCTCTGGTGCCGTGCTTTTGCTTGAAAGCTGAGCCAGTCAGCCTGGAGAATGAGGTGATTTACCTAACATTGCCTGATGGAAGGCAAGACCCAGGCTACTTCCTGTGGGACTGGGACAGTGAGGTGGCCCAGAGCTGACCCAGACTTGGACCTGGTTTGTAGGCCAGGATGATGTGATCAATGGCATTTAAAAATTTTTTTTTTCTCATAAGTTTATTTAGTTTGAGAGAGAGCGAACACACGTCTGTGCATGGGAGCAGGGAAGGGTCAGAGAGAGAATCCCAAGCAGGCTCTGCACCATTGTTGCAGAGCCTGACATGGGGCTCAGTCCCATGAACTGCCAGATCATGACCATGCCAGATCTGAAAAACCAAGAGCCAGAAGCTTGACCGACTGAGCCACCCAGGCGCCACGGTCAACAGCGTTTTCAATGAAAATTTAGTTTTAGTCAGAATAATACTTAGCTTATAGCCATGTGGCCATTGCCTTGAGGCCATCGTCTGCTATCTCGCCCGGGAGCAAACCCAGAGACATCCCAGAGAAGATCACTTGGAGCATAGTCATCTCTCTGCTCGTCTGCATTTGTCAACAGCATAGCCATTCTGTTCTTTCAGTTTTAGATTATTGAGCTCCTAACCCGTCCGCCCACCGTACACACAGTTTATCTGTCTGTCCTTCGTTCATCTGTCTGTCATCGGCCATCCATCTGTCCATCTGCCCATCTATCCATCACCTGTCTTCTGTCTGTCTCCCTCCTCACCACTCAGTTCCCAGTGTGGTTCCCATGCCAGTCAAGCTAGTTGTCACCGTCTGTGTTGCTGTGACGTGGTGCTCACTCAGGCTCAGTCACGCCACGTTGCACAGTACGGCTGTATTGCCTGCCTTCCTTGCAGTTGCCATCTTCTGTTTCCTGGGTGTCGTCAATTGGTGCCCAGACACTGCTCTGGAGCATCAGCCTCCTGTCAGCCTGCTCGCCATCTCGGGTGGCCTCTGCCTCACCGTGTGTGGGAGCCACCCCCTCCAGGTCTCCCAGCGCCTCTCGGCTCTGCCCGTAACGTTGTCTTGGAGTTTCCCTTACCTGTCATCCTGGGAACTTCTTGGTCTCTCTTCCACATTCAACTCCATTTCCTGGATCCCATGCCTTCCTCTTTCTCGACATATTCCTGATTTGGGTAGCGTTCATACTCTAGACACTTCCTTAAGAGAAGACATCTGGGAAGTAAAAGTTTTAAGACTCTGTGTAGCAGAAGATGTCCTTGATGACAGTCTGGGCGTGGAATCCAACATGGAAGGAATTTTCCCTGAGAATTTCTAAGGGGGTGCTGCCATTGTCTTTCTAGCTTCCAGTGTCGCTGTTGAGATGCCCAATCCCACTTGATTTGTGAGGTCTGCTTCCCCTCTGGAAGCCATGGGGGGAGTCTTTTCATTTCGGTCCTTGAAGGGACTTGGTGTGCCTTGGTGGCAGTGTGTTCATCCACTGGGCTGGGTGAGCCTCAGCAGGCCCTTCCAAATTTGGAAACCGTGAACTTCAGCTCTGGGGCGTATTTTATGTTCTCCCACTCTGTCCTCTCTTCCAGGAGCTCCTGATGATCAGAAGCCAGGTCTTCCCTCTCCCTCATTTTCCATCCCTGCCTTTTTGTTCTACTTTCTAGATGGTTTTTCTCAGATGGATCTTCTAATTGCTCTGTTCTGCTAAAATATTTCTAATGTCTGAGTGCTTTCTTCATAGTTTTCTCTCCTTCTTCCACCAGTGGAATACTGAATTTCTCTGAGAATATTCCTGCAGGTGTTCCACTGGCTTCCTTAGCTTTTCTGTTTGTACTGGCTTGTGTCGCACACTGGGCCCAGTGTGTGAGGTTGTCCGTGTGCTCCAGGCCACATCGGCAGCACTGCTAAGCGTATTCCATGGTCTGCCACGCTTTGCTTACCCCACTCCTCCTGTTGATGGGCACTCGGGTTATTTTTTGGCTTGGGTTGTTATGGAGAAAACAGCTATAACTGTTCTTGTACAAATCTTTTTGTGCATGTATGTTCTTTTCTCTCGGGCAAATACCTAGGAGTGGAGCTACCTGGTCATGGGGGACATTGTGCCGTTTTACACCCCCCACCAACACTGTTTGAAGTTCAGGTTCCCACATTTTTGCCAACCCTTGGTATTAACCTCATTTTGAATTGTTCTAAAGGGTGTGTGGGGGCATCTGGTGATCTCCCTGGGGCCTAATGAGGTCACGTGCTCGCTGGCCCTTTGTGTATCTCATTTTGTAAAGTAGTGTTTACATTCTTATCCATGTTTAACTGGTGGTTTGTCTTTTGTTATTGATTCAGAGGAATTATTTATATGATCTGAATACAAGTCATTTGCCAGATAATATTTAGTAGTAATTCTGTCTCTCAATCTTTGACTTTTTGTTTTCTCAATGGTATTTTTCGATGAATAGTTTTTAATTTTTATGAGGCATGATTTTCCATTTTTTATGGTTACTGCTTCTGGTCTGCTGGGCTTCTGAGAGTTCTTGTCTATCCTAAGGTCACAAAGGCATTCTGCCTTCTTCTAGAAGCTCTGTGACTCCAGCTTGTGCATTCAGGTCTGTGAACCACCTGACACGTCTTGTGCCAGTCAAGGCTCTGTTCTCCTCATGTGGTCATCCAGCTGAGCCAGCACCTTTGGTTGTAGACTGTCCCTCCCCCGTGGCTGCTGTGTCCCCCACCAGAGCATGTGGGCTCTGTCGTGTCTGTCCTTCACGACACCACTGCCACAGCTTTATGGTAAATCTTAACATCAGACACTGCAAATTCCTGAGTTCTGTTTTTTTCAAAATTGCTTTTGGCCCTTCTAGGTCCTTTG
This sequence comes from Acinonyx jubatus, assembly GCF_027475565.1. Taxonomy (NCBI): domain Eukaryota; kingdom Metazoa; phylum Chordata; class Mammalia; order Carnivora; family Felidae; genus Acinonyx; species Acinonyx jubatus. The sequence goes on from NC_069391.1 coordinate 512,190, forward strand.
CTTTTCCATATAAATTTTTAGAATCAGCTAAGTATTTTATGGGATTTTTTTTCCTGTTGTAAATGTTTTCTTTTAAATTTCACTTTCAAAGTGTTTGTTGCCAGTATATAGAAATACAACTGATATTTGTAAATTGATGCTCTGTATCTTATAGCCGTGCTAAATTCACTTATTCTAATGACTTTTTTATTTTTATTTTTGCATATCCTATATACATAGTTATATCTTCTGAGAATAAAGCCAGTTTTTGTCTTTCTTTCCAAAATACGTATATGTCTTTTGTTTCTTCTTCTTGGCTTGTTGCACCGGTTAGACTTTGCAGTACAGTGTCGAGTGGAAGTGGGGCACACATGTCTTGTCCTGTCGCCCATGGGAGGGAGAGCATTCACTGTCATCATTGAGTGTCATCTCGGCTGTGGTGTCTATGGTGCCCTGTGTCAGATGGAGGAAGCGCCCTTCTTTTCTTAGTTTGCTGAGTGTGTATCATGGATGGTTGTTATTGTGTTTCTGTCGAGACGATCGTGTAATTTTTCTCCTTTATTCTGTTAATGTGGTGAATTGCATTGATCTTTAAATAAAAACTGATGTCTTCTGAGGGTAGACCTGTTGGCCCATGACGTGTTGCCCACTGCTGGACTCCCTTTGAATCTGTGTGAGGTTGGGCTGCACGTGGGTGTGCTTGCTGGCTTCAGAGTGGAGTTGGGAAGTGCCTCTTCGTTTCCTATTCTCTGGGAAGTTTTATGTGAAATTTGTGTTACTCTTCCTTATACGTTCAGTAGCACTCACTAGTAAAACCATCTGGACATACAGTCTTCTTTGTGGAGATTTAAAAAGGAAAGGTTCAGTTATATTGATGGTTATAGTACAATTCAGATTCTCTTGTCAGTTTGGCACACTATGTCGTTCTAGGAATATGTCCATTTTATCTGAATTTTCCTACTTAGGCACGAGGTTCACACCTACTTCTCACTTTTGTAACTGAAGCATCTCTGCAGATGCGCCCTTTCTCACTCCTGACACCCCCTCCCTGCCTTTCCTTTTCTCGCAGGAGGGGCCAGGAGTTGGTCCTCTCCGAGCACCATTTGTTAGCTTTGTTGGTCCTCTCTACTGAGTCTTTTGTTTTTCTGCCTCATCAATTTCTGCTCTTACCTTTATTATTTCCGTAATTTGACTTGTTTGATTTAAACTGTTCTTTTTTTCCTAAGTTAGGGGTCGTAGATGTTGTGTTGTGACCTCAGGACGGAGAGGCCAGCCCTCCTGGGCTGCACCAGACCACCCTCTGTCCAGACGTTTCCGCCCATCCCCTTCTCTTTCTGGACTCCTCTGCCGGATCCCACACATGCTCTAGGCTCCCATACGTCTGTTCTAAGGAGCGGTCTCCATGTCCGTTCTGGGGTGTCCTGGGACTCAGGATTTTCTTGTGCCATCTCCATGCTTCATGGGTCTCCAGTGAGCCTGGTCTGCTGCTTAACCTGCTGAGTGAGGTCTTTATCTCAGACACTGTATTTTCCACTTGTAAAGTGGTGGTTGGCTCTATCCTATAGTTTCCAGTTCTGTGCCAAATTATCAATCTTGTCTTCAATTTCTTGAAAATTTTTTAGCCTGATACCTGAATATTTAATTTTTTGTGGTGATATTAAATTTTGTTTTAATTGTGTTAAAATAAGCATGTGGGGCACCTGCATGGCTCAGTCGGCTAAGCGTCCGACTTCAGCTCAGGTCACGATCTCGCGGTCCGTGGGTTCAAGCCCCACGTCGGGCTCTGTGCTGACAGCTCAGAGCCTGGAGCCTGCTTCAGAGTCTGTGTCTCCCTCTCTGACCCTCCCCTGCTTGTTCTCTCTCTCTCTTTCTCAAAAATGAATACACATTAAAAAAAATTAAATATGCATGCCACAAAATTTCCCACTATAAATATTTTTGAATGTGAAATTTAGCTGCATGAAGTACATTCACGATATTGTGCAACCATCACTACTCAGCTCTGGACCGTTTCCATCTTCCCAAACTGAACCTCTGTCCCTGTTACACCCTAGCCTGCCCCCACACCCCCCACCCCCAGTCCCCAGCCTCCGCTCTCTGTATCTGTGATCTTGACCCCTCCAGGTCCCTCATGTGAGGAGAGACCTTGTCCTTCTGTGTCTGGCTTCATTCACTTAGCGCAGGGTCCTCAAGTTCATCCATGTGTTAGAATTTTCTTCCTTCTTAAGGCCAAGCAACATCCCTTGTACGTGCATGCCACACTTTGCTTACTCCCTCACCCATCACACACGTAGGCTGCTTGCCGCTTTTGGCCCCTGGGACTCTAATCATGGTGGTTGTGGAGCCTGCGTTGTGTCTGCTTCACAACTGCTGAGGCTCTGAGAGACATCCCGGTAATGGCCACAGCCCCTCTTTGGGGCCATGTCTTTGAGGCAGGCACTGAGGAGGAGGAGGTAGATGGGGATGACTGTCTCTGGGTCCTTTTGCCAGCACATGGCAGGTGCTGTTCCTGGCAACAGTGCTTACTTCTGCTCTGTGCTCCTGCTTGATGTAGAGGCTGTGCCCAGGTTGGCATCATCCGGGCCCTGACGGAGTGTGGCATCCCTGTGGACATGGTTGGAGGGACGTCCATCGGGGCCTTCATGGGCGCCCTATACTCCGAGGAACGGAACTACAGCCAGATACGGATCCGGGCCAAGCAGTGGGCTGAGGTGAGGGGTCTCTGCCCTCCCTGGAGCTCAGCACCAGGTCCCTGTGGTGCTGTGGAGGGCGGGAGGGCATTGGGACCTTTGGCCCCTGATCACACTCTGCAGGGCTCTGGCCTCAGATTGGGGTTTACAGGATGGTGAGGGAATGGGGAGCACGAAAGAGATAAGGACATCAGTGTTGGGAGGTTTGGCTCTGGTTGGTGCCTGGTCTTAATTTATAAAGGTGACTGAAGACAACACAGAGAGGTCAGCACCACCGGAAGAAAAGTTTAATGTTACCTGTAGTTGCCACCCTACAGGACCACATGGGAGCACCCATGCCTGCGAGGCAGCGGAGAGGAGCAAGGGGAAGGCCGAGGCCAGAGCCTTTATGGGGGTTTCTGTGGGAAAGGCAGGGGAGGGCAGGGTAGACAGCTTCGGATGGGCTTTTGGAATAATTCCAGTGGGCTTGCCGTGTAGGGGCCGTCCCCAGTTGTCTGGTGCCTGGGCCTGGGTTGATTCAGGCGGAGGATTATTGACCTGGTGTGAGAGTGTGACATAGAAAGGGGGCTGGGGCGTGTGGGCTCTGGATCGCTCGGTTTGCAGGAAAGACGCTCCCAGCGGGCGAGGCATCTGCTGTCTCTAAGGATTGGCTAGCCCTGCGAGGGGACAGCCTCTCCCCGGGTCTGTAAGACCCCACATGCCAGGGCATCAGGAAGATAGAAAATAAGAAAAAATTGCTAATAGCTGGCCGGGTGATGGATGCAGGCCAACAAAGCCCGCACTGTAAGCGAGCTCGCTGCAGCAGCTCCCGTGGGCAGACTGGAGCCTGGTGGGGAGGCCGACTCACCCCTGTCCTGAAGGTACAGATGCCGTTTGCCCTTGTCACAGTTCCACTTGCTTTCCTGGGGCGGCACAGAGCCCCATGAGTGGGGTCAAAAGTGTTCAAGTTCTCCTTTTAAAAAAGAAAAGAAAATTGTTCATCTTCTATGGCAGAAGGTGTCAGAGAAGGCTATCTGCCCCATCCATGTGGCCCCAACTCTGTTCCAGTGACCCCTCTTTCCCTGAAATGAGCCACCCCAGACACCCCTCAGTGGGCCGCTCCAAGGAGAGGTCCAGGAGCAAACACAGCTCGTCACTAAGGATGGCCTCTGAGAACAGTGGGTGTGGGCACAGTGTGCTTCAGCCTCAGTTGAGGGTCTGCTCACAGGCCAGGAGGACACCTCCCTTCCCCACCTCTGCTGGCCCAGTGCAGGTGTGGGACTGGCCAGGGAGCTTTGGGCTTGATGCCCCTGTCGTCCTCAGTGAGCAATGGGCTGTGGGACTCTGCATGGCAGGGCAGAATGGATCCCATCCGGGATGGCCTCTGTCCTGCCTGTCTGCGTGGGCCCTTGGCCTCCTGCCGTGCTGAGGGGATGTGATTGTGGGGGCTGCCAGGCTTGACTCTGCAGGCTCTCTGGTGCTAGGCAGGGGCTTCTTCAGGAGTGAGGCCTTGCTAACCAGGGAGGACCCTGGGGTGTCCTGTGCTTCTGGGTCCCTTTCCTCTAGGAGCACACGGGTTCCCTCTGTTTGAACAGAGTCTCCACTCTGTTCATCTCAGTGTGAACACACTGGGGGGCAGCTCCCCCTCACCTGGGGGCCCACCCCTTGTGTGGCCTCTGTTTTAGGCTTTTCCATCTGTTTCTGTCCACACAGAGGCAGGGAGGACCTTTCCTCTCTATCCCTGACTCTTAAGAAGGTAGATAACCTTGAACCCAGGCATTCTTGGGGCAAGGCCAATGCTGCCTGGTCAGTCACGTGTCCTCCTTGCAGGTCTAAGAGGCCCACGTCCTCACTGAGGAAGGATGAGCTTCAGTCCCACAAGAGAGGTGGGGGGCGGGCCTTCAGCAGAGAGGACCCTCAACAGGGCCCTGTTTCCGGGACCCTGTTGTAGGGCCTGCCATGCTGGAATGTGAGGGTCAACCCTGAGCATTCTAGGGCAGGGCAGCTCCCCCTCCTGGAGAAATCTTGACGGGTCGGGTGTTATTGCCTTTGGGGACCTCAGGGGGTAGCGGTCCCTGCCACTCACCTGCCAGTGTGGGTCCTGGATGGAGCTTCGTCCTCAGCTCGGCCTCCTGAGCAGGTGTCAGCATGCACCCTCACGGGACCTCAAGGCCCTGCTGCTCAGGCCCTGGAATTCTCTCCTCCTGGGGGACTCCTCAGGACGCTTCCCAGACACCCTTGTTCTGTTTGCAGGAAGCACAGACGTGTGCTGTGTCCCTGCTCCCTTTTCTGGATTTGGGCTCCTGGCTGGGTCCTGTGGGATCACCTTGCCACCCACGCCAGCAGGTGGGGGCGGGGTGTGAGCCCCTCATCCTCTGCAGGGGTCTCATGTGTGCCCCATCCACTTAGGACATGACGTCGATGGTGAAGACTGTGCTGGACCTGACCTACCCCATCACCTCCATGTTCTCGGGGGCCGGCTTTAATAGCAGCATCTGTAGCGTCTTCAAGGACCGGCAGATCGAGGTGCCCCCCAAAGCAGGGACCACCCTGGGGTGCCTCAGCTGGAGCCTACAGCCAAGCCAGCCTGAGCCTGACTTGTGTCTGGGTGCTTGGCGTCCTCCTCATCCCTCAAGCCCCTGGGCCTACAGGGTCAGGGAGCTGGCCGTCAGGGAGGATGTCCTAAGTCCTGTCCCCCCCGCTTGCAGGACCTATGGATCCCCTACTTTACCATCACCACAGACATCACAGCCTCTGCTATGCGGGTCCACACGGATGGTGAGCACCTCCTCCTTGGGTGCCCCTTGATACGGGCTCAGGCATGCACAGGGCACAGCCCCCCACTCAGGGCAGAGTGGTCATGGGAGGGACATTGAAAGAGCACCTCCAGGGGGGGCGGGTTGCAGGTAGAGAGCGTGGCAGCTCCTTGAACTGGACGAAGCACCAAGATGACCTGGAGGAGCCAAGACACTCAGGGAGATCTGAACACAGAGGTGATCCTGCTGTGAGCATGAAGGAAATGGGGAGGGACATAACCAAGAGCCTAAAAACACTGAGAAGTCCAAACTGGACACAGAAAGGTGGAGAAAACTTTGTGAACTGGGAGCAGAGAGGAGTGGGGTGAAGGGCCTGCTTGGGCCGTGGGGTGTAATGAAGGGCACATGCAGGGCATGTGTTTTTATGAGTTCGAATCGGGAGGTAGTGGTAGACTGCTTGGGCTGGGGACCATGAGAAGGCTGATGCATGGGTGGCAGCTGAGGGCCCTTTTCCTGGGCAGAGCGGTTTGTGAGCTGATTGCATGTGTCTCTCTGGAGGTGAGTGGGACGACGTGGCTCACACAGTGGAACGTGGAAAGACTGCAGAGCCAGCCTGGCCTCCCTTGTGGAGGAGAAAGAACAGGAGGGGTGTCTGTCTTCAGGCCTGCGGCCATCCGCCAGAGCCAGACGTGCAGACTTCAGGACCCAAACGCTAGCAGGGCTCTGAGCTGAGGGTCCAGGGCAGGAACCCACCGTGGGCAGTGCGAAGCTCCCCTCCCACAGGCCCTGGTGACCTCTCCCCCAGCCCCCCGACTCTCCCCCAGGCTCCCTGTGGAGGTACGTGCGTGCCAGCATGTCTCTGTCAGGCTACCTGCCTCCCCTCTGCGACCCCAAAGACGGACACCTGCTGATGGACGGGGGCTACATCAACAACCTCCCAGGTGCTGCAGTGGGTGGGGAGGGGCTGCCCCCACCCCTGCCTCAGCCCCCTCCACTCCCGGGAAGGCCAGTGGCACGTTTTCCTCAGTGTTCCCTGGAGCAGGGGGTGGGGGGTTATAGGTGCTCCCGGAGTCTGGGGAACACGTCCAGGCACACACACAGACGCACGCCCTCGTGCACACTAGCTCGGGTACCGTGTGCTCCCAGCATATGGCCCTGTTTGTCGGCTCAGCAGCACTCAGAACAAGGGCCAAGTAGAGGAGCTGAGAGCAATTATGTCCCATCTGTGCCCACAGTCAGAACTAACAGCCAGAAAGTGCCAGGTCTGTTGTGGGTGAGGCCCCTCCCCTGGGCACACCTGTCACCTGTTGGACAGTTCTGTGCACTAGGCTGCCTCTCTACAGGCCCAAGGGGAGACCCTCTGGCTCCCAGTGCTCTCTCCCCGTCCCTCCCAAGCCCTGTTCCCACCCAGGGCTCTATGTGCCTGTCCTGAGTGGTGACCAAGGCTGTCTTCTCCCCAGCGGATGTGGCCAGGTCTATGGGGGCAAAGGTGGTGATTGCCATTGATGTGGGCAGCCAGGATGAGACGGACCTCACCAACTATGGCGACGCGCTGTCTGGGTGGTGGCTGCTGTGGAAGCGCTGGAACCCCTTGGCCACAAAAGTCAAGGTGGGGGGCATAGCTCTGCACAGTGCCCAGGTCATCAGGTCCTCCTCTGTAGCTTCCCTTGAAGTCTCTCCATGCTCTCATACCACTGGCCCCAAGATGGGCGGTGTGCTGCTGCCCAAATGCCTCCTGTGGGCGGGGGAGGGTTGTAGTGCATTCCAGGCCCCAAGGCCAACGGAGCTTGCTCACCGTCCTTGCCAAGGATCCTGCCTGGACCAGCTCTGGGGAAGGGGAACAGGCCCAGAGGCTCCACACGCTGTCAGGATACATCTCCAGGACCCCTGGCTGGGCACCTGCCCTCCCAGGCCTAGCAGGGATGTGTCTCCCCTTGGGGAGGGGAGGGAGAGGGTCAGGGCACAAGACCCAGGCAGCTGTGCCCGCATGGGGCCATGTGGGGACCGCAGAGCCTTGCTCAGGTGCTCTGATGGCAGCAGGTGTTGAACATGGCGGAGATCCAGACACGCCTGGCCTATGTGTGCTGCGTCCGGCAGCTGGAGATGGTGAAGAACAGTGAGTACTGTGAGTACCTGCGCCCCCCCATCGACAGCTACGGTACTCTGGACTTTGGCAAGTTCAACGAGATTTGCGTGAGTGCAGCTGGGGTGCGGAGGGTCGGCGGGGTCCAGTGTCTGCCTGCCCCCTCCCCAGCCTCCCTGCCCTCACTTCTGAGAGCTTAGAAGTGGGGGCTCCTGGTGTGTGTGCAGGAAGTGGGGTATCAGCACGGGCGGACAGTGTTTGACATCTGGGGTCGAAGTGGTGTGCTGGAAAAGATGCTACAGGACCGGCAGGGAACGAGCAAGATGAAGGCGTGTGATGTGAGTGCCAGAGCTCGCACCCTCCTTCCCTTCCTGCCTCAGTGGGCCCGAGAGGTGCAGAACTCCCTGCACTCTGCAGGACCGTGGCACACCCCCTCAGCTGCTCAGGGGCCAGAAGACAGGGCAGGGTTGTGACCCCGTGGGGGTGAACTCTTGGCCTCTGCCTCAGCATCCCCTCTTTTTGCCCCACTCTGGCTCTCTACTCTTCTGGTACTCACGGTTGAAGGGGATGGGGGCTTGCTTAGGCCCCTGCCCATCTTCTGTGCCCCTGCCCCAACTCCAGGGGTTAACTTGGGCACCTTAGCAAACTAGGGCCATAGAGGGTCACAGAGATGTCTCTTCCACCTCGGCCCTCCAGGTCCTCACCTGCCCCAATGCCTCCTTCACGGACCTTGCTGAGATTGTGTCACGCATTGAGCCTGCCAAAGTAGCCACAGTGGACGGTGAGTTGGACGCCCAGGACATGCACAGCCGCAGGTGGGGGTGGCAACATCTCTTTCTGACCCTTGGTGTGCCCAGCAAGCCACCCTGGTCACCAGGCTCCCTCTAGCAGCCCCTGGACCTGATGAGTGGCAGGTAGGGGCTTGTGCCACCATGGCATGGCCCCTGCTCTTGAGAGGGCACCAACACGGCCCTCCCTTCCGCCCAGATGAGTCTGACTACCAGACGGAGTATGAGGAGGAGCTGCCAGATGGCTCCAAGGACACGTATGCTGACTTCCAGAGCGCCCCGGCCCACTTGGGCTCCGACTCGGTGAGCTGCCTAGACCTGCCTGTGGTGCCCCTCAGCTGAGGCAGCTCCGCGGGCTCCAAGCAGGCCAGCTGCTCGCTCCCTGCTGCCCTGCAGCACAGAGCCACAGAGACCTAGCCCTGGGTCAGCCCTCTGGGCTCACCCCCACCTGCACGGTGTGCGGTTTGATTCTAGGAGGACGAACCCTCACTTCGGCATCGGTACCCCAGTCTGGCTTCCCCAAACTGCCCAGCTGTTGACATGCTGACGAAGATGGGTGGAGCCCCTCACTCTGATGCGCCCTAGAGTCCGCCTCTGCTGTGGGCCTTTCTCAGAGACCGGGCTCCTAGAGTTCCCGGGGGCTCTTCCCCACCGGGCTGGGGCCCAGCGCCCTGTGCACCATGGGTCCAGCTTCATCTGTGCCGGACCCAACCTGTATGTGTTTGGGGGGGGGGGGGGCGGCGGGGGCAGGTCTCTGGCTTCTGTGTACTGGCAGCTGCTGCTGGAGCACTCGGTCCTGGCACCCCTGCACACACAGCAGTCCTAGGGGCTCCTTGAGGCCTCTGAGAGATGTTGGAGCCCCTGAAGCATCAGGGCCTGATGTGCCAATAAAGGTAACTCTGCTTGTGCGTGGACACGTCCGTTTGCCAACGTCCCCGTGGCACGATGCGCCTGACCGGAGCCAGAGAGCAGCCTCCGGCTGCACCACTGATTTGCCGTGAGGGCCACGTCCCCGAGGCCAGGTGGGGTGTGAAGTCGTCATGTAGGGACCCCAGGCACCCCTCTGCTGGGGCTTGAGACCGCAGGGCAACAACTAGCCAGGCAGGCAGGGCGCCCAGGGTCTGGCGTGGAGCCAATGTGCCCCCGAACCAAGAATGAGCCCCCTCCAGATCTCTCCCGCGGGCGTCTTCCCACGCAGTACACGAGCCGCGCTCCGAGGTTGTACGCCGCCCACACTTTCTCAGATCGTTAAACGGCGCCCGGGAGTCCTTTTGTAGAAAAGGAGAGCGCTCTGGCGCTGTCACTTTGGGGTCCGCAACCCGTGCAGACCTGTGAGGGGCACCGAGAACCCTGACCCGAGGGCCCAGGACCTTGCAGTCGGGTGACCGCTGGCCTCAGTTTCTCCGCACCCCGTCCCAGCCCCGCCCCCTCGCCCGGCACGGTGGGCGGAGCCACCGCCCCGGTCCCCTCCTGACGACCCGGCCAGGCCCCGACGTCACGGGCAGCCGCCCCCAGGCCTGACGTCGCGGTGGGCGGAGCCCCTGGCCTCGCCCCGTTCGTGACGTCGCGGTGGGCGGAGCCCCCGCCCCCGGCCCCTGCCGCGCTCTCCCGGTGCGGCGGGACTCGCGGAGGGCCCAGCGCGGGCCATGCGGGGCCCGAGCCCGAGTCCCGGCGTGGCGCGGCTCCCCCGGCGGAGGCGGCGGGCGCGGGGCGCGCTCTGAGGCCGGGGGATGCGCCGCCGCCGCCGCGACCATGGGCGCCGCCGCCTCCCGGAGGAGGGCGCTGAGGAGCGAGGCCATGTCCTCGGTGGCGGCCAAAGTGCGGTGAGTGCGGCGGGGCCGGCCGCCGGGGCTCAGCGCCCGCCCCCGGCCCCCTCCCCCGTGGCGGGGCTTCTCGCCGAGTCTCCCTCCCCCGCTCCCACCCCCACCTGGTGCGGCTCCCCTCCCGGAGACAGCTGCGGCTGAGATGCCCGACCTCACGACCCCCCCGCCCCCCCCAACACACACACACACACACACACACACACACACACACACAGTGACAGGGGCTGGACAGAAAGCAGGCCAGGGCCCCGGCCACGTTGCACTGGGACCCAAGGCCCCCGGAACTGCAACCTGCTAGCCCTGGGCTTTCTGGGGTGGGAGGGCACTGTCTGCCATGGGTGACCCCGGCCCCTCCCTTACCGGTGCCCAAGGTCTGGGTGGGGGTGGGGACCCCAGGCTCCCATCTGAGCAGAGTCCAGAGTGGTCTGTGTGCACTGACAGCGCACCCCGCTGTCCACCCTTCAGAGCAGCCCGAGCATTTGGCGAGTACCTGTCCCAGAGTCACCCTGAGAATCGGAACGGTGCAGGTAGGGGCATTCGAAGAGGTACCGGGGCGGGGTCGGTTCGCAGCCCCACCGCACCCCCACGACCTAGGGATGCTGTCCCCTGCTCCAGCAGCCCAGGCCCGGCCCGCAGGCTGTGGAGACTGTGGGGTGTGAGCGGGCAGCAGCTGCTCTGCTGGGCTGGCTTCCTCACGCCCCCTGCCCTCCCTGGCCCAGAGCCCCAGAAGGAGCTTGGAGTCACTCATCACCATGGCACCCACCCAGCCTGGGCCGTTGGCATGGCAACAGGCCTCCTGGCACCCCCAGGGCTGGCACCGCTGTCTCTGGGGGCCAGCTGGTGGGGGGGAGGGGAGAAATTGGCACTGGGCACACGAGTGCAGTGGCAGGCTGGGAGGTGGCCTGTTTATTCCTGTCCACCCCCCACCATCACCCACAGGTAGTCTAGCCTGTCGCCCCCACGCACGCACGCACACCCAGAGCTCAGGGCCCAGGTAGGAGGAGGGTGGGAGCCTCTAAGAGGAGTGCGCAGCTTGCAAACACCTTTTCTGGAGATACCAGGGGCTTAGGATGTGGTCACCGGGGCTGGGGGGCAGCCTCTGCCCGCCCCCCCCCCCATCTGAGCCAGGCATTCGCTGGGTGTTCTTTGCCCTCACAGCACCAGGAGAAGGGGGGGCAGGGCCAGGAGGGCTTCAGTTCACCTGCTGCCTCTCTCCCAGACCACCTGCTGGCTGATGCCTACTCTGGCCACGACGGGTCCCCCGAGATGCAGCCAGCCCCCCAGAACAAGCGCCGCCTCTCCCTCGTCTCCAACGGCCGCTATGAGGGCAGTCTCTCAGAGGAGGTCATTGGTGGAAAACCGACCGCTGAGGGCCCCCAGCCCCGCGTGTACACCATCTCCGGGGAGCCTGCCCTGCTGCCCAGTCCCGAGGCCGAGGCCATCGAGCTGGCTGTGGTGAAGGGGCGGCGGCAGCGGGAGCGGCACCCCCACCACCACAGCCAGCCCCTGCGTGCCAGCCCAGGGGGCAGCCGCGAGGACATCAGCAGGCCCTGCCAGAGCTGGGCAGGCAGCCGCCAGGGCTCCAAGGAATGTCCCGGGTGCGCCCAGCTGGCCCCTGGTCCCAGCCCTTCCCCTCGGGCCTTTGCGCTGGACCAGCCACCTCTGCCTGAGGCCACCAGCCGCCGCAAGAAGCTGGAGAGGATGTACAGTGTTGATCGTGTGTCTGGTGAGGGGCTCGTTGAGGAATGGGCAGGCTGTGGGGCAGGGTGGTAAGCTGAGCCTTGGACAGGTGGAGGGTGCCCAGGTCGTGGCATGCAGGTAGCCTCCTGCTGCTATCTCCCACGCCACATGTCAGCCCTCATAGTTGGTTTTGGCCCTGCGGGCACCAAATCAATCAAGGAGTGCTTCCCGGAGGAGGGGGGCGGGGGGCAGGAGAATCTTAAAGATTGAGCAGGCAGAAAACATGGCTTAATTAGAAGATGGGTCTGCCTTTGGGAAATCCTGGGAAATAGTCCCTGCCCTGGGTCCCAGCAAATGGAGTTCTCATTCACCCCAGGAAGCACATATCTATCTGGGGCCTGGCCAGCCATTGGGAGCCTCCCAAGGATTGTTGAGCTGTGTGGGTGGCTGGTGAGCCCTGAAGGCCTACTATGTCTAGAAGAGGCCTCTCTGGGACACTTGAGCAGCCCCATGTCTCTTGAATCTGAGGTCACTTCCTAAAAAGCAGAGTCCTTACTAGCTGAGCACCCACATCGTCCCAGGACACCCCCTGGGCTTCCAAGTCAACAACCTGCTTGGGCATCAGGGCACAGGCCTGAGGTGTGGGCAGTTCAGCTCCATGACCTCACACTCCTCTGATGAACACAGCTCAGGGGCTGGGGTGGGGGTCAGGGCAACTCTCAGGGGGGTAGAGCAAACTTTCATCCACCTTGTCTAGGAGCTGGAGGGGGCAGCCCTCAGCAAGACCATCTCCATGCTGCCTGAGGGCTCCGCCTCACTCTCCTGGCAGGGCCCAAGGGAGTGGAGTGTGCAGGATGCAGACAAAGGGAGGCTGCAGGCATTGTCCCTGCCCTGCTTCTCTCCGAAGGGGAACAAAGTGAACCCCTTTCTCTGGGCACCCTGGACACAGGCTGTGCTTTCAAAGGACCGCTCTTCAACTGTAGGCCACCAAAGGGAGAGCTAAGCAAAGACAAACTGTCACGAAGCCGCTGAGCTGTCTTGGCTTGAACAGCTAAGCGGGCACATGTTGCCTTACGGCCTGTGCCAGCCTCCGCCCACCTGGGAGAGGGTTAGGGGACCCTGGTGCCTTTCCTCCACTGGCTTTGGCAGAAGCATTGCCTTCCCTGGCAGAAGGGGGTAGAGGCTTTAGGAACTCCCAGGCCACCCTAGCCACTTCTTTTGTCTTCCAGATGACGTCCCCATCCGTACCTGGTTCCCCAAGGAAAACCTCTTCAGCTTCCAGACAGCAACCACAACTATGCAAGCGTGAGTTGTGTACCTGATACGTGCCCGCTGCGAGGGGTGGTGCTCAGGAACTACTGCCAGACCCTCTCCTGCCCTCTGGGCCCACCTGGGTGGCTATTTCTGAGCGACCCCACATGCCCATGTCCCACCAGGTCTGCCAGATGTGACATCAGTCTCAAGGAAGGCAGCGCTGGCCGCTCTTCCCCCCACTCCCACCCTCCACTGCCCCTCCCATGCCCCGTCCCTTCCCACTCCTCCCTTGCCCACTGCCCTGCCCTCTATCTCCTAGCCCTCCCCTGTCCCTCATGGTCCTCTGCGGACCTGGCCCAGGGCTGAGGCTGATGTAGTCACCACTCGGGCGGTTCTTCCAGGCCAGGCCCCACCTCAGCTTCCCAAACAGCAGCTTACTTGCGTATTCTGTATGAGCCTCAAGGGATCACAAGTCAGGAGTCCCCTGCAGGGGCCTGCTCTTCTCTACCTGTGACACATATCTGGGTTTGTTTTCTGATATAGCGTTCCTTCCCGGGAGGCACCCTTTGCTGCAGTGTCCCCCACACTGAGGAAGCTTCCGCCCCTCGTGCTACCTTGGGGAACCCACCCCTGCCCTCAGGTTGGCTGGGGACTGCCATCTTTGCTGCCAGGCCCAGGCCCAGCAGAAGCAGGCCTCTGTGCAAGCCCAACCACGTCACAGCACTTGGTGGCACGGGCCAGTGACCTCAGTGTCCACTGCCCTTTCATGGGCTTACCACAGCACTGCTAGTGCCTTGCTAGTGCCTGGAGTGCCTGTGAGGGACCCCTGGAGTCCATGACAAGAAGGGAAACGACTGGGAATTTACAAGCTGAGGGGGTCGTGGCTTACTATGTCTTCTTTCTTACGCTGCCCCTTCCCGCCGCACCTCCAGCATCTCGTAAGTACTCTGCGGGACCCTGAGCCTAAGGGCATGGTGGTTGTCCCTGGGGGACCCCCCACCCCCCACCCCGAAATAGGTTTGGACAGGCCAGGGACCTGGGCCTTGACTGTGAGGGAGTGCTGTGTCCCAGCACCAAGGCCACAGCAGGGCCTGCCAAGAGCCGGGCCGAGGACAGGGTGAGGCAGGCCAGGACCCTTCTGCCCGGCCCTGCGCTCTGGATGCCCCTCCAGGCCCTGTGCTCACGCTTCTGTCCCCACGTCTCGGTCCCTCCTACCTACCTGCGGCCAAGGGCAGTGCTGACTCGTGGTGGTTTCCCAGGGTGTTCAGGGGCTACGCGGAGAGGAAGCGCCGGAAACGGGAGAATGATTCCGCGTCTGTAATCCAGAGGTAGGGCCTGCCAGCCACTCGCCACCAGAGTCCGTCTCTTGTCTGTGCTGGTTTGGCCTGGGCCCACTGGGCCCTTGCAGACCTGATGGGGGAAGGGCGGTGGCGACCACTGGCCTGGCCCTGCTCTGGGGACGCTGCAGGCAGGAGAGGTCATGTGACCTGGGCCCCCCAGGCCTGTGTTTTGGTGTGTTTTGGGGGTACATTGCCAGTTGAACTGCAGCCAGCTAGCCCACCCGTGTCTCTTTCTGGCCCTTGAACCCCAGAGCTGTGGGGTCAGCAGCAAAGCTTACGCTCCCCATGCCCCACCTCAGAGACGTGACCAGAAACCTTGTCCATCTTGGACACTGGACCCTGGCGGGGCACGGATTTGGGGGCAAAGACCTGTCTCTGAGGTGGCCCAGGGACAGAAGGGCAGGGGAGGGAGTGTCTGCAGGCCCCAAACCTACCTGGGGTCGGTGCGGACAGTTGCGCTTCCCTGGCCCGAGAGCACAGGAAGCAGGAGCCCTTGACCACTGGAAGAGGGGGGGCTGATGGGGTCCAGAGTATGCCTGGGCCCAAAGAGGGAATTAACGGTGGGCAGTGGAGGTGGGTGCCTGAATGCTGGGGAGCCACCAAGGGAGTGGTCCTGCATGGGGAGGGGGGGGACGGGGACGGGGAAGAGGGGGGTGACCGCAAGAGAAGGCGTGATCATTGTGCCTTTGTCCTGGCAGCAAAGGGGAGCCCTGGAAAGGTGTCAGCAGGAGAGGGACTGGGTGGACGGTGGGTGAGTGGGAGAGCGTAGGGGCGCCAGGAGGGCATTTATCACCTAAAAGGGCGAAGGCAGGCCATGTCAGGTCCGGCTGCTGGGGGAAGAGTGGCGAGCAGGAAGCATGGGGGATCCGTCCGCCTCCCACCCCCCTTTCGCGGTCCTCACCAGCCACCGGTGTTTCTTCCCCAGGAACTTCCGCAAACACCTGCGCATGGTCGGCAGCCGGAGGGTGAAGGCCCAGAGTAAGACCCTGGGCGGGAGGGCGAGGGGGTGGCGCTGCTCTTGGCCGGCTGGGGCTTCGCAGGCTGCTCGCTGCACCGGAAAGACCCAAGTTCCCAGATCCCCATTCCAACCCCACGGCCTTCTTCCTACCGCCCCAGGCCCGCCAAGAAACCCTTGACTCTGGCCCCGCCCCTAGTCCTGCTTCGGACTCCCTGACTCAGGCTCCGCCTCAGGTCCAGCACGCAACCCCACCTCAGAACGCCAGGCTCCGCCCCCAGCCCCTCCCCCCAGAACACCTGGCTCAGGCCCCGCCCCTAGCCCCCGGCTCAGAACCTCTGGTTCTGGCCTCGCCCAGGCTCCGCCCCCACCTCCACCCCAGAACACTTGGCTCCAGCTCCGCCCCCCGTTCCCCCCCCCCCCGCCCCCCGGCGGAACCGATGGCTTTGCCCAGGCTCCGCCCCTAACCCCGCCTCAGAACCTCTGGCTCTGGCCCCGCCCCGCCCCAGGTCCCACACGCCACTCTTGTCCCCTCGCCCCAATTGGCGTCATTAGGCGCCACCCCCTAGTCCTGCCCCACCTGACTCGGTCCCGGGTGGCCCAACTGATGTCCTCCGACCTCCCCGCCGTCGGGAGCTCGAGGACTCTCCCCCTGGCTTTCCCAAGTCTGCAGTCCCTTGTGTCTGGAGTCCCCTCAGGCTGTGCCCCTCCCGCCCCCGCCCCCCGCCCGCTGACGCGGCTTTGCTCTCACTGCAGCGTTCGCAGAGCGGCGCGAGCGGAGCTTCAGCCGGTCCTGGAGCGACCCCACCCCCATGAAAGCCGACACTTCCCACGACTCCCGAGACAGTAGGTGCCCGGCGCAGGCCGGCCCACCTGCCTCAGAGGTTCCCCTAGTCCCCTAGTCCCCGCGCTCCGCAGGGCGGGCCTCCTGCCCGGGCAGCTAGGCTTCCGCGCTTCTGCTCTCTGAGCCTCAGTTTACCCATCTGTGAGGCGGGGGCGCCTGGCACCTCTGACCTCGTGGGCAGGGTTAACTAACGGCTACGGCAGTGCTGGGCGGGGGCGCGTGTGTGCTTCACCGACTCTAGAGGTCTGAGAGGCTGCAGTGCCCTGGCTGGAGCTGACCCTTGCACGGAGGTCAACAGCGCAGCAGCTCTGGTGGCGGCGGCCAGTCTCGCCAGGCTGGTGGTGGCCAGTGTTGGTCTCTGTCATCCACCCTGGGTTTCTCGCCGGCCCGGAGGGCCCTCCAGGACCATTTATCGCGGGTTCTGTCTGCCACCCGTGTCTGTGGACCACGGCTGGGGCTGGAGGTGGTCCACAGTCCTGGTGATCCATCCTGCCCCTCAGGTAGTGACCTGCAGAGCTCACACTGCACCCTGGGCGAGGCCTTTGAGGATCTGGACTGGGAGACCGAGAAGGGCTTGGAGGCGGTGGCCTGTGACACAGAGGGCTTTGTGCCCCCCAAGGTCATGGTGAGGTCGGGCCGTCTTTGTGCTGTTCCTATTCCAGCCTGTCCTGGGCTGGAGGGGGGAGGTCCCTTTTCCTCCAGGAGCCCAGTGGCTCTGCCTGGAGATGATGCGGCCACTACGGGCTGCCTAGCAGTGGGGGACACCCTCATGGGGCCTCCCACTGCCCGTTGGCTCCAAGGTGGCTGGGCCCTGAGCAGCTCCCCGTGCTGTCTCCAGCTCATCTCCTCCAAGGTGCCCAAAGCCGAGTACATCCCGACTATCATCCGCAGAGATGACCCGTCCATCATCCCCATCCTCTATGTGAGTGACTCTCCCCCGGCCCCTGGTTCTGGGTTGGACTGTTGCCCAAGAGGGACTCTGAGAGTGTGGCCCGTGTCTGTTTCAGGACCACGAGCATGCGACTTTTGAGGACATCCTGGGTATGTGTCCTCCAGTCCCCTGTCTTCTGATCCTGGGTCTGGGGGCTTACCTATGGGCTATGGGGGGCTTTGGAGGGTCGTGCTCACACTCCTCCCTCCACAGAGGAAATAGAGAAAAAGCTGAACATCTATCACAAAGGGGCCAAGATCTGGAAGATGCTGATTTTCTGCCAGGTAGGACTCAGTCCCTTTCTGCCGTGGGGGTGGGGGGTATTGAGAATTCAGGCTGCGTGCAGACGTGGGCGAGTGCGTGCATGTATGGGGACGGTGGATGGACGCCCTGTGTATGCCCCACGCGGCCAATTGCAGTTTCTTACAGGGTGGCCCAGGACACCTGTACCTGCTCAAGAACAAGGTGGCCACCTTTGCCAAAGTAGAGAAGGAGGAGGACATGATCCAGTGAGTGGGCAGGGCTGCACGCGGGGGCTGGGCAGAGGGGCTGGAGGCAACGTCCACTCACACAGCCCATCCCCACAGACCCTCCCTGTGATGCTCCGTCTCTGGAGCCCTGCCCTGGCCTCTGGCCTGCCCCTCCTTGCACCTGGGGGCCTGGGCTGGAGACCACGTGTGACCCACCCCTCCCCCACCAGCTTCTGGAAGCGCTTGAGCCGCCTGATGAGCAAAGTGAACCCAGAGCCGAACGTCGTCCACATCATGGGCTGCTACATTCTGGGAAACCCGAATGGGGAGAAGGTACAGGAACCCCCAAGCCCTGCTCCAGTTTTCTGGAGACCACAGATCCAGTAAAAGACTTGACAGAACCTCCCACTTTTTCTTCTGTTCCCTTTGTCTCTTCCTTAACCCCCCAGAACCACCTATGCATGAGCCCCTGTCAGTGGTAGAGGATTCCTGCTTCCCCCCAATACCGTTCACCACCCCCCCTTCCCCTACCCTGAACTCATGGCCCTGCCCCGCTCTTTCAGCTGTTCCAGAACCTCAGGACCCTCATGACCCCTTACAGGGTCACCTTTGAGTCCCCCCTGGAGCTGTCGGCCCAAGGTGAGTTTCGCAGGCTGGCTCCCGGCCTGAGGGGCGGGGTCCAGGAGGTAGAGGCCTGAGGCCTAGCCACCCTCTCCTTTGGCCCCAGGGAAGCAGATGATAGAGACCTACTTTGACTTCCGGCTGTACCGCCTGTGGAAGAGCCGCCAGCACTCGAAGCTGCTGGACTTTGAGGATGTCCTGTGAGGGCCACGGCCACCGCCTGGCTGCTTCCTTGGACCGGTGGCTGGGGCTGGGCCACGTGCTGTGGGCCGCCCAGGACCACGCGGTCCCAGTCTTCACAGCCGCTTCAGGGCACCCTCAGATGTCGCTCAGGTTCCCACCCACGGGTCTGGTCCTCACTGCACCACAGGCCAGAGGTCACAGCCCCCGGGGCCCCGGGACGAGCCTTACCCCATGTGGCCAGGGGTTGCTCAGCGGCCAGGCGCTGACAGGGCCTAGGCCTCGTGCAGAGGGTGCAGCACTGGGGTGGCTCCTCTTAGCAGGTTCATAGAAATAAGTGCAATTTTCACACCCCCAAAACAATTCAAAGGGAAGCAGCATTACTAGTTGAATAGTTAAGTGCTATGTTACCAGTTACGGTGTAGACAACCCAGCCCAGTGTGTGTTCAGGACCTTGTCTGCCCCCAGCCCCCCCAGCCCTGCCGTATTTGATCACCAGCACCAGGGTGGCCCGTCCGTGGGGGCGGTGTCGCCTGGCTGCCCGGCCCGGCTCCGGCCTTGGCCGAGTCCCTGATGGTCTTTGCTTGTTCCCTCTTGCCACCCACTGCTTACTCTGACCTCAGCCGTACTGGCCTAGCAGGGGTGCCTGGGAAGCCGCGGGGCAGGGGGGAGGTAACACACCTCCCTTCTCTCAGGAGGCTCTGGGTTGAGCCGGGCCCTGCCTGCTCCCCGTCCTCCAGCACCCGCCTGGCCCTCTGATGCCGCAGTGCGTTCAGCTTTTGCCAGCCTTGGTCTGGAGGCTTCTCCCAGCACAAAGGGTTTGGCAGGGGCAAGTGGGGCTGGGCCCCGCTGGGTGAGAACCCCGCCGCACACTGCAGTGGGTGCCTGGACCCCGCAGCAGCGCTGAGCAGACGGTGGACTCTGGGCTGTGGCCTTGCTGGGGCCCAGTGGGGCCGGCTCTTGTATATAGCTGGGGCTCAGGGGCAGGACCCCTTTGCAGAGCCTGGGTCTGAGGACACCTGGCTGTGCCCTCAGCTAAGGGAGGGGGCAAGGGCATGTGCTGGGCTCTGAATGATGTACGATATCCCTTAGAGTGACCATTAAACCTGACCCTCTGCTGCGGCCACCGCCTGGGTCTCCTCTGTCAGCCCTGTCCCTTACCTCCCTGGGCCCAGGAGCTTCTGGGTCTGCTGGTCCAAGGTTGCTGCTGTGGTGGCTGCCCGCACACCTCTGCCTGGACTGACAGGGCTGGGTGGGGCCGCTAGACCTCCTTGCCAAGGGCACACTCCAGAAGAGGGTCTGGCAGCCAGAGGAGGGGGAGAATGGAGAAAAGCAGGTTCTTGAGATGGCCGCTGGGGGGGGCAGGGGCTGTGCTCCTGGAAAAGGTTTGAGAAGGATCAGGAGGTGCAAACAGAGACACTCCTGTGCCCTGCCTCCTCTGTCACTACCCCCAGGCACTGGGCGGAGGGCCACCCATCCCCCTCAGGCCACTCTCCGCGTGTGGTCAGCAGCGTGGCTGCAGCAGGATGCCAAGAAGTGACCACGAGACCAGCTGGCCAATCTTCTTCTCTGTCATCCCCAGATGTGCCTAATGCTGCTTTCTCCCCAGTGGCAAAGCTGCTGCTGGACATAGCCAGGCTATGGCTATGGCCAGCCTGGCTGCCTGGTGGCTCCTGGTCCTGTGGCCCAGGGATGGAGCGGCAGGTGCCAGCTGGGTGTGTCCACGCCAGCAAGGGCTGGAGGGGACAGGAGGTCACCGGCGGACGGCATGGGCAGAGGCTGGGAGGCTTGCGGCCCGGGATGTTGAGAACCTGGGGCCCAGCAGTGCTTCCTGGGGTGGGCGTGCCAGCTCTGGGGGCACACGGCCCTGGAGCCTCCAGGCGCGTGCACGGTCTCCCACGCAGGGCTATGGAGGGCAGCAGAGGTGTTGGCACCAACGTGGACGGACACATTGTAGGTGCGTAGACTAGATTCCAGATGCCTGTCCACACGCTCTCACGTACTGGGTCGCTGACTACAAAGTCACGGGTCACTCGGGAGTCCTTTGTGCTCTCGGTTCCTGAGCCGTGGCGCGTCTCCCCTACTCCTCACACCTGGAGTCCACGTGGTGCTGCCAGAATCGCTCTCCGTGGGCTTTGCCCTCCGTGTGCAGGCCGTGAGGCTGGCTGTCCCCAGATGACCCACCTGCCTGCCCACCGTGTGCGCAGAAGGCACGTCCGCTGTGCTGCTGCGGCCCTCGTCCGAGACCAGCTGGAAGCTTTGTCACGGGCCCCTGCCTCTCCCCCTCCCCTGGCCCCTAACGGGGCCCTGCATCTGCAGGTCCGGGCTGCTCCCGCAGGTTGTCCTCCCCACACGCTTCTTAGGGACGGCTGTGGTGGGGAAGGCAGGGACATCTGCCGGCAGGAGGCTCGCAGCCTTGCACCTGGCTTCCGAGCTTCTGTTCCTCTCCTGTGGCCACTGAGAAGCACGGAGGGAAGGATGTCAGATGGGGGAGGTGCCCAGTACAACGCGGACAAGCGTTTTAGGGAAGCACAAGCAGGGAAGGTGGTAGCAGACGTGGGGCTGAGGCCGTGCTGCTGACCCACCTGCCCCAGCAGCTGGAGACAGTGATGGAACTTAGGTCCTTGCCATGTAGGAAGTTCTTCCCTAAATTAGAAAAAAAAAGTTTTTTTTTTTAACATTTATTCATTTTGGAGAGACAGAGTGTAAGCAGGGGAGGGGCAGAGAGAGAGGGAGAGGCAGAATCTGAAGCAGGCTCCAGGCTGCGAGCTGTCAGCACAGAGCCTAACGCGGGGCTCAAACCCACCAACCGCGAGACCATGACCTGAGCCCAAGTCAGATGCTTAACCGACTGAGCTACCCAGGTGCCCCGACCTGTAAGAAGTTTTTAAGTATTAATAAGAAAAGGACAGGGGCTCTTGATTTCAGCTCAGGTCACAGTCTCACAGTGCATGGGTTCGAGCCCTGAATGGGGCTTTGCGCTGACAATTCAGAGCCTGCTTGGGATTCTGTCTCTCCCCCTCTCTCTGCCCCTCCCCTGTGCATTCTGTCTCTCTAAAAGAATAAATAAACTTTATGGGGCGCCTAGGTGGCTCAGTCAGTTGAGCGTCTGACTTCAGCTCAGGTCATGATCTCATGGACCGTGAGTTCGAGCCCCGTGTCAGGCTCTGTGCTGGCAGCTCAAAGCCTGGAGCCTGCTTCGGATTCTGTGTCTCCCTCTCTCTCTGACCCTCCCCTACTCGTGCTCTGTCTCTCTCTCTCTCTCTCTGTCTCTCTGTCTGTCTCTCTCTCTCTCTCAAAATAAATAAACATTAAAATAAATAAAGCGAGTAGGTAAGTGAATGCTGATGGTGACACATACACCTTCATAATTACTCAGAAGGCCAGGCCTGAACACCCGTGTCTCCAATCGGCATGGGCAGAGTCGTCCCAGCCTGCCCCGTGTCCCCCACACTGCCCTGTCTGGAGCTCACTCACATGGTGTGGGTGGCCCAGCCTGCATGTCCAGGCTAGCCCCCACAATCCCGAATGGCTATCCTTTGGCACTCCTCAGCCCCAGACGAGGGCCCTGGAGGACAGAGCTGGGGCATGGTCAGCCAACAGGGTGGGTGGGGGAGTGTCTCCAGTCACAGTGAGGTGAGATCCTTCTCATCTAGAGAGATGGTGTAACTACAGACTGTGAAGGAAGGTGTGGCCGCTCACTCCTGGCAGAGGAGAGAGGACCTGACACCTGCCCCTGCAAATGGCAGGGCGGGCCAGGCAGCCTCTGTCCTCACTCCTCTGCAGCAACCTAGGGGGCACATCTGCCTCATCCAGAACCTTCCAATGCTCCCTCACCCGTAGAAGGAAACTCACATTTCGCACCACCATTTGCCCCCTGCTTCCAGAAGGGACACTTTGTGCCCACAGCTCATTTTACTAAGTCTGTGCACCCTAGAGAACAGATTGGTACTTGCATTTCCCGTTGAGTGGTCTCCGGAAACCGGGGTCGGGGGAGATTGTCAGCCACTGTGGGAAGTGCCCCCACTGATCCCACCCCATGCAGCTGTCAGCCAGACAGGGTCAGGGTCTGTCTGCAAGCTCAAGGAAGACAGCCATGCAGGCTGGATATGCTGGACACACTGGCCTGGTGCAGGAGGAGCTTGCCACAGGGCCAGGAAGAGGGACCCAGCGGGGAGCCTGGAGGCAAGGGTATAGAAAGTACCGGGAAACCACCTGGAAAGGTGTTTATGAGGCCCTAGCCCTGCACCCAGGCCCATGTAGAATGAACCGTAACCCGTGCCTGAGCAGCAGACTGGCCCGCTCCCTGACTGGAGGCACAGCAAAGCCAAACAGACGACATAGTGAAAGAAAAGGGGATGACCTGGGACTAGAGCCACCGAGGCCACAGCTAAAACCCCAGCATTGTCCACAGGATGGGGGCCAGACCCCAGGCTCACAGACCAGTATTCAAAATATCACAAACCAGGGGCGCCTGGGTGGCGCAGTCGGTTAAGCGTCCGACTTCAGCCAGGTCACGATCTCGCGGTCCGTGAGTTCAAGCCCCGCGTCGGGCTCTGGGCTGATGGCTCAGAGCCTGGAGCCTGTTTCCGATTCTGTGTCTCCCTCTCTCTCTGCCCCTCGCCCGTTCATGCTCTGTCTCTCTCTGTCCCAAAAATAAATAAACGTTGAAAAAAAATTTAAAAAAATCACAAACCAGAACTGGTTGGCACCTGGAGAGCCATGGGAATATTGGCGAGCAGGGAAAAGGCCCCAGCACTTAGCAACACTGAGCAGCACTTTGGCACCGTTCTAAACAGAAATCACCAAGACAAAGCACAAAAGTGCAAAAACACAGCACTGCATAGGCTCTGAAAAAGAAACAGTTTCCAGGATGTGGAAACAAGAAGGCTGAAACAAGAAGGTTGCCTTCTTCAACCTCAGCTGAGAAAATGCATGTCTGGCACTCGGGTGTTTTGCTGCCCTGCACACGTCCATGAATGACCATGCAAGTACTGATTTGGAGATCACCAAAAAAATTTGGTTAGTAGGCAAAATTGCAAACACAAGATCCACAAATAATGAAGACTATGTTAGCAAATCAAATCCACTAATATATAAAGAAAAGAATGCACCACAACCAACTACAGTTTCTTCTGAGACTATAAAACCGGTTTAGTATTCAAGAAAGTCAACCAATGTAATGCATTATGTTGAGAGTTTAAAGAAAAATCACATGAACATATTAATGGATAAGGAAAAAGCATTTGACAAAATGCAACATTCGTTTATGAAGAAAACTTGTCTAGCAAACTAGAAGGGAACTTCCCCAACCTGAAGAAGGGCATCTATGTAACACTTACATCACACCTACAACTAACACCATGCTCAATGGTAAATGACTGAATGCTTTTCCTTAAGACTGGGAACAAGGCAAAGATGTCCACTCTCCCAACTCCTACCCAATATGCAACTGGATATCTTAGCCACTGCAATAAGGCAAGAAAGGGAAATAAAAGGCATGCATATTGGAGAGGAGGAAATGAAACTATTACTGTTAACAGGCAACACAACTGTCTATGTCAAAAATTCTGGGGAATCTATACACAAATTCTTAGAACTAATAAGTGAGTGTTAGCAAGGTAGGAGGATACAGATCAACACACAAAAACCAACTGTATTTCTATTTACTATTAATAACAATTGAATATGGAATTTAAAAGTAATACAACCTGTAATAACCCAAAAGGAAATATTTAGGTATAAATCTAACAAAACATGTACTATAAAATACAAGACAAAGACTGTAATAAAAGACAAAGAAGTGATAATGATAAAGGAATCAGTCCTACAAGAGGATATAATAACCCTAAATATTTATGCACCCAACATAGAAGCACCTAAATATATAAAGCAAATATTAGCAGACCTAAAGGGAGAAATAAGCAGAAATAATACAAAAATAGTAGGGAACTTTAACACCCCACTTTCATCAAAGGATAGATCATCTAGACAGAAAATCAATAAGGAAACATGGGCTGTAAACAGTACCTTAAACCAGATGGGCTTAACAGATGGACACAGAACAGCCCACCAGCAAAGGACCACACACTCTTCTCAGGAGCACATGGAACATTCTCCAGGACAGATCACATGTCATGAAAAAAGTCTTAATAAATTGAAGAGGATTGAAATCGTATCAAGCATCTTTTCCGACCACAATGGTATGAAACTAGAAATTAATTACACAAAACTGGAGAATTCACAAATATGTGGAGATTAAACAACATGCTACTGAACAACCAATGGGTCAAAGAAGAAATCAAAGGAGAAATTAAAAAAAATACCTTGTGACAAATAAAAAGGGAAATACAATGTACCAAAATCTATGGGATTCAGCAAAAGCAGTTCTAAGAGGAAAGTTCATAGTAATAAATGCCTACCTCAAAAAAACAAGAAAAGTCTCAAATAAACAACCTAACTTTATACCTCAAGGAACTAGGAAAAATAACAAATGAAGCCCAAAGTTAGTAGAAAGAAGGAAATGGCAAAGATCAGAGCAGAAATAAATGAGACAGTGACTAAAAAGATTACAGAAAAGATCAATGAAACTAAGAGCTGGTTCTTTGAAAAATTAAGCAAAATTAATAACCTATAGCTACGTTTACCAAGAAAAAAAAGAGGGCTCAAATAAAATCAGAAATGAAAGAGGAGGAATTAACAAATGACAAAGAAATACAAAAGATCATAAGAGGCCACCATCACCAGTTCTACACCAACAAATTGGACAGCCAGAAGAAATGGATACATTCCTAGAAACATAAAACCTACCAAGACTGAATCACTGGATTCAATGGAAGATTAACGGAAAATCTAAACAGACTGATTAACAGCAAGGAGATTGAATCAGTCATCAAAAATATCCCAGCAAGAAGTCCAAGACCAGGTGGCTTTACTGGTGAATTCTGCCAAACATCCAAAAGAGAGTAAATACCAATCTTTCTCAAATTCTTCCAAAAAACAGAAGAGGAGGGAACTCTTCCAAACATTTTATGAGGCTAGCATTATCCTGATACCAAAACCAGGTAAGGATGCCACCATCCACATATATATATATATCTCCCTGATGAACATAGATGCAAAAATCCTCAACAAAATATTCATGATCCAAATTCAACAATACATAAAAAAGATAATGCACTGTGAGCAAATGAGATTTACTCCAGGGATGCAGGATGGTTGAACATCCACAAATCAGTCAATGTGATACACCGCATTAATAAAATGAAGGATAGGGGCGCCTGGGTGGCTCAGTCGGTTAGGCGACCGACTTCAGCTCAGGTCATGATCTCATGGTCTGAGGTCGAGGCCCGCGTTGGGCTCTGTGCTGACAGCTCAGAGCCTGGAGCCTGCTTCAGATTCTGTGTCTCCCTCTCCCTCTGACCCTCCCTCATTCATGCTCTGTCTCTCCCTGTCTCAAAAATAAATAAACATTAAAAAAATAATAATAAAATAAAATAAAATGAAGGATAAAAATCATATGATCATCTCAATAGATGCAGGAAAATGATTTGACAAGGTTTAACATCCATTTATGATAAAAACTTAATAAAGCAAATATAGAGAGAATGTACTTCAACATAACAAAGTCTGTACATGACAAATTCACAGCTAATATCATACTCAATGCTGAAAAGTTGAAAGCTTTTCCTCTAAGATCAGGAATGAGACAAGAATGTCTACTTTGCCGCTTGTATTCGACACAGTACTGGAAGTCTTAACCAGAGCAATTAGGCAAGAAAAAGAAATAAAAGAATTCTAAATTGGAGAGGAAGAAGTAGAACTGTCACTATTTGCGGATGACATGATATGTCTAGAAAACCTTAAAGGCTCCATCAAAAAAAAAAAAACCAGAATAAACAAATAAACTTGCAGGATACAAAATCAATACACAAAAATCTGTTGTATTTCTTTACACTAATGAACCATCATCAGAAAGAGAAATGAAGAAATAATCCCAGTTACAATTGCACCAAAAAGAATAAAATACCTAGGGATACATTTAACCAAGGAGGTGAATGACCTACGTATTGAAAACGATAAGACATTGATGAAAGGGGTTGAAGAAGATACAAATGAATGGAAAGGTATTTCATGCCCATTGATTGGAAGAATTAACATTGTTGAGATGTCCATACCACCCCAAACAATCTACAGATTCAATGCAATCCCTATCAAACCCCCAATGGTATTTTTTACAGAACTAGAACAAACAACCCTAATATGCATATGGAACCACAGAAGACCTGAAACAGCCAAAGCAATCCTGAGGAAGAACAAAGCTGGAGGCATCATGCTCCTTGAGTTCAAACTATTTTACATTAAATAGTGATTAAAACATTATGGTATTGGCATAAAAACAGACACATAGAACAGAACAGAGAGCTCAGGAATAAACCCACGCATGTACGGTCAATTAATTTACAACTGAGGAGGCAGGAATATTCAATGGAGAAAGGACAGCCTCTTCAATAAATGGTGTTGGGAAAATTGGGCAGCACCATGCAAAAGAAGGAAACTGGACACTATCTTCCACCATACACAAAATGGATTAGACTTGAATGTAAGATCTGAAACCATGAAACTCCTAGAAGAAAATAGGTTAGAAGCTCCTTGATATAGGTCTTGGTGATAATTTTTTTTAAATGTTTATTTATTTTTGAGAGAGTGTGCGTGAGTGGGG
Source organism: Acinonyx jubatus (assembly GCF_027475565.1). NCBI lineage: Eukaryota > Metazoa > Chordata > Mammalia > Carnivora > Felidae > Acinonyx > Acinonyx jubatus. Next base: position 539,285 of record NC_069391.1, read on the forward strand.
GAGAGGCAGAGGCAAAGCAGGCAGAGGATCCAAAGCGGGCTCTGTGCTGACAGCAGCGAGCCTGACATGGGGCTTGATCCCACCACACACCAGAACATGACCTGAGCTGAAGTCAGATGCTTAACTGACTGAACCACCCAGGGGCCCCTTGGTGATGAGTTTTTGAATCTGACACCAAAAGCAAAAACAACAACAGCAAAAATAAAATATTGGGACAAGGTCAAACTAAAAATCTTCTGCACAACAAAGGAAACCATTAACACAATGAAAAGGCAACCTGCTGAATGAAAGAAAATACTAATGTATCTGGAAAGTGGCGAATATCCAAAATATGTAAGGAACTCATGCAACTCAATAGCAAAAAACTAAATAAGCTGATTAAAAAATAAGCAAAATATCCAAATAGATGTTTCTCCAAAGCAGACATACAGGTGGCCAACAGACACATGGAAAGATGCTCAGCATCATTCATCGTCAGGGAAACACAAATCCAAACCACAATGAGATAACCCCTCACACCTGTCAGAATGTCTAAAATCAACAACATGATGGGGCGCCTGGGTGGCTCAGTTGGTTAAGCGGCCGACTTCGGCTCAGGTCATGATCTCGAGGTCCGTGAGTTTGAGCCCCGCGTCAGGCTCTGCGCTGACAGCTCAGAGCCTGGAGCCTGTTTCGGATTCTGTGTCTCCCTCTCTGTGACCCTCCCCTGTTCATGCTCTGTCTCTCCCTGTCTCAAAAATAAATAAAAAACGTTAAAATAAAATAAAATAAAATCAACAACATGAGAAACAAGAAAAAGGAATCCTCATGCACTGTTGGTGGGGATGCAAACTGGTGCAGCCACTCTGGAGAACAGTATGGAGGTTCCTCAAAAAGTTAAAAATAGAACTACCACATGATCCAGCACTCCCACTTCTGGGTATTTATCTGAAGATGACCAAAACACTAATTCGAAAAGATATATGCACCCTGATGGTCACTGAAACATTATTTATTTATTTTAGAAGATTTTTAAAAGTTTATTTCTTTTTGAGAGAGAGAGAGAGAGACAGAGCATGAGTGGGGGAGGGGCAGATGTGGGGAATAAACTTCGGAATTCCCTGAGCCTGCACTGATGGGTTAACAAGGTGTGAAGAATTACAAAGCCATAGGATGCTCACACCCAAGTTTGGGTAAACAAGTTTAGGTAAATAATAGGCGGGGCAGAGGCCCCAGTATAGAACAAGGGTATATGAAATAAACAAGATTAGGTATTCTGGGCAGAAGCGCTCCTTAAGTTTGTATTATAGCAGAAAGCGGCTTTCACAGGATGGAAGGACCAAATTAGGTAAACAGGTAAATAGGGCTATAGATGCTGCAGGTGAAGCTGCCCAGAGTGGAGCTGTTTAACAAAGAAAGGTGCCTTGTTGACCCTGAGGTTACGTACTCTGTCTCATCCCCTAGGCCAGCTAAGACAAACAGACTCGGCAACTCCTGTCTGCTGTTAACAACCATCTGCCCATCCACCCGGTGCCAGGATTTTGTTTTGTGTTAACCCAAACCCCTAACCCCAAATATCTTCAAGACCCCCTTTCCCTCACGTCCATGAGTTAATGTTCACAGATTTATTGTCTCTTTGTGCACGTCCATCACCATATCTGTAAGCCTTCTGATCCTAATAAAAACGGAGCAAGGACCCTTATTTGGGGCTCTTGTCTTCTCCCAGACATTAGCCATCTCTCACTTTTAATCCTGTGTCCGCTCTCTTGCTGGACAAGAAAGAACTTTAGACTTAGAGTCTATGTCAGGCAGAGAGAGAGGGAGACCCAGAACCCGAAGCAGGCTCCAGGCTCTGAGCTGTCAGCACAGAGTCAACATGGCACTCGAGCTCACGCACTGTGAGGTCATGACCTGAGCCAAAGTCAGACTCTTAACCGACTGAGCCATGCAGGCACCCCTTGAAACAATATTTATAATAGTCAAGATACTTAGACAAAACCTAAGTGTCCATCAGTGGATGAATGGATATAGAAAATATGGGATGTATGCGAGTTGTATATAATGGAATATCACTCAGCCATCAGAAAGAATGAAATCTTGGGGCACCTCGTGGCACAGTCAATTAAGCGTCAACTCTTGGTCTTAGGTCATGATCTTGTAGTTTGTGAGTTCGAGCCCTGCATGGGGCTCTATGCTGACGGGTGAAGCTTGCTTGGGATTCTGTCTCTCCTTCTCTCTCTGCCCCTCCCCCGCTTGTTATCTCTCTCTCTCTCTCTCTCTCTGTCTCTCTGTCTCTCTCTGTCAAAATAAATAAATAAACTTTAAAAATTTTTAAAAAGAATGAAATCTTGCATTTGGAACAACATGGATGGATGTCGGGGGGATTCTGCTCAGTGAAACGAGGTAGATGGAGTGTGACAAAGACCATGTGACCCCTTACATATGGGACCCAACCAGCACCACAAAGCCAAACTCATGGATACAGAGAACAGAATAGTGGTTGCAAGAGATGGGGGTAGAGAGCGGGAGACATGGGTAAAGTGTTTGGCTTGGTTTTGTTTAAAGAAGTGGAAGTTAAAAAGCCCACAGATACTGGGGCGCCGGGGTGGCTCAGTTGCTTGAGCGTCCAACTTCAGCTCAGGTCATGATCTCACAGTTCGTGGGTTCGAGCCCCACATCAGGCTCTGTGCTGACAGCTTGGAGCCTGGAACCTGCTTCAGATTCCGTGTCTCCCTCTCTCTCTGCCCCTAACCCACTCACATTCTGTCTCTGTCTCTCTCAAAAATAAACAAACATTAATAAATAAATAAATAAATAAATAGCCCATAGGTACTAGATCATTGTTCTGAAAACTGGAAAATTCAGACAAAAGAAAAATTTTAAAAGATGTAAATTCTAAATAAATAGAAGAGAAATTGTGCTCATGGATTGAAAGACTCAAACTTGGGGCGCCTGGGTGGCTCAGTCGGTTAAGCGGCCGACATCAGCTCAGGTCATGATCTCACGGTCGGTGAGTTCGAGCCCCGCGTCGGGCTCTGTGCTGACAGCTCAGAGCCTGAAGCCTGCTTCAGATTCTGTGTCTCCCTCTCTCTGACCCTCCCCTGTTCATGCTCTGTCTCTCGCTGTCTCAAAAATAAAAAAAAAAAACGTTAAAAAAAATTAAAAAAAAAAAAGACTCAAACTTGTAAAGATGTCAGAAACACAGAGGAGCTACAGCAGTAATTAAAAGGAAGAAGAAAATGGGGGGGGGGGCCTCCTCACACATGGCACTGAGACCCCCTGCAGACTGTAGTGGCCAGCACAGAAGTGAGGGCATGGGGACACAGGACAGCCCCAGAAACAAGCGTAGCTATTCGTACAAAGGTGAACAAGGGTTCATACAGAAAGATGGTCCTTTCCCCAGATGTGTCTGGAGTGATCAGTTGTCCACAGGAAGGCCGTGGTCCTCAGCCTAAGCAGCACATCTTACACAGAGTTTAACTGGACCAGGGCTCTAAACACCCATCATGAAACTATAAGGCCTTTAGGAAAAAGAAATCTTGAAGATCTGGTAAATGAGAAGTCCCCAGTAATGACGTGCAAGGTGCCACCCCCGGAGAACACACTGATAAACTGGATTGCATCAGGAATTCAAAATGTTGCTCTGTGAAATACACTATTAAGAAAACGAAAAGACGACCCACCCACAGACGGGGAGAAAAGACTTGCAAACCATATCCGTGACAAAGACAAAGGGGTAGACGGAGAATATATAAAGAACTCTTTAAACTTAACAGGAAGAGATCAAACAATTCAGTTTCAAAATGGGCAAAAGACATGGCACCATCAGAGAGGATATATGTGTGCAAATCCGTGCGTGGAAAGGTGTTCAGCATCACAGCCAGGGTGCATGCGTCAGATTGGCTGCAATAAAACATTGGCTCCAAATGCTGGCGGGAAGGCGGGTGCAAAGAACCTGGACCTGGCTCTGGAAACAGGCGATTTGGAACTCAGTGAGGCGTGACTCAGCCACAGGCTCAGCAGCGGTCTCCCGGGTGAGACTCAGGCACCAGGATCCGTGGCAGCTCTTCACCAGAGTGGAAACTCCCCGGATGCCTCACGCCTTCCACGGGGGCAGGCCATGCAAACTGCGGCCTATCTATGCAGACTGACTCAGGCACAGAGCAGGGACCTCAGAGCCCATGGTGGCTGCTGGGCCTCAGGCCTCACACCTATCCCTGTGGCCAGGAGACAGAACTGTGACAGGAGCCAGTTGGTGGGTCTGGGCTGGGCTGGGGCCAGGGCGTGACCCTGGGGAGGCAGAGGAGGGGTGCCTGGTGAGTCCGACTGTGGCAGTGCTCCCGTGAGCCCACACGTGTGCACAAAAGTGGGGTAATGTTATTGTATGCTTGAAATCACCAAACGAAAACATTGCTGAGAAGCTGAATCTCCCTCCTTCCTGGACCACAAGCTAGCCGGGCCTCTGGCCTTTGCTCTGGTCAAGCCCTGGGTCACCTGACTGACCTGCCCTTAGCCTGAGCGGAGGCACCGGGCCTCCCACTGGGGGAGGGGGAGGTTAGAGGGCAAAGTCTGAGCACCTCCAGGGAGGGGTGGGGGCCCACCTGGGTGGTCACCAAATGCGGCAGGTGGGGCAGGAGAACTCTAGGCAGCAGGTGAGGGTATAGCCCTGGGTGATGGGGTGGGGGATTGGTGTGTGGAGTGTGACCCTAAGTAGTGGGGGATTAACCCCCAGCAGGGGCTGAGTTCAACCCCACGGAGCCTCTGTTGGCCAGTCTGTGATCTGGGGGTGGGTGGCACCAGCCCCCAGTGGACAGAGTTCGCAGCTCTGTCACCTGCCTGGTGAGGTCCAAGCAGAGGTGGGCGGTGACTAGCTGAGGGAAAGAGAGAGGCGGGACCACACCCAGCAGGTGCCTGAGAGACAGCAGCCTGCTTCCTCCTTGCGGCAGCCAGCTCTCCAACAGCCCAGGTGAGGGGGCTGTACTGGGCTGGGAGTGCTGTCTGGGTCTGGGGGGCTATCCTAGTCTGGGGGGTGCTGTCCCAGTCTGAGGAGGGCTGTTCCGGTCAGTGGGGGGGGGCAACCAGTCCTGAGGGAGGGTGTTCTGACTGTGGGGGAGTCTGCCCATCCTCTTTGCCCACTCATTGGGGACTCAAGCTGAGGAGTCTCAGATTGCTGTATCCCTTGGAGGTGAGATAGGAGGTGGGGTCCCAGTGTCCCTGGGTCCTACCTGTCACCTGTTTGTGTGATGTGGCCTGTGACCCAGGTTCTGGTTTGGGGACACAGGCTGGGTCCCCTCTGGGCCTCACCAACCCCGAACCCCCATCTTCCCACCTTCAAATGGGTCCCTAATCCACACAGCCTGTCCCACGCCACAGGGGCGGGGGGAGGGGGCCCGGAGCCCCAAGACAATGGCATCATCACCCCTGCCTGTCACTCCATTTGAAATAAGCACATGAGGGATGTTTACGCTTTTGTGAGACACAGTGTGATACAAAATCACAGGAATCTCTGGGCCTGGGAGACCCCAGACAGCTGTCTCCTTTGGACGGAGGCACCAGCGGGGCCGAGGCTCCCGGCAGTCCTGTGTGTATGGCCCGGCTTGGGGACGCTTGGGGCCCGGGGAGGGTCCTGCAGGGGCCAAGGCCACTGAGCCGGGCACCTCGGCCTTGTGCAAACTGCACTCCAGGCTCAGCCTCGGCCAGCTGCCCGGGGCGGGGTGTGGAGCCAACTGCAGAGCTTCCAAATCAGATGAGAGAAGGCAACGGTTGGTTTTCGAATAGAAACCAACGTCTTTGTTCGGAACTCCCTGATCTCAAGTTCCTTTCAAGAAAATGTGCTCCTTGGGGCCCTGCCGACCTCACTCATTAGGGCACAAGGGAGGCTGCTTGGGAGCAGTTATATGTCTAGCTGGTCCCCTGTCCTCACCTGGTTCAGGGCCGACCTCAGGGCTCCCAGAGTGAAGATCCTACCCTGGGGGAGGTGAGAGGGCTGCAGAGAGGAGGCGGGGGGGGCAGGGCCCTGGGTCCCCCAAGGTCAGTCTGGAGCTGACCTTCAGAACTGGGGCTCCTCCCGGGAGGGTGGGGAGAGTGAGGGCGCCTGGGGGGCTCAGTTGATCAAGCGTCTGACTCTTGATTTTAGCTCAGATCATGATCCCAGGGCCGTAGGATCTCGAGCCCCAAGTTGGGCTCCACACTGAGCATAGAGCCTGCTTGGGATTCTCTCTCTCTCTCTCTCTCTCTCTCTCTCTCTCTCTCTGCCCCCCTCGCTCTCTCTCTGCCCCCCTCGCTCTCTGCCCCCCTCGCTCTCTCTCTCTGCCCCCCTCGCTCTCTCTCTCTGCCCCCCTCGCTCTCTCTCTCTCTCTCTGTCTCTCTGCCCCCCCCTCTCTGCCCCCCTCTCTCGCTCTCTCTGTCTGAAAAGAAGAAGAAAGAAAGGGGCTCTTCTGGACCCCATCAGCACTGTATGTCCCAGGCTGGACCCTGGCTCCACAGCACTCCTGGGCAGGCCCGGCTCCTGTGGTGTGGTCTTCAGCTCTGCCCACTGACTGAGCTCAGACGTGCTGAGCCCCAGGGAGGACAGGGTGGCTCTCCAGGGCAGCAGTGTCTGCGGCAAGGGGCGTCCAGTGCCCACTGCTGCCCACACCCACAGGTGCCAGCCCAGCCCTGCCCTGCCCTGCCCTGATGGGGCTGACCTGGAAGCCGCGGGTTCTCACAGCACTGCTCGGGGCGGCAGTGGCCTCAGGCCTCACCACGCTCATTCTCATCCTGGTGGAGGCCACTGATGTCCTCCTGCCCACAGACACCAAGGTAGGCCCCCAGACCCCGAGCAGCGGGGACGTTGGGCTGGGCTGGGCTGGGCGCTGGCCCCACGCCCTCCTGACCTTGTTGTCACTCTCAGTTTGGGATTGTGTTTGACGCGGGGTCCTCCCACACGTCCCTCTTTGTGTACCGGTGGCCAGCAGACAAGGAGAACGACACGGGCGTGGTCAGCCAGGCCCTGGTCTGCCAGGCGAAAGGTCAGTAGGCAGCTCTGGGGACAGCGGGCGGGTGTGCACGGCTGTCGGCTGCTGTCTGGGAGGGATTCCCGGCGAGGCAGAGGGTTGGGAGGTGGTACAGGCTGGAGCCAGCTGAGCCACATTTACATCCTTTAGCAAATCAGCAGATCAACCTACAGGAAAAGTGGCTCAGAGAGGTTGAGTGAATTACCCAAGTGGCACAGATGGTCAGTGTGGAACTGGACCAGAACCTACATGTGCCTGCACAGAAGTGGTACAGTGCCTGCCCGGTCCTTCCTGCCTCTTCCAGCTTCTGGAGGCTCCTGGGCTGTGGCCACATCATTCCAACCTCTCCCCCCACCCTCACGTGGCCTTCCTCCTCATGTGCCTTGACCTTCCCTCTCCTCTGTCTTAGAAGGAAATGGGTCATCAGGGGTCGCCTGGGTGGCTCAGTCGGGTAAGTGTCCGACTTCAGCTCAGGCCACAATCTCCCGGTTCGTGAGTTCAAGCCCTGCATCGGGCTCTGTGCTGACAGCTCAGAGCCTGGAGCCTGATTCTGTGTCTCCCTCTCTCTGTCCCTCCCCTGCCTGTGCTCTGTCTCTCTCTCTCTCTCAAAAAATAAAACGTTAAAATTTTTTTTTTAATTAGAGGATATGGGTCATCGGATTTAGGGCCCACCCAGGGAATCCAGAATGATCCCATCTTAAAACCCTTAACTTAATTACATCTGCAAAGATCCCTTTTCCAAATAAAATCCCACTCAAAGATCTCAGTGGTTAGGACATGGGCATACCTTTTGGGGGCGGTGGGGGGCGGAGACACTGTTCAACTCCCCACAGGCCCTTCCGGCCCAGCCCAGCCTTCAGGCCTGGAGCCTCGTCCTGGGGTGCTGTGTTTCAGGGCCTGGAATCTCCTCCTATGCCTCCAATCCTGCACAAGCCGGTGAGAGCCTGCAGGGCTGCCTGGAGGAAGCGCTGGCGCTGATCCCAGAGGCACAGCAGCGGAAGACGCCCCTGTTCCTGGGGGCCACGGCTGGCATGAGGCTACTCAGGTGAGCTGGGCTGACTTGGGGCCTGTGGCACATCCGTGAGGAACAGCTCCGAGAGCCGTGGTGGTGTCCATGCCTTGGGCAAGCGGGCGGAGTGGAGTGGGTGTGGGTCTCCTGCCAGCTCGGGCTGCTGGTCTTTTCTGTCCAGCCAGAAGAATAGCTCTCAGGCAAGAGACATCTTCGCGGCGGTCACCCAGGTCCTGGGCAAGTCCCCCCTGGACTTCTGGGGTGCTGAGCTTCTGGCCGGGCAGGACGAGGGTGCTTTAGGTTGGATCACCATTAACTACGTCCTGGGCATGCTGGTCAAGGTGCTGTGTGCATCCCGAGGGTGGGGGTTGGATGACCAGGGGCGGTGGGTCAATGCGGCTGGTCCCAGGACTCAGTGCCCCCTGTCTGTGCTCAGTACTCCTTCTCTGGAGAATGGATCCAGCCTCTGGAGGGGACACTGGTGGGCGCCCTGGACATGGGTGGAGCCTCCACCCAGATCACCTTTGTGCCTGGAGGCCCCATACTGGACAAGAGCACCCAGACCACCTTCCGCCTCTATGGATCTGAGCACAGTGTCTACACGCACAGCTACCTCTGTTTCGGGCGGGACCAGATGCTGAGCAGGCTTCTGGCACAGCTGGTGCAGGTCGGCTGGGCCACAGAGGAGGGAGAGGCGAGCTGGGGCGGCCTGTGGCCCTGGGCTGGGCTCAAGGCCACCTCCCTGCCCTCCCGCAGAGCAGCTCCGGCCCCCTGGTCCGCCACCCATGCTACCACAGCGGCTACTGGGCCACGCTGTCCCCGGCCGCCCTCTACGAGTCCCCCTGTGTGCACACAGCAGCCCCTGCAGAGCTGGCCGGGAGCCTCACTGTGGAAGGGACAGGGAACCCCGGGGCTTGTATCTCAGCCATCCGGGGCCTCTTCAACTTCTCCAGCTGCCAGGGCCGAGGACACTGTGCCTTCAATGGGGTCTACCAGCCCCCTGTGCGGGGCCCGTTCTATGTGAGCTCCCTTCCCTGTCCTCCCCAGGGTCTCAGCCTCCTTCCACGGCCCCGGGCCCCAGGGGTCTGACCCCAGGTGGGCCCAGGATGAGCCCTGCACAGGCGGGCTCTTGGGAACTCTGGGGCCCCGCGTGGGGGCAGGTGGGGACTTTGCCTGGTTTGTCCAGGGCTCCTCCGACCCGGGCCCACCGGGTATCACCCCAGTGCCCAGGGAAGGCACACAGCTCATCACCCCCCTCTGCCCCCAGGCCTTCTCGAACTTCTACTACACCTTCCGCTTCCTGAATCTCACCTCCAAGCAGCCACTGGCCACTGTCAACGCCACCATCTGGGAGTTCTGCCAGAGGCCCTGGAAGCAGGTGGGTGGATCCCAGGGCCGCCCTGGGTCTCCGAGCTGCGGCTGTCACAGGCACAGACCTCAGCAGCAGGCAGGGACTTGGTGGGACCCTGTGCCTGGGAGGCTGGGAGCGGGGACACCAACGGGCTCCTCACCTCCCGGGCCCCCAGGTGGAGGCCAGCTCGCCCGGGCAGGACCGCTGGCTTCGTGACTACTGTACCTCGGGGCTGTATATTCTCACGCTGCTGCTTGAGGGCTACGGGTTCAGTGAGGAGACTTGGCCTGGCATCGAGTTCCGCAAGCAGGTGACCACCTGGCCCAGGGCGAGGGTGGGTCAGGGGCTCCAGGGCAGCCGCCCACGGCACTGAGCAGCCCGTGTGTCCCACAGGCTGGTGGCACGGAGATGGGCTGGACGCTGGGCTACATGCTGAACCTGACCAGCATGATCCCGGCCGAGGTGCCTGCCCGGTGGCGGGCACAGAGCTATGGCATCTGGGCGGCCGGGGTCGTCTTTGCCGTGCTGACTCTCGCGGTTACTCTGGGGGCTGTGGCAGGCCAGCTCCTCTGGCCCCAGGGCTAAGCTGGGCAGCCGCCTGATGGCGGAAGGCACGGGCTCAGCTCCCACGGTCTGAGCTGGTCAGAGCCTCCCTGATCTCCTGACCCCTGCCGGGTCCCCTTGTCCCGTGGGCTCTGGCCCCACGGTGAGATGGCCCCCGTGGATGCAGGAGGTATTGTGGCCTCCCCAGAGCGACAGGTGATAAGTGCCAGGCCACAGGGGCCCCTGCAGCATTCCAAGGCTCTTTGACCTTCAGTGTTAGCGGGACATGGGGCCCAGTCAAGCCCAGACGCGGGAGTGACTGCTGAAGAAGGGGTCGGCTCCCTGGGAGAGGCTGGCAGGGCTTCAGGAGGTTGGCGGAGGGGCCCGGCCCGAACGGGGGTATCACTCAGCCTGAGGGGAGGTATCCAGGCTCCTAGGCTTCTCTGGGAGCAGCCCCATCCCCCATCCTCAAAGCCTCCATCGGGCCCTCACAGTGGACAAGTCAAGAACACAGACCACACCTTAGTGGGGGGAAGATTGCTTTATTAAAACCGTTCTTGCCACGGGACTTCCTAGGGCTGATTTCCTCACTGGGCTTGGGGTATGTGGGGCTCCAGGTGGGGGTGTTGGGCTCCTCACATGTACTGTCCAGCTGGGACCACGAAGCACTTGGGGAAAATGCCGATGCGGCCATCACAGCGGCCCTCCAACCAGGCCGGGTCCACTGCACGCGAGGAGATGTCAGTGTTCCTTAGGGCACATCAGATAGTATCTGCTCACAGAAACCCCTTTGGCCCCAGCGCCCCGCTGACCTTCACACAGGACGTCCACGATGTCCCCCCGCTGTAAGTCCAGGTCCTCAGGCCCCTGGGCAGAGTAGCTGTGCCGGGCCACCACCTGGTAGAGGACAGGCCGGCCGCCCGCTCCCTGTGGCAGGGGAGGGCTCCAGGGTGGGCCGGCTGCAGAAGGGCCCCAGGGCCTCCCCCACCCCGCACGCACCGGGACCCACACCGGGCTCTCCTGGGGCTCACCCGGCACTGGAGCCGCAGGACCCCAGGGCTGGCCGCCTTGTCCCGCCAGGCCCTCTGTAGCACCTCCTCCCTAGCAAGGGGGACCCAGCGCCCCTCGTTGCTGGGGTCTTGGTAACTGCAGAGAAACTCCTCCAAGTGAGCGGGGGGGGGGGGGGGGGCAGGGGGGGGTTTCTGCCAGGGCACAGATGTACCAGCCCCTCTTCCATCCCCTGCCCTGGGGCTTCTGCCCTGGGCCAGGCTCAGAGACCTCAGGTCCCACCTCTGACTGGCTCACCTGAGCTGCCCGTGCTGGGCCTGGTCGGGGAGGGCCTGGCTCAGCAGGGTCCGCAGGCTGCACAGGTCAGCTCCTCTTGGGACCTTCAGGGCCAGTGTGAAGGCACACTGCACTATGAGGGTCACCAAGGACTCAGGGTCCCCCACGGCCACTCCCTGGGACAAGGCAGAAAGGCAGTGGTCAGCTTGTAAAGCCCCAAATCTCCATGCACAAGGCCCAACTGGGGTGGCCTTCGAGCTGGGGCTGAGGGTGGGGACAAAGGCGGTGGCAGGGGGCTGGGGCTACAGGCCTGTACGTTGCTCATCAGCTGGGGTCCCCAGGGCCATTTGAAGGGATGGGGCCTAGCCTCAGGGCCCCAAATACCAAAAGAGTGGGGGTGACACCAAGGCTCTTACCCCAGCATGAGAGGGGTCTTCAGAAGGGCGGGGGTCTGGCTCCCCTGCCACCCGCAGCCCTGTGGAGGTTGACAGAGCAGGTTCTCAGGTGCAATATTTTGGAGCAGAGGACCTGCCTGGACCACACGCCCACTGGGAAGCACAGGTAGCCAATCTCCTCCTTAGGGGACAAAGAGGCTGCTCCCCACACCCCCAGATGCCTGCCCCCTTCCCCCAGTGTCCCTGCCCACCGCCTGCAGCTCAGGAGCCCTTACCTGGAGGAACCTGTTTGCCAACTTGTTCCACACTGGGCCTCTGCAGGGAAAGCCACAGGCTTGGAGCAGGGGCCAGGGATGGGGGCCCTGGGGGTGGGGCAGTGTCCCTGGCTTGTGGAAGCAGGCCCAGTGGTGAGGCGTATGGCCTGTGAACCAGCTGACCACCAGCAAGCCAGAAATGCAACCCGTGTTGGGGTGTGTTCAGGGCAGGCACCGGGTCCCCACAGTCCTAGCGACCACAGACAGGCTGCCTTACATCAGTGCGGATGAAGCTGTCATCCCGGGTGGTCCCAGGTGGAGCCTGAGGACCCAGGCCAGGGACCAGCTGGACCTCACCCTATGCTGGATGTGCTGCAGGGGCAGCAGGGCACCCCAGAGAGGCCCGGGGTCCAGGGCATCCTGACTCCGTTCTGACTTCAGGTGAGGGTCTGGAAGTTCATTGGTAAAGGAAGCATTTGGACTTCAGCGTATTTACCAGCTGGTTAACGCACTTCAGAAGCTATTCGCTATTGTGCCAGGAGGGTCGAGGGCCTAAAACCCCTAAGTACCACGAACTTAGTAAATGCAGCTTTAACCGCATGCAGGAAGTTAATAAAGCACAGCTGTGACAGAGAATAACCGCTAAGGGCACAGGTCCGTTCAACTTGAGTTAGCTGAGCACCAGGGAAAAGAAAGGGAAGTGACCGCATATTCCCTCATGAAGTCCTTTGATAAAATGTCTGTTCAGTTCAACCGCCTGCTCTGTGCGTGGAGGCCCCTCTCCTGGTGCTGGTGCGGGAGGGGGTCAGCCACGCCCCTCCTGGCTGCACCTGCCTGGGAGAAGCCTGTGTCCAGGAAGGAGGGCTGGGGTGGCAAGGGCCACGGCTGGATGGCACAAGACCCAAGACCCAGACGCACAGGCTGCAGGCCAGGCCCCCCAAGGCCTACGGCCGGGTGAGGACGGCCATCAGCAGGCCCCCCGACCCCGGTGTCTGGCTCCGGCCCTGTCTCTGACCCGACAGAGAAAGCCAAGGCTCTGTCCCCCAGCAGGGCACGAGGTCGCCCGCCCGAGACCCGCAGAGCGCCTGGCTGTGGCTGCTGTTCCCCATCTTGGGGTCACCCACCTGTTCATCGGAGAGGACGGGCGCATGGTGGTCAGCCTGCCCCGCCTGCCCGGGGCCGACCTGTGTCTCTGTCTCGGGGGGCCTCCTGGGACCACAGGCGGTGTGGGTTTTCCAGGCCCCGGTGACTGCAGCCCTAGGTGAAGGGGGGGGGGGGGGGCGCCCTGACCTCAGGACTTCCTCCCGGACAGCCTGAGGAGGGTCTGGAGTGTGGAGACGAGGGTTAGGTCCAAGCAGGGCCCCAGGGCGTGGGGCTGGCTCTACGTCACGCAACCTTGAGCACCAGCCCCTCTCCCGAGTGGGGACAGCCCATCCGTGAGGCTCCAGTCTGGCAATGCCGGAAGTGTAATCACGCCAGCCTGCAGTCCCGACAGCACCCTCCCTGGGCACCTTGGCTCTGAGCTTTTGCGCTGCTTGGAGTCATCATGACCGCAGTCTCAACTCCCCTCTGGTGCCCGCCGGGGCCAGAGTGACGGCTCTATGAGAGGGGGACACCCCTCCCCTGGCATCAGGGGCTCCGGCCACATCCACTCTGGAAAGGGGGTGTGACAGTCCTGGCCCCTGGCCAGGTCTGCACGGGGGCTCCGGCCTCGGGCCTCACACCAGGGCCTCTGCCCCAACAGGAGGGACGCTCCTTCCTACCGTGGGGCGGCTCCAGGCCTGGCTCTGCCATCTGCACCCTGAACCTGTGGGCACAGAATGCCATCCTCTCTCAGGATGCAGACCCCGGTGGGTGAGTTCGGGACGGGGAGGCTGAGCAATGCTCTTCCCCACCCCCCCAAGCAAGACTGCGTGATTTTTATAGACTCTCGCACAGAATAGGCCTGCTACTCCCGATTCCAGATCAGAGGAACACTGGGGATGGACGGTCCAGAGCATTTTCCTCCCGTAACAGTAAAAAGATGCGAAGGGCTCAGGCCTGCAAACTGACAGAGAAAGCCGGGCAGGCTGGCAGGCCACCACCCACCTGGGGCTGCTGAGGCTGGATGTCCTCCTGCCGGTCGGCAGGGAAGGCAGAGGATACCACCTGGTAAGGGACAGCAGGGGGACAGCTGGGTCAGCAGGCACCAGCCCCAACCCCCAGGGGGCTCTGTGATGTTGGCTCCCAGCCCTTGCCACCCACCGCACCCCCCTGAGTCTCCCATCTGCTGGGCAGGGGCCTGACCCAAGCTGCCAGACTGCCACCATGGGGGCTGGGAAGGTAGGAAGAATACGTCTGATAAAGGAAGACATCTGTGCTGAGAGTTTCAACTTATTTTTAGTACAATTTTTGAAATATTTTTGTTTCTTAGAGGTCTTATACTGTGATAAGTGGACTCTAAGCTGATCAACGCAGCTCAGAACCGCCTGGCCCCCACCAGCAGATGTTTGCGAACATGAGGTGTCTGTGGCAGGTGACCTCGCCAGCACTTTTAACATGGTCACATGCAGCACGCTGGCCCTTGGTGACCTCGGCCCTTGGGGCGCCGGGGCTAACCCAAGGGCCACCAGCTTGAAGTCAATGTGAATTTTCCTTGTGCGCACAGGAGTTATTTCCCTGTGTTCCCCAGTGTTCTGTGATTCTGGTGGTGCTGCCCGGCCCTGACCAAAGGGTAGGCATGAAGTGGCCCCGGGCCAGCCTACCTCGGGCCTTCCTGAGATCTCACTGTCCGGGGCAGAGATGCAGGCAGACAGAGCCAAGGAGATTCTGAGGCCAGAAAAGCATGGCTGAAGTGGAGGCAGGCGGGGGAGCCTCGAGGGTCCCCGTCAAAAAGGCATGAGCTCCCTCCTCTGCAGCCAACTTCTGGTGGCCTCTGTGTCCTGGTTCCAAGAGCCTGGGATCTGTAAACTCCACCTGGAGACACTGCTTCTGACCTAGGAAGCTCCCGTATGTCTGCAGCTTGGGGGCGGCCGGTCCCTCCCCAGCTTGCTGGCTGCTGCTGGCCCCTGAGCACCTGGGCTGGGAACCGAGACGCTGCCCCCTTACCTTGGCCTTGCCCAGGAAATCCACTGGTTCCAGGAGCTCCAGGTGCCACTTGTGGGGCCGGAAGACCTCACCCCTGGGGCCCTGCCGAGGCTGCAGGTGCACCTGTTTCTGGAGGGGGCCCGGCCAACGCAGACCTGAGCATCTGACCAGGGCGGTGGTCTCAGGGGGCCCCTCCACCCACTTGTCACAGACTACAGGAAGTCCTTCCCCAGCCCCCACACCTGGGCACATGGGCCACCTCCCTCTAGAAAGTCTTGGGGGGCCTGTATAGATATGAGCCCTGCACGGTGGGCTATGGGACCAACAACCCCAAGGGGTGGGGACGACCTGCTTTCCTCCCTGCCCCCCCCTCACCTGCACTTGGTCCAGGGCAGTGCACAGGTGGTCTCGGGCCCCTTCTGATCCCTTGGAGAGGGCTTCCTCTAAGCTGCGGGTGGCCTCAGCCCAGAGACCCAGGCGGCACTGTGCAGCCCCCAAGTTGAAGAGCACCTGGGAGCCAGGGGACAGCCCACTCCCTCCCTTAGTCCCCTCCGGCCTTTGGGTCTCAACCCCCCCCCCTCCCCCGCCTCGCCCCGCCTCGCCCCGCCTTTGCCCCAGATTCTACCCCGGGGCGTGCCCCCAGTCCCACCCCCGACCTTTCTCCTGGCCTCGCCCTCAGTGCCACTATGTAGCTCCAGCTCCAGTCTCATGGTCCCCTCCCAGGTCTCACTCCTAGATCAGACCTTCGGGCCCGGATTCCGGACCTCCCCGCCCTTCCCCCCACCCCCTCCCGGTTCTGGCCTGGGCTCCCAGTCCCACCCCCAGCCCCTCTCCTGGCCTCACCTCCAGTTCCCTTCCGGCGCCTCTCCCGGCCCCACCCCAGCCCCTCCCCTGGCTCCACCCCCGGCCCCCAGCCCGTCCCCCAACCCCTCTCCCGGACCCACTCCCAGCCCCTCCGCTGACCCCGCCCCACCCCAGCCCCTCCCACAACCCCACCCCTGGCCCGAGCCACGACAGCGAGGGCTCTTCTGGCCCAGGAGCCTGGCTCAGGGCTAGGCAGCCGGTCCGTGGCGGCGCCAGTGCGGGGCTCTGCCGGGCAGGCCTCACTCTCCAGACCCCCCCATCCGGAGCGGTTCATCGCTCTGGCGCTTCTCTGCTCCAAAAATCAGGGGCGGATTTCTGGGCGCGGGAAGCATCCTCTCTGCCTGCCTCACCCCCATTCTGCATCTGGCCAAACCCCTTTTGCGGCCCCTTCGTCTGTGTGCTGCCCTGTCAGTGCATGAGTCTGGGGGTGCCGTCCAAGGAACCCATTTCTCTGTCCTGTCCCCGTCCCCACCGCCGTGTCACAAGACGTTTGACAGACAGTTTGGGTTGGGTTAAGGCTGCCGCGGCCGGACATACCGAGGGCAGAAGCAAAGTTGCCTGGTGCTCCTGGGAGCCGACCTCCCCACTGAGCCCCTGCTGCTGCCACCGAGGCAGCAAGTGCCACCCAACTTGGCCCAACGTCAAGAGAAACCAACACACTCCCTCCGCGCGGCCCTCTGTCCCCGGGGCCTGCCAGGTGACACCACACCCCCAGAGCCAGCTGGCCGCCCTCTGGAGACTCCTGTTACGAGGCCAGGTGGGGGTCACTGCCAGGCCATTCCTCCCCGCGCCCCCCACCGCCCTGCACTGTTCAGTGCCCTGGGCCAGGGGACCCCACCTGGAGGGGCTTCCCCACGACTTGTTTCTTGCAACACCGCTTGTTGGGGGAAGGCTGCAAGGCAGCCAGTTTCCGGGGAGCACTACGGTGTCCTCTCCACTCCCCTCCCTTGGTGTCAGCCACAGAGAGCCAAGCTGTGCTGCTTCCTGACCCCACCTGCCTTTCACCTGTCTGCTCTCTGCCCCTCCCCTGCCCTTCTCCTGGGCAAAGCACTCCTGGTGGCCTCTAACTTCTTCTACCCTCCAGCTTCCTCAGGATGAAAGAGTGGCCAGAGGGAGCCTCGGTCAACACGGCCCCACCTGTGACAGTGAGAAGAGGATGGAACCCAGAGGACGGGGCCTGAAGGACCACCCGGGGCCACCCGCAGACAGCACCCCCAGAGCCCCAGCGGGCCACACTTCCTGGTGCAAGCTCACCTCCCAGGCATGCAGCTTGAACCGCAGGCCCAGCTGTGTATAGTCAATGGCGGTGTTATCCCTCAGCTGTGCCAGGGCCAGACGGAAGTCACACAGGGCCTCCTGGAACCTGTAGGCAGTGGGGGAGCCAGCAGCGAGGGGGACCTCAGTGGCTGCAGGGAAAGGGACCAAGCCCTGCCCCAGCCTCCCCACCACCCCAGCTCCAGGGAAACCTGCTAGGGGGCAGTGGTGGTCACCCAGGTCTCAGCACATGGTGGGCCCTCAAGTCCCAACACACGGGTCATGGACAGACTGGCTGTGAGGGGCATGGGGGCACCACATCCGGGGTGTGAGGTGATGCCAGCTCTGATCCAGTCCTGATTCCTGGGGACCTCACTCACTCTGCCGCCTAGAGCCCCTGTCTGTACCCCAGACCCTCTGCCACATTTCCCTCCTGCTTCATAGGACCCCCAACCCTGTGGGCCTCCTACCGCAGAGACCGGCTGGACACTCCTTGGCCTCCACTAGAATCCCCATCTCCTCCAAGGAGGCTCCTGGACCCATGAGAGGAGGAGGTTGTCCCCAGAGCCTGCCTGCCTGGCATGGGGCCTGCCTGCCGTGGGGCTTGTCCTGGGGCTAGGTGGGGTAGGGGGAAGCCGGGCCTGTCCTGCAGAATGTTTCCTCCTCTGGGAAGGACCACAGTGCAAAGAGCCCAGGTGAGCATTGAGGACCCCAACCCCCTCCCTGCCCTGGGACACACCATTCTTGCAGCCCTGTTCTAAGTTTCCTCATCTGCAGAATGGGTGTAATCACGCCATCCCTGCTGCAGCAAAGATGTGGTGAGGAACAAAGGAAGAAGTGCCCGTGAAAGCGCCCTGTGAACCTCAGCACAGAGACAGGGCTCACCGTGTGGCTGTTCCCTGTGTCCCCCTCCAGCGTGACCAGTGTCCTCCTCCAGGCTTCCCTGAAGCTATGGAGGAGGGGGTGGGCAAGAGAAGGTGCCCATGGGGAGAGAGGAGGCGGGGAGCACAAGAATGAACTTTGCAGAGACAAAGGGCCCTCAGAGAAGAAACGAGACACCTCTGTGCTCACCTCTCCAGCTGGAAGCTGGCCACTCCTCGCTGGAAGAAGCCCACAGCCATGCAAGTGTCCTTGGTCACTGCTTGGTCAAATGCCTGAGGACAGAAATGCCCACAGATCACCAAGGTCTGCAATTCCATCACCCCTGTGTCACAGATACAGCCCAGACAGATGACCAGTGACGGGGGGCCAAGGAATTTCACTGGGCCCCACAACAGCCTGCATGCAGGGATCACCATTCAGTTTCCCTCAGTGGCACAACCTAAACCAGCCTGAGCTCCCGGGGAGCAGAGAAAACAGCCACAGTCCAGTCTGTTTACCGTAATGACAAGGGGGTACAAAAAAAGGAAACACTGTGGCACATTAATGATAGTTACCTCTGGGGGATGCAGTTATGCAAGATTTTTGTCTTTTTAAAACCCTATGTGGGGAGGGGCGCCTGGGTGCCTCAGTCGGTCAAGCGTCCGACTTCGGCTCAGGTCATGATCTCACAGTTTGTGAGTTTGAGCCCCGTGTCGGGCTCTGTGCTGACAGCTCAGAGCCCGGAGCCTGCTTCGGATTCTGTGTCTCCCTCTCTCTGACCCTCCCCCGTCCATGCTCTGTCTTTCTCTGTCTCAAAAATAAACATGAAAAAAACCCTTAAATCCTATGTGGGGAATAAACTTCAGAATTCCCTGAGCCTGCAGGATGGGTTAGCAAGGCGTGAAAAACTAGAAAACCACAGGATGTTCGCACCCAAGTTTGGGTAAAGGAGATTAGGCAAAGTGCGACAAAGGTCCCAGTATAGGACAAAGGCACAGGAAGAGGGACTCTCGGGATGAAAACATCCAAGGTGAGGTGAACAACATTAGGTATCCAGGGTGGAAAAGCCCCCCAACTTAGTTTAATAGCAGAAAGCTGCTTTCACAGGAAGGAAGGACCAAATTAGGTAAATAGGGATATAGTCGGTGCGGGTGAAGTTGCCCAGAGCAGAGCTAATTAGCAAAAGAAAGGTGCCTTGTTGACCCAGAGGTAGCCTGCTCCGTCTTTCTGGTCCCCTAGGCGAGTTTAGGTAAACAAGTCAAGTCTGCTGTAAACAACCTTTCGCTAGGAGCCAGGATTTTGTTTTGTGTTAACCCAAACCCCTAACCCCGAATATCTTCAAGACCCCCTTTCCCTCACGTCCACGAGTTAATGTTCGCAGTTTCATTGTCCCTTTGTGCACGTCCATCACCATGTTGGTAAGCCTTCGGATCCTAATAAAAACGGAGCAAAGACCCTTACTCGGGGCTCTTGTCTTCTCCCGGACATTAGTCGTCTCCCGCTTTGAATCCTGGGTCTGCTTTCTTGCTGGACAAGAACTCCAGACCCAGAGTCCATGACAACCCTATTTCTGATAGTTCTCATGAAAGGACACACTCCTTATCTATCAGAATCAGAAAGAACAAAAGTTTTAGTGTGTGTGTAAAGCACAGCTCTTCCCTACACCTCACTCAGAAATGACGTTGTCTGTTCCTAACGAGGACAGTGGCTATCAGTTAGACACAGGCAATCAGTCAGAGGGGCTTCACGCTCTTACAATCTGGCCAAATGGGGGGCTTGTGCAGCCCTGGGTTTGACCTAAGGTTGAAGGGATGCACGGAGGCCCTGATGCGGGGGGCGCTCAGTGCCAGAGAGGTCCATTTGTTTGCCACCCTGCCAGGAACAGCAACCAAATCAGGCTCACACAGGTTCCTATCAACAGACCACTGTCCTCTCTACACCCCTCCTCACCTGCCCTGCTCCCCAGAGACACTTGTGTTCATTGCAGCAATTCCGTCTGCTTTCAAAAATCTCCACGTTTCCAATTAAAGTGCCCATGCTTTAATTACTGAATTTTATTGTCTTTCCACAGTCCTCCCTCTCCTATTGGGTAGAGGATTTAATACCGTATTCTTCTGCTCACCACCTCTGGCCCCTCTGTCTGGTTAAATCACAGTTTATAAGTAAGTGATAACTGGATTGGCCTCACACCTACCATTCGCTGTTGAACTACCTGCTGTCAGCGATTGTGTTCCCGTTCTTAGGTAACATTTTAAAACTGAAATTGTTCCTGAGAATTGTAGATTTGTATGCAGATGTAAGGAATGACAGAGGAGATCCCTTGTAAGATTTGCCCAGTTCTGCCCCGCCCCCCCCCCCAACTCCTGTGGTGAATTTTTGCAAGATATTGACATGGGCACTCTCCTACAATACCTAATTCTCTTTTCATTTGTGTCACTTTCCAGGTAACTGTCACTGATGGTCTCCACAACCGTAGGATCCTGTTTCTTTTTACTGGGGAGATTTGGGGACCAGAACAATGAGTAGAGTGCTGCTGGATTTTTGCGGAACATGAATCACTTTAAAGAACACAAAGCATTTGGGGTGCCTGGGTGGTGCAGTCGGTTAAGCGCCCGACTTCAGCCAGGTCACGATCTCGCGGTCCGTGAGTTCGAGCCCCGCCTCAGGCTCTGGGCTGATGGCTCAGAGCCTGGAGCCTGTTTCCGATTCTGTGTCTCCCTCTCTCTCTGCCCCTCCCCCGTTCATGCTCTCTCTCTGTCCCAAAAATAAATAAACGTTGAAAAAAAAAATTAAAAAAAAAAAAGAACACAAAGCATTTAAAAGGTGGCGAGTGGCTCGGTGCTGCCCCCTCCGCAGAGGCAGGTATGTGTGTGTGCCCGTGTGCACTTTTGAGTCTTGCTTCTGTTTTGGGGGACATATTGGGAAACAGAAGTACTCAGATCAGATGAGACAGACCTCATCTCCTTGCCAGGCATCTGATGACGTCCCCTGCTCTAAGCTCTACACCTCGGGAAGCAGGTAAGTCCCCTCCAAGCAAGATCCGGCCTCGAGCCTACTTCCGTATATGTTAGACCGTGAGCACCTGAACCACTAGCAAGAGCCCCGGCCTTTCTCCTTGACTGGAGAGTGTGGCACGTGGTCATCACCTAGTGGAGGTGGTGAGGGAGCCCAGCACCTCCATCATGGCCCAGACTCGGTTCTGGTGGGATCCCCCGATCACACAGTTCCCACCTGCTTCAGGTGTTCATTGAGGCGGAACCCTGGGGGGACATCCCCAGGTGACTATCAGGAAGAAGGGCGGGAGGGGGGGGACCCCGGGCTCATCCCTGTAGCTGGGTCTTTATCGCACCGCTCCTTGACCCGGAGCAAGGTAAGTAAGGTTCCCCAGGGCCAGAGAACAGCCTCCCCAAGAGGTGGGGTCTCCGCGACCAACCCTGGGGGCGCCCGGCTGTCAGGCCCCCGGCTCACCCGCAGCGCGGCCTCCGGGTCCCCGGCCAACAGGTGCACGCAGCCCACGTTGAAGCACATCCTGGCGGACGGCTCCGGGTAGCCCGAGAAGAGGCGCAGGGCACAGTCCCAGTCCCCGCGCGCTACGGCCTGCGCGCCCCGGTCCCATTCCCGCAGCAGGTCCCCGAGAGAGGGCATGGCGGCGTGGACACCCGCGGAACCGTGCGGCGGAAGTCCGCGCTTCCGGGCGGGAGCGCGGCGGGCGCGGCCGGCGGCGGCGGTGGGGGTCCCGCGAGAGGTCCGGCGGGACGACTGCGGGCCGAGGGCCGCGAGGCAGGGCCTTCAGGGTCGGGAGACTAGCGTGGGGATGTGGGGCCCCCACTCCGAGGCCGGCAGGGTATCCGGGCGGGACGCGGCGCTGGGAGCGCGCGGAGTCCACGAGCCGCGGGTACGCCACGTCTCCTGCTGCCCAGAGCGCCCTCTCGCGGCAGAGCGACCCCGCCCCTCCCGGAGCCAGCCCCGCCCCTCCCCACGGCCCCGCCCCCGCAGGGACCGCCCCTCCGCATCCGGCCCCGCCCCCCGCTTATGCCGCGCCCCTCCGGACTTCCGTCCGGAGCTCCCCGAGTTCGCTCTCCCCAGCCCGCGGCGCCTCCGGCAGTGTGGGTCTCGGTGCGCCGGGGAAAGCCGTCCGGGCCTGCCGCTACCGCCGCGGCCGGGCCAGGGTTCCGGGCGGACCCCGCGGGCTCAGGTGAGAGACCGCCGGGGCGCGGGCCGAGGTGGGGCGGTCTCGGGGTCTGCAGGGGCGCGGGGAGGCAGGGCAGGGCCGAGCGGGGCTGTGGCCGAGCCGGCGGCCTGGCCGGCCCTGAAGGTGGTGGGGATGGGCCCTCCACTCGGCCCCTGCCCCGCCAGCCCGCGGACCGAGTCTGCGAGGAGCGAAGGCGTTGTCGTTCCGGCTCCGCTGGGAGGGGAGAGCCGCGGGGGCCGGTCCTGGGGCCGGGGGCGGGCCACGGTGGTCTGGGGTCTCCCATGGCGGCGGCCCGCGCTCACCCTCGCTCAACTTCGGGGGGAAACTCGGGGGGAGGCCCCGAGTCTCATTCGTGGAAAACCAGGTCGTGGTGACGTGCCAGTGGCTCTTCTGGGGCCCGTCGGTCCTGTGCTCCCTGTCCCTGGCCCAGATGGAGGCTCAGAGGGCAGGACTAACCCAGCCCAACCCACCCCTGTGGCAGGCGGAGCCCCTGCCCTGTGCCCTGCACAACCTCATTCACTAGAAAGTGGAGGCCCTCCGGGGCCAGGAGCCTCTCCCTGCAGGGGCCCCAGCCTCTCGGGGGCACACGTCCCTACCGCCACTCCCATACAGGTCTTACCTGCTGTCACATCCTTCACACCTGTGTTAGAGAAACAACCAACAGGTGTACAGAGAGATGGATTGACTTTAAGCAGCTGTGGGGGCTGGAAAATCCAAAATCTGCGGGAGAGCCAGGGAAGAACTCAGGGTTCAACTTGAGTCTGGGGGCAGAGTTCACTCTGTTCTCTTAAGGCCTTCCCCTGACTGGATGAGGCCCACCCACGTTAGGGAGGGTCATCTGCTTTAGGACAAGTCTACTGTTGTACATGTTAATTTCATGTAAGAAATGCTTTCACAGCAACCTGTGATTGTATTTGACTAAACATGTGGACACCACAGCTTTGCCAGGGTGACACAAAATGAGCCAACACAACACCCAACCCCAGAAATGCTCCTGTAGACAGGCTCTGTCCTTTCATGCACATAAGAGAACACCCTGGCCCCCACGGTCCAGGGGAGGCTCGGGTCCTGGATGGCTGTCAGAACTCAGAACTCAGCTGTAACTCAGGGACCTGACTTGCCTTCCATGTTGGCCATCCTCTCTCCCCCGTCGGGCCTGTGGGTCCTGTGACCTGGGAGCCACTCTGCTCGGTTATGGCTGAGTCTCCTCCCTGGGTGATCCTGGTCCAGCTCTCTGACCCTATAGACTTCTTTACCTGAGGAACGGGAGCACTGAGTCCTGGCCTGGCAGAGCGCTGTGACGACTCACAGACATCGCCTGTGATGTGCTTGGAAGGGCACCTGTGCCCCCGAGGACCTGCTT
This sequence comes from Acinonyx jubatus, assembly GCF_027475565.1. Lineage (NCBI taxonomy): Eukaryota > Metazoa > Chordata > Mammalia > Carnivora > Felidae > Acinonyx > Acinonyx jubatus. Next base: position 562,695 of record NC_069391.1, read on the forward strand.
CCTCCCCAGTGGGGGCTGAGGCTCCCCGTCCTGCTGGCCTGGAGGTGGGCGGCAGCACTGGTTCCCTTTCCCACCGTGCTGCTCCCACACCGGCTCTGGGTGGCCTTCCTGCAGACCTGTCAGGGTCACTAGTAACCTCCTCCCTGGGCATGGCTCATCCTCCCCACTCATTGCCTGGCCTCAGGGACATGACCCCCCCCCCCCGGGTCCCCCAAACCCCCCGGCTGCCCCTCCTGCCTCCCCTGGGCTCTGGCCTGGCCTTTCTGTGCCCTCGCTCCCCAGTGGTCCCACTGTTTGAATTGCCTTTGGGTACTTGCCGCATCTCTCTTTTATCGACTTCTCTATTTCCATAATAAAAAGATGAAAAAAGTCCCATCCCTGTGCCTGTCACCATACCCTAACATTCACCGCAGCTCTGTTCATGAAGCCCCAAACTGGAAACAACCTAGCTGTCCTCCAGTGGGCGAACGGTTAGGCAGACTCGCACCCACACGTGGACGAAGGATGGGCCGTGGGCACACACAGCTTGCGGGGAAGGAGGCTCAGGGGCATGCTGAGTGGGAAGAGATCGCATACTTTGATTCCATTTGTATACGTTTCTAGAGGTGACAAATGATATAAGCGGAGAGATTAGTGGTTGCTTGGGGCTGCAAACAGATTAATGGCGTGGGGGTGGCTATAAAGGGGCAACCCTGGGGGGTCCTGTGGGGTGGAACGTTCTATATCTTGACTGAGTTGGTGTCAGTCCCTCATTATGATTTTGACTGTGGTAACGTCTTGAGAACTGGATAAAGGGTATATGAGATGTCTCTTTCTCTCAGAACTGCGTGTGTATCTCAAAATAAATTCTTAATTTAAAACCATTTTTAAAGAAGGATTCAATCACAGGTTTTTCTGTTTTACAGATGCCCTGAAAGTTGGAGTGATTACTGAGCCTAAGATTCTTCCAGCTCTGAAATTCAGCTGCTGACGTGTTGTTTCGAAAACTTACATCTGCTAAAATCTGTTCCAAGTAGGTGCTTCAGCGTTTGGAGCGGCCGCGGCCTGAGGACCGGTCTGAAGCTGGCCTCTGCAGGGGGCCCTGGCACCCTCCCCAGACGTGCAGTGGCTGCGGCATCGGAGGGGAGGCCGCCCAGGCTCCTGCCACCACCAGCTGCCTCCCTGTCAGCTTTACGGGCAGACCCGCTAAGGTTGTGTGGATCACACAATTCCTGCCTCAGTAGAAGAGTCCAGAAAAGGGAACCATTTCCTCAGGTAAGCGCATGACTCAGATAGAGGTCGGCATGGTGCTGGAACTTATTTGCAGAGGAGGGCAGTGCTTCTCTGTGGTTAATTCTGGAGCACGAATGTCCAAGAAACGGGCAGGAATTGGTTTTAGCCCAATACAAAGAAGTCGGGTTTGTTTGTTTTTTTCCTTTAAAAACTGGGCACTTTCCAAGACAAAATGAAATAAAAATAAGATTTTTCCCTCAGGAAATAAAAATAGTCTTGGTGTGATTGAAATGTGTGGTGTTAGAGATCAGCTTCCTGAGACCCGGCCCTTCCTGGGGTCAGCGAGGAGGCACCCGCCGCAGGGCACCGCGTCTCTCAAAGCCACCAGTTCCGCGGAGGACCTCGCCCTCCACCGCCCAGGAAACGTTGAAGGAAAACCAGAGGGACGAGGAAGGCAGAGCTCAGGCCGCTGCGGGGTGCTCTTCTTGGTGGCCGAGACCGCCTGTGTGACAGGGAAGCCGTGCCCGCAGGAAGCTCCTCAAGACTCCTCTCCTTTAAGGTGCACGGTTGAGACTGTAGAACGGGGAACGTGTCAGCGCTCCTGCAGGACTCCATGCTGGGCAGACCCTCATCCTCTGGGCGATGGGAGTCCTGGGCCGGCAGCACCGACGCGCCCTCACGCGCCCCTCTACTCTCAGGCCGAAGCCAGTGCCGGTTTCTCGCCTTGTGGTTTCAAACGCAGAACGAGCCGCCACCGGTCTCTGAGCCAGTTTCTGCACGCGGCCCTTCACGGTGGGTGTCTGGGCCAGGCCACACATGAGACCGCCTCGCGGCTGTGGGGGACCCTGTGCCATGGCCACTGCAAGGCATGGCCCGCTGTCTGCGGGGGAAGCGAGAAAGGGGCAAGGCTCAGAGCCCTCGGGCCGACTGACACCATCACGTTACGCCCCGTGACTCTGATAGAACAGCCTGTGAGGAAGGAAAGAGCTTATGGTGCAGGAAGTAGGTGAATGAGCTAGTGGATGACACCTTGAGACATGCAGGGCTGAATCTGAAGTCCAAGGATGAGGGGCCGGTCTGAGGAGGTCCCAGAGAGCGGTGACGGCCGTTTGCGGAGGAGGGAGCCAGGCCAACACAGCAGCTCTGGAGGTCGGAAGGAAGCAGAATATCTGTGAGCCGTTCGGAGGAAAAGGCAAATCCAAGTAGCCCGTATTTAGTCAAAAGGAAGGAAATCATGCCCAAAAAAGTAAAAAGCAAAGGGAAGAAACCAAAAGGAAGAAGAGGGAGTTAATTAAGAGAAAAGCTTAATTAATTAACTAATTAATTAAATCAGAAAGTATAAAATTGGTAAGACGGGGCGCCCGGCTGGCCCGAGCGTGCGACGCTGCATCTCGGTCGTGAGTTGGAGCCATGTGTTGGGTGTAGAGATTACTTAAAAATAAAGTAAATTAAAAAAAAAATAAAGTCAGTGTCTCAATTAAAACAATGAAATCAGAAAGACCAAACACCAGTTCTTGAAAAACAAACAATGAAATAAACTCCTGACGAGGTAGAGGGAAACCAGTGAAGTGAGACAACACTCAAGCTTAATGAGAAGCGCAGATGTTCTGCGTCCACACTGGCACCACGGTCGTAAATGGGAAAACCTCAAGAAATCGATGCCTTATGCAAACACACCTGAGAAGAAACAAAATCGGAGCAGGTGGTGAGCAGCAGGGACGCAGCGGGCTGCAAAGTTCCCGCCACGCGGGCACCGGGCTGGCAGCTTCCTGCCACGCACGGGTGTGTGCTCCCAGCCTGCGTGAGCCCCCGGCCCCAGCTGGGCCTTGAGACAGTGCAGCCCCTGCCTTGTTCCAGCTGTGACCGCCAGGGACCCTCACACAGGGCCACTGGGCCAGGCTGCTTCAAGTGCCTGACCCCTGGCGACCAGGGCAGGATGTTTTTTCTGTTCTGAGCCACTGAGTTTGGGGCCGTCTGTTTGCCAGCAGCAGATAACCGGTGGTGAGGGCTTAAAGCCATCCAGCAGAGCGAGGGCCGTGGGGAGAGGACCTGGTGTCCAGTGGAAGTGACCACCGCCCCTGCGGCCTGTCGGGGGGCTCATGGAGGAGTGAACGGTGGCCCCGTCTCCTTTCTGCAGCTAAGATTCCTTTATAGTTTATTTGAACTTTTAAGATACCATTTGTGGTTTTCTTTTCTTTGTGAATATAAAGTGGAGTGTGTTCATGGTAGAATATTTAGCAAGTACAAAAAAGTTAAAATAGAAAATACAGTAAAACCTTGGATTGTAACTTGTTCTGCGAGTGTTCCACAGGATGAGCAAACATTTCTAATAAATTTTAACTTGATAAACGAGCCATGTCTTGCAATACAGGTAGTACAGAACGCCGAACGTCACGTGATCACAACTGAGCCAATGGTTGTTCTCTCTCCCTCCCTCTCTCTCTCTCTCTCTCTCTCTCTCTCTCTCTCTCTCTCTCTGTGGGATTGTGGGTGATCGTCTTCCATGCTTGGATGTTTGGTCTCAGGCTGTGGTGTTTGGCAGATATCCGTGGTTTTTCAGAATGTTACAAGGTGCCCTCAGCTGGCACTGGTGTATTTTTGTCACTTCAAAGCACCAATGGACAGTCCTTTGCTTTTCCAGACAAGAGTAAGCTTAGGAATGCTTTGCTTCATTCTAGGTCAGGCTGCCTGCAGATAGAGACCCTTTCCTCTGCTGCCTTATTGCCGGTTCCATTAAATACAGTCTATGACAAGAGTTTGTTAATACTGTGCTGTAATCAGCATCTGTGTGAACGTTTGCAATGGCCCCCATGCAGAGAAAGGTTGAAAAGAAAGGCAGGAAGAAGGAGATGATCACGGTGGAAGTCAAGAAGGAAATCGTCGAGAAGTACGAACGAGGGATGCGAGTGGCCGAAATTGCAAGATTTTATAAGAAGTCTACGTCAACCATTTGCACAATATTAAAGAAGAAAGAAGAAATAAGGGGGCTAGATGCAGCGAAAGGAGTCACGAGAATATCAAAGCAACGGCCACGTGTTCTGGAAGATGTAGAGAAGTTGCTTCTGGTTTGGATAAATGAGAAACGGCTGGCAGGTGACACCGTGACCGAGAACTTTATCTGCGAGAAGGCAAAGGCCTTGTACACCGACCTTGTAAGTAAACTGCCAGGTACGTCAACAGAAAACGAAGAAGGCTTCAAAGCAAGCAGGGGATGGTTTGATAACTTTAAGAGGAGAAGTGGCATCCGTAGTGTTGTGAGGCACAGAGAGGCTGCGAGTTCGGATGCTAAGGCAGCCGAGGTGTTTGCTACCGAGTTCCAGAAGCTCATGGCTTCCGAGTGTTACCTGCCGGAGCAAGTTTTTAACTGCGATGAGACGGGGCTTTTTTGGAAAGAGATGCCAAAGAGGACGCACATTACGGAAGAAGAGAGTGCAGTGCCTGGTCACAGGCCCGTGAAAGACCGTCTCACCCTCTTGTTTTGCGCTAACGCGAGTGGGGATTTCAAAGTCAAGCCCCTGCTCGTGTATCATTCCGAGAACCCACGAGCCTTCAGGAAATGCAGGGTGCAGAAGAGCCAGTTAAACGTCATGTGGAGGTCCAACAGCAAGGCTTGGGTCACTCGTATCTTGTTTGTCGAGTGGGTCAACGAGGCCTTCGGTCCTGCAGTGAAGAAATACCTTTTAGAGAAGAATCTGCCGCTCAAAGCCTTGCTGGTGATGGATGATGCCCCTGCTCATCCTCCAGGCTTTGAGGACGACCTGCTGGAGGAATTCGAGTTCATTAAGGTCAAGTTCCTTCCTCCCAACACTACTCCAGTCCTCCAGCCCATGGATCAGCAGGTCATTTCAAACTTTAAACAGCTTTACACCAAAGCACTATTTCAGCAATGCTTTGAGGTGACCAAAGGAACAAACCTTACCCTCCGAGAGTTTTGGAAAAATCATTTCCACATCGTGAACTGCCTCCAGATCATTGATAAAGCCTGGGATGGGGTCACCAAGAGAACCCTCAATTCTGCTTGGAGAAAACTGTGGCCCGATTGTGTTCTTGGACCTGACTTAGAGGGGCTTGCTCATGAACAGCAGCCGCCAGTTGTCGGTGAAACGGTGTCCTTGGGGAAGACCAGGGGACTGGAGGTGAGTGAGGACGACAGTCAGGAGCTGGTGGAGGAGCATGGCCAGGAGCCGACCACCGACGAACTGATGGGTCTGCATCGCGAGCAGCAGCAAGAGGTTATGGGGGAGATCTCGTCTGCAGGGGAGAAAAAGGCCGAGGAATCCCTCACTTCAAGTGAGATTAGGGAGATGTGTGAAATGTGGGAAACAGTGCAGAAGTTCGTAGAAAAGCACCACCCGAATAAGGCTGTAGCAGTGCGAGCGATGAATCTGTTTAACGACAATGCGATGTCCCATTTCCGTGAAATCCTCAAACGGAGGCAAAAGCAAGTGTCATTGGATAGGTTCCCTGTTAAAGTTGCACGAAAAGAAAGAGATTCCACGGAGCCAATAGACAGCAGTGATTCCGTTAGTGATGGTGAAAGTCGTCCTACCCAATAACCCTCCTCTCTCTTGTCTCCCTCACACCAGCCACGAAGGTTTTCAAAGGTCAGTGCAGGTTAATTTGTTGATTTTCCTTTATATTTTGTATTTTCTTTATTGTTTTGTATTATATTTCATACGAACACTTTTGAGTGGTGGAATGAGTCATCTGCATTTCCATTATCTCTTATGGGGAAATTCACTTTGATATACAAGTGCTTTGGATCACAAGCATGTTTCCGGAACGAATTATGCTCGCAAACCAAGGCGTTCCTGTACGGAGAACTGGCAGGCACCCCCCTCCCCGCCCCCCCCCACCAGGGCCCCCATGTCCTTCGTGTCCGTGCCGTGTCCCGGGCTGACACCACCGCTGTCCTGCGGCACACGCCGTAACATGGCTGCTCTCGGTTAGGTTCAACGCTAGGGCACATTGTGAGGACTTTGTTTCCCGTGACATTAGATGTTTTTGTAAAATGTCTTTTTTAAGTGGCCATTCATCATTCATAGGACTTCTACCCCGTGAGGAGGCCCTCACGAGAGCAGGTGTGGAGCTGGAAAGCCCAGCTGAGCTCTGGGGCCAGTGATTTCTGCCCCCTGCCCCCGGGCCATGCCGCAGCCTGCGCCCCATGGGAAAGGGTCCCCGAAGAGCCTCCTCTCGTGAGGGCCCCCAGCCAGGACTCTGGAGGGGCCGGTTCCTCCCTGAGCTGCAAATGCAGGCCTAGACCCCGCTCGGTCTTGACAATGTGCACATGGTCGTGAGTGTGTGGAAGGGCGCCGCTCCAGCCCAGAATCAGCACCCGCCATGGCGGCGGCCAGAGAGGCACACAACAGCAGTTCTACCTGTACCCCTCGCGGTACCTCTGAAAAGTTACCTTCTTGTATTTCAAATTGGCAGTCTTAATTTTTAAAGAAAGGAACGGCCTGAAGTTGAACCAGTAAGTTAAACGTCGCTCCCACGGACACGGACAAAATAGAAGAGACACCAACAAACGTTGGCAAGGGTGTGCGGAAATTGGGCCCCTCGTGCGCTGTGGTGGGAAGCAGTGCGGCCGCCTGTCAGCCAGCGAACCAGCTCCGCTCAGCCCGGCAACTCTACTCTCAGAGAAATGACGGCACACCTCCACGTACAGCATCCATGCACAAACGTCCACGGCAGCCACAAAGTGGAAACAACCCAGATGCCCGTCCGCAGAGGAGTGTGGTCCGGCTGTACCGTGGAATGTTATTCAGCCGTGAAAAGGAGTAAGTACCAGCAGTGCTACAACGTGAATGAGCCTTGAAAGCAGCGTGCTGGGTTGCAGGACCCAGAGGCAAAAGGCCGCGTATCATATGACCTCTTTTCTTTGAGTGTCCAAAACAGGCAAATCCCAGGAGACGGAAAGTGGATTTGTGGTTGCCACCGAGAGGGCCGATGGGGAGCAACTGCTAATGGGTGGTCTTTCTGGGGTGATGGAAACGTACTGCCATTAGGTAGCAGCGATGTTTTCTCCTACCTAAATATACCAAAACACCGAGTTGTGCACTTTAAAGGGGTAGATTTCATAGTATGTGTATCATATAAATAAAACTTTTTAAAAATCACTGAGCTGTGTGCCCGGACATTTGATTCAGTTGAAAACGAATTGGAATGGCTTTCAAATTAGCATTCTCCTTTAACAAAACAGACCTGAGTGGCCCCTGTTTTCAGGGTCCAGGCTGGACGCCCAAACATGTCTGGGGTGGCGACCCCAGCTCCACTGGCATTTGGAATCTGGGGACGGCAGGGTGAATCCCGATGCTGTTGTGCAGAGTGGTGCCTTTGGGCCCGGTGCCCATCTCTGCGGAGGCGGCCAGGCACCTCCAGGTCCCCTGTTGTCTGGCCGGCTGCTTACCCAACGAAGACCCAGCAGAAATGTGTGAATCACACATGTGCTTTAAAATTTTCTGGTCCAGGGAGCCTGGCTGGCTCAGTTGGTAGAGCATGAGTTTCTTGACCTCAGGGTTGTGAGTTCAAGCCCCACATTGGGCATAGAGCTTCTGTTAAAAAACATTAAAAAAAGTGGGGGGTGGAGTTAATTTTTCTGAACGTTTATTTTTGAGAGAGAGAGTGCAGGTGCAGGAGAGGCAGAGAAAGGGGGGGGACAGAGGCTCTGAAGTGGGCTCTGCACGACGTGGGACTTGAACCCATAAACCGTGAGGTCATGACCTGAGCTGAAGGCAGACGCTTAGCCGACTGAGCCACCCAGGTGCCCCAGGAGAGGAAATTACTTTTCATTTCCTAAGTCCAGTGTTCCCCGAATATCACCGTTCCCACCTGTAATCGATATAAGAGATCAGTACAGAGACATTTGATGCCTTACGCCAGGTACATTTTGCACTGAAAAGTAGGGCGCAGCTGACCTGCTGGATGGTGGGGGGTGGGGGGCGGGGCAGGGCTGGGAGGAGACAGGGACTCCAGGCCTCAGGGGCCTCCCCCATGAGGCCTACGGCTTCGGGGGCTCCAGGGCTGGTGCCAGCTGATGACCCTCTGACGGCCCCTCGGCATTCCTGCCGCATGTCTTATGGGTAACACGGGCGGGGGCTGCCACCCATAGGGCCTGGGAAGGCTGGGTGCCGTGTGGGGGGCTGGGCACCGTGTAGGGGGCGCCAGGAGGAGTCCAGGGCTCTGGCACCCCCAGCAGTGAGGCTGCCTCGGGCAGTGGAGCCTGGGAGCTGGCAGCTCCGTTGTCACCCCCTCCTCGGCCTCGGCCACCCCTGTGATAAAGGGCACAGGACTCACCTGGAGAGGGGGCCACACAGCGGTGCCGCCTGTTTGCAAAAAGCATTATAGGAAAGCGGTGAAGGGACCATGACTTGGCGTTCTCACGAGAGTGCTTTGGTGACATCTAAAGTCACTTCAGTGACCACAGTGTGGAGAGAATCGTGCTCTGTGGCCGCGGGAAGCCCCCTGGCCTTGTTCTCCTGGGACGGAGGGACAGACAGGCAGAAGGCTCAAGCCAGTAGCCAGCCGCCTTGGACTCTCAGCCAGCCACGTAGGTCCTTCCGGATTCTTTTAACTTCTGACCTTTTCCTTTACTTCCCACCTTTCTGGGAGGCTTGGAGGGTAGCTTCAGGTCAGGACACACCATGAAGTGTCTGCTCCATGCTGTCCTGTCCTGGCCAGGAGCCTGGCCCTCTGGGCTTCCAGCCAGGTCTCAGGCTTTGCTGCCGTGCTCCTCCCACGCATGTGGCCTCTGTGCAGAGAGACCACCGGCCGGAAGAATGTGCCTCCCGGCCCGTCTCAGAGCAAGCCAGGGCCCCGCGCTGCTCTCCCTCCTGTAGAGGTGACGAGACAGCCAGGTCACAGCCGGGGCTGTGCATGTGTCAGCCGCACTCACTCTTGTGGTTCCCATGCCCTCACTTGCCCCAGGCTGCCCACTTCACCATGCGGCTGGGCCGGGACCCCAGCCTGAACTGTGCAGGATGCCAGCGGGCCCTGCCTGGAGGAGACAACACTGCTGGGAGGGTGGCTGGGGCGTGGCCGAGGGGCAGGGTTTCGGGAGGCCTTGGGTCCTGCTCGGTCAGTGCGCCCTGGAGCATCGGGAACCTGTAGCAAACACTGGACATGGCTTGTGTCGACCCTGATAATTAGATGGCCAGTTGTTTTGCCAGCAAAATGGGCTCACGCGGGAATGGCAGAGGCTTTGCAATCCGGGACGAGCAAGCCATGACGAAGCCACAGGCAAGTCTGGAGAACAAAGGAGAGGAAGGTTACTTTACAGAGAAAAAGGAGACGGTTGTGAGGCACTGCTTGGAAGGGAAACCGCTTGGAGGAAGGGAGGGCTCAGGGTGCCGGCAGCTTCTCCTTGGCCGAGTCCTTCCTGCTGAGGGGTGAATGAAGCCCCAGCTAAAGTAGTGTGCACGCACGCACAGGTGCCTCTCTTGCTGCTGGGTGTGCGGCTGGCGCAGAACGCTAGGGCTGAGGGCTCCCCCTGCTGGCTGTCTGGCTCCACGTAAAAGGGTGGTTCCTTCATTCGGCTTCACATCTGCGGGGCCTGGCGGGCCTGTGCGGCTGTCAGGTAGGCTCTCCTGGGCCAGCTGTCCAGAGGAGGCCACCTGGCCCGCGCCCTCCTGCCGCCGGGCTTGCCGCTGGGCCAGGGGCTTCCCGCTCAGGTGTGGAGCAGGGGCCAGGGAGCAGGGCCTCTGGAGTGAGTGGGTTCTTTGAGGCAGATGTTTTGTTGTGCTGCAGGGTACCCAGCAAGAACCTGGCTCAGGTTAGCCGCCTTTCAGGAAAATACATGGTGCTTAAATGAGTTGCACATTTTGACCGTTCGTTTTAAACAGAAGTTCTCAAACTGCCAGGAGCCGCTCACCCCAGTGGGCTCCTGGAAGGCCGTCCGTGGGAAGGCCTGCTGGTTGTGGTGTGGGTTGTAAACCCAGAACCGCATTTCCAGCTACAGATGATTTGGACTCCAGAGTTTTTAATTTTCACTTTAAAATGAGGTCAATTAAAAAAGTCTGTCGTGGGGTGAACTTGAACTTGCTCTCTGCCAGCTGTTTTCATTCTCAGAAGCACATGGGTTTCAGTGTGTTGCTGTACTTTGTCCAGGGCTCGGGAACAGAACAAAGGTTGTGTAATGAGAGCCGAGCGGAGTTTCTCGGTCCTTTCTCCAGGAGGAGGGGGTAGGTCCGTCTACCTGTCCTGGGACTGGCCTGTGAGTGGAGCCCACTGCCCGCCTCTGGGTGGCCAGACGCTGGGTGCTATGCTACTTAGAGAAAAGGGGAAGAGAGCCTGTGGCAAATCTTGGAGTCGTAGGGGTTTGTCCACTAGAAAAAGGCCCCTCCCTCAAAAGGGCCATTTGGTCATCTGCCTCCTTCCTGGGCTGACCGGCGAAGCGGGTGGCTGCAGTGCAAAGGAGGTCGTCGGGGTCATGGCAGTTTGTGCTGTATGCGGCGTGGAAAGAGCCTGACCACAAGGCATGGATGGACCACACTTGGTCTGCAGGACAGGCTTCCTCCTCTGGTGACCTGACTTGAAGGGGTCAGAGGAACCTTTGCCCTGCACCGATGCTAGTCTTTATTATAATTCTGATTGGACTGGGGCTCCACCTTTTTTTAAATTTATTTGAGAGGTGGAGGGGGGGATGAGTTGGGGAGGGGCGGAGAGGGAGAGGGAGAGAGAGAGAGAGAGAGAGAGAGAGAGAGAGAGAGAGAGAGAGAATCCCAAGCAGGCTCCACGTTGAGCGCACAGCCCAGTGTGGGGCTGGATCCCACGTCCCTGGGGTCATGACCTGAGCTGAAATCAAGAGTGGGATGCTCAACTGACTCAGACACCCAGGAGCCCCAGCTCTACCTTTTTAAAGAGGAGCCCCTCAGACCACACAAGGGTGGGGATAGCCAAAGAGAGGGGGTAGCCTGGGGGCCTGGCTGTGCCTGAAGGAGGGCTTCAGACAGGGCGCGTGGCAAGCCCTCGGCCTCCCTCTGAGACCCTTCTAGCAGCTGTCAGAGTGGCCTGCAGTTCAGAGGGCAGCACAGGGCACCTGCCTGCAGTCGGCCCAGAGACAGAGGCCAGGGGGAGGAGCCACCATTTGGGGTTTATTTAAACCACCCACATGGCTCTCGGTCATGCAGGTGGTGGGTGCTTGGCCCTGTGTTTTTGGATGGTGGACAAAAGGGTGCTGAGCCAGAACTCTGTACCCTGGGGGGAACTCCCGCCCCCCACATCATGCTCTTTGCTCCTCCCCACCCCCATCCTTGTGTCCAGGAAATGCAGGCACAGGATGTGGCCCCAGGGGCTCACACTGCCCTTGGGGGTTTGCTGCTTGCTTGGGTGGGGCGTGGTGTGGAAGGACCCTGCCTAAGAGGCCCTTCTGCACATGTGCTACACATGCCATGAAGTGTCAAGGGCTCTAGAAACGTTAAACAATGGTGTTGACACCATGGAGAAGCCAGGCCAGGGCCTTGGCCTTGCTGAGGCCTGGATGGAGGCTGCTCCAAGTTAGCCCAGGGAGGAACCAGGGTTGAAGGACTGAACAGAGGAAGAAATGGGCGGGGCTCCTGGTGCCTCCTCAGGGAGGGGCCCACAGGACCTGGACGGTCTCCAGCTTCCCCTCATGGGGGCCGTCTGCTGGGCCCAAGAGTTCTCCTCCCTCTTGAGGCCACAGGGGCCTGAGAGGTCTCCTTGGCACAGCCCACGAGGGCACTTGTGGCACCGGACTGCCCCCTCAGCACCCAGCTTTGTGGGGACTCCCAGGAAAGGGACAGCAGTAAACAGACAGGTGGATCGGCGGGAGACTGTGACCCGGCAGGTGTCACGGGGGAAAGACCGTGAGGGACGAAGGTGGCAGGTTGGCTACATGTGAGACAAGCAGACAAACGAGGAGAGCCCCCAGCTCCTGCTGCTCCTTCCAGCGGAGAGCCTGGCCATGGGCCTGGAGGAGCACCTGTGCGTGTGCCGCATGGGGCCTGGCCAGTGTGCAGGGGTGCAGGTGCAGGGGTGGCCGAGACCCCCAAAGAGGGTGTGCTGTGGGAACGAGTCTTTGTCCCCCTGACTTGCCTGCTGTGGTGCATGAGGAAGGAGGCCTCCAGGCAGCAGGTCTGGCGGGGCGGGTTGGGTCTGGGGGCGGGGTCAGGGGCAAGGCCAGGTGTGGGAAGGGGGGGTTGGGGTGCAGGGCTGGGGAAGGCCCGAGGGCCAGGGTCAGGCAGGTGTGTGAGGTGGGTCAAGGTGGTCTGGGGTGTGGGCGGGGGTCTGGCATGGTGTGGGCCACGGTCAAGGTGGGGCAGGGGCAAGGGTAGGCCGCCGTCTGGGAGATGCTTTGGTCTTGCAGGCTGGAGCGGAGCCCTCAGGATCTTCTGGTTTGGCACATTTGGCGTTTATTGTGGACTTGAGCTACCTTAACGTGATTTCGGAACAAGATCCAGGAGGAAACCCACAATAGAGAGAAATTATGATTGTGCTATGTTAAAGTGAGAGCTGTCCCTGTCTCAGCGTCTTCCTGCTGAGAGTCCTTCTGTTTCTTGAGTTAGGTAGGAGACAGGATGGTCTATTGTGAGGAGAAGGAGGGGCCCTGGGGTGTGGGAGCCTGTGCCTGGAGCGTGCTGTACCCAGCGTGTGCAGTGCGCGTGGCAGGGGTGGCGAGTCGGGGGCGCAGTAACTCGGCACAACCCCGCCTGCAGGAAGGCGCCTGTCCCTCCTTGTCACCGCACGAGGGCCCATCCTGCACCCAGCACCAGGAGGGGAGGAGGGCTGCCGCACGCGGCGGGAGCGCTGACCCTGACCACGTGTCTCTGCAGGGAGGCTGGCACCCGGAGCGTCGGGGCAACGGCCAGGAGGTGAACAGCACACGACTGTAGCTTTTAATAGCTTTCCTTTGCATTAATTTTTCAAAATTTGGAAGCTTATTTCATTTTCCAAATACTCTGCTAATATGCATAATTGCCTTTATAAATAGTAAAAAGCCAGTTAAAAACAAATAAAAGTGAACAGTGGTGCAGGGAAAGAGCTGGAAGAAAACCCAGGTTTAGTCCCAGATGACCCCCTTTTTCTCACACGCAAATGAACGGCAATCCCCCTGGCTCTGGTGGAGGGTCAGACCGGATGTGGTCCCTTAGTGCCCGAGGGTGCTCTGACCGGTTCGGACCCAAACGTGGGGAAGCATCAGGGGTGTCTAGCCCGCCTGTTACGGTTGAGTTGTGTCCCCCTAAAAATTCATATGCTGAAGCGCGAAGCCCAGCACCTCAGGATGTGATCGTGTTTGGAGACAGCATCTTGACAGAGCTGATTAAGATGAAATGAAGTCATTAGGGTGGGCCCTCATCCACTCTGAGTGGTGTCCTTGTGTAAGAGATCAGGACACAGACATGCACAGAAGGAAGACACAGGGGGAAGACGACCGCGTTCACACCCAGGAGAGAGGCCTCGACACCTTGATATCTGGCTTCCCTTTTCCAGAACTGAGAGAGATTAGATTTCTGTGGTTTCAGCCATACGTTTGTGGTGCTTTGCTTTGGCCACCCTAGGAAAGGCGTCCCCCCGCCCCCGGGGGCCAGTCTGTGGGTGGGGTGGGGTGGGGTTGTAAGCTCGCCGTGAGGACCACCCCCTCCTGTAGTCCCGTCTCTCCCCTTCTTTCCTGGCGAGAAGCCCAGGCCGGGCATCCATTCATCTGAGCTGTGGTAGGAGATGTGCACACCTCTGGGGCGGGTGTTCCAAGAAGAGAACCGTGCAGGCCGACATCATTTATGGACTTGGGTGCGACAACACGTAGGAGAGTAGTGAGACATACGGCAGCACTGTGAACAGAGCGTGAGCTCTGCAGGAGCTGGGTTTATAGCAGAGACGCCTGCCTGCCGGCCAAGAGCCACAGAGACTGGGTGGTGGCTGCCTACCCCAGCCTCTTTTGAGGCCCATTAAAATGATGGTAAAGGCATTTTAAAAGGACAGTTTTGCCTTTTTACTAAAGGCAAAAGTGCTTAACGGAAAAGACAAGGGGAGGAGATGGAAAGCAGGGTGACTAACAGCCTGAGAAAGCTGGAGCCTGAGGCAGAGGGGTGGCCCCGTCCTGGCCCGAACCCAGGGAGGCTCCAGACTGGAACCAGGGTCTTGGGGGTGTTTTCAAGCGGAGGGGTCAGACCCTGACCTCGGGGACCTGGGCTGTGGCAGCTGAGTGCCCGTCTGCAGGTGAGGAGGGAGCATTCCCTCCTGACAGACCGGCTAAGGCAAGAGACCTCTGGGCCCTGGTCTCCCAGGCCCCCAGTGTACCCGCACCGAGCACTGGCTTCTGCTCAGCCCCCAGGCGGCTGTTCAGTGCCTCACTCTTGAATATGAGCAGTGGTCTCCAGACGCTTGAGAAAAGCTTCTGAGAGGAAAGACAGTCACTGTGTAAGCAGGAAAAAGGGCGTCGATACAGAAGAATGTGTATGAAAACAAAGACTGAGTCATGAGGTCCTCTGGGGTAAGAGGAGAAAGAGTTCTTGATTAATGAAATTTTGATAGCGGAAATGAATAATGCAATGAGCATTTTAAAAAATAAAGTTCAGGAAACCTTCCCCAAAGGCACAGAAGAGGAGAGATAAGAAAAATAGAGGTTCTTCCAGGAAGCTCAGTATCTAAGAGCACTTCCGGGACAGGACGGAGGACAGGGAGGCCAGGACATTGTCAAGGAAAAATAAAAGACATGTCCCAGAACTGAGGGACATAAGCGTACCCAATGGACTCCACCCCATCCATCCTGCTGAGACCCTGGATGCTTGAAGGGAGGGTGCCTCGGGAGGAGGAGACAAGCGTCCTGCATGCAGTGGGGAGTCAGGTGGCTGCAGACCTCTTGGCACCGGCACTGGGAGTTAGAAGGCAGTGGAGGGCCATCGCCATCACCTGCCGCCCACACACAGCCAGACTTCCAGCCAGGAGCAAGGGCCCAGGGAAAACTCTTGCAGACAACCAAAGCCTTGTTAAATGTGCTTCTTTGCGATTGATCTCAGGAAGATGCTGGAGAATGTGCTCCTCAAAACCAGAGGAAAACTGGGGAAGGTGAGGACTTGGAAGTCCAGAAACGCAGGAGGCACCGGGAGAGGAAGAGAATGGGAGTCTCAGGGTGGAAGCTATGGCACAGGGCTGGAGAGTGGCTGTCCAGACTGAGACAGAGGACAGAGGCTTGAGAAGGGATGTCTTTAAGAACAAGTGACAGACTTCCAGGATTGTTTAAACATGTGGAGAGAGGTGTTAGAATTCTGTCAGAGTCCCATTAATGATGGCAATGTAGAGCATCCAGCAGTGCAATTTGTTCTTTGATCTATTCCCTTTCCCCATTCTTTACGTAGGATGATTTCTAGTGATCTGTCTTCAAATCCCCCGATTCATCTGCCATCATCTCCAATCCACTGTCAGGCCCAATCAGTGAATTTTTCATTTCAGCTATTATACTTTTTATCGGAGAATTGCCATTTAGTTCCTCTATATAATTTCAAGTAATTTCCATTTTCCCTTGTCTGTTTACTCATTATGACCATGTTTTCCTTTAACTTTTTGGACATGTTTTCCATTCATTCTTTGCATACACTTACAACGGTTGTGTTAGTCTTTGATAAATCCAACATCTGAGCCACGTGGAGTTGGTTTCTATTTTTTGGGTTTGTTTCGTTATTGTTGTTTTTTGTAATGTTTTCTCCTTGATTATGAGCCATAGTTTCCTGTTTCTGGGTAGATCTTGTGATTCTCATATCATGTACCGAACATTGTGAATGGTGCATCGCAGCAACTCTGGATTCTGTTATCTTCCTCTGAAGAACGTTGACCTGTGTTGTAGTAGGCAGTTAATTTCTAGCTGATTACCGTGAACAGGCGAGCATGGCTTGGCATTTCGTGAGGATGGGTCTTTGTGTTGGTGGGACTCAACCTGCAAAGTGCTCCATTGTGGATTTTACCGGGGCTTGGTTTTGGATTTTGGCAGGGCAGGTCAGGAGTGGGGCTCACTCTAGGCATAGCACCAAGGCCTGGCCTTTCTGGAGTCTTGGCTAGATGCTGCAGCGTTGTCTGGGCTGGAGTCTAATGTGTCTAGCACTGCTTGACTGCTAGTGTCTCTGTTTCAGTCTCAGCCCCAAGGCAACTGTTTCTGGGAGCCGTGGGGATCCTGCATTACTCATACACACTCCCGGCTGCTTCAACCGCCCCTCTTGCCGGTGCGCTGCCCTGCAGATGGCCTGCCACCTCCTCCACTTGGTGGAATGCTGTGCTCCCTGGGTTCCAGATCAGTGGTCCTGGCTGGGGGATTGCCCTCAGTGGGAGGCGGTCATCCTGGGGCCCTCCTCGGGCATTGTCCTGCTGTCAGGAAGCACAGTTGTGTGTGGCCTGTTGTCCAGAATCAGCTGCCTCGACTGTGTTGTCCAGTTGATGTTTGCAGTGGGAGGGCTGCGTCAGTGCCAGCCCTCCCACGTGACCAGAGCAGAAGTCTGGAGCAAACTCTGCAAGAAAGGAGAAATAACCGTAGTGCACGTGTGGCTCAGCTGGGGATAGTATTTACACAGGTGTACTCATGTCTTCTATAAATAGTGAGCCAAAGGAAGACTCTCAGAACCGTTTCAGGAGGTTGTGGGGTATGCAGGCGGTGCTGGGGGACGATAGTGAATTCTTCCCTTGAGGTCGGTCCATCACAGGTAAGACTGAAACTGAAGGAATAACCACATCAACGTATTCTCTAGAAAGATAAATGAAAGTATCCAAGGGCATAGCTAGCAGAGCTCCTCTGGGTAGGAAGTTTGGAGTAGGGAGCACAGTGGGTCTCCTCTCCCGTGCCCGTGTGAGGATTTGGGGTTTACGCGGTAGGCCATGCAGGCGTTACTGTGGTGCAAAGGAACAACCGTGAATGGAGACGAAGCCTTTTTAAGGCCTCCTGGGCACAGAGGAGGGGAGGGAGGACAGGCTAATCTCCAGAAACGTGGAGAAGTGTGTCATGGACGTAACGGCTTGCTGCCGGGCGGCGTCAGTTAGCGGTGCGTGTGCCTGTGTGGGCTGGCTCCCGGGTCCTCGTGGCGAGCCCGTCTCTGAGGCCAGCTGGCGGGTGGAGCCGAGGGCGCCTGGGCCCCCGCACCCTGACCACAGAGGCGGGCCCTTGGCGTGTGGTTCTACTTGTCTCTCTCCGCCGATTCCTCACTCCTCAAGCTGCCCGCTTTCTTCCCCAGCGCCGCCTTGAGGATGGACCCGGCTGACCCTCCTGGCGACCCCGCTGCCGGCGACCCCGCCGCTGGAGACACAGACCCCGCTGGCAACTCCACTGGCAGCGAGCGCCGTTGCACAGGTGAGTCTGCGCGCCTACGGCCCTGAGTCCGGCTGGCTGCATTTGGCAGGGCCAGGCGTGGGAGCGCGTGCGGGGTGCGCGTGCAGCGGGTGTGGCAGGGGAGGTCTGTCCGGGTATGGGGTACGTGTGTGCACCAGGTAGGCGCCCTGGGGGAAGGCATCCCGTGCTGTGGCCTTGTGCGAGGCCGCCCCGGGAGCGGGTGCGAGCGTGCAGGCGACACAGCACGGCAGCGCCGCCGTCCGGTCTCGAGGGCTGCAGGTAGGCGCCTCTCTTTGCGCTGGGAAGGGCGCCACCGGCTCTCGAGGATAAGCCACGTGGCCTGGTTGTCCCAGGGCGGGCTGCGTGCTGGCCACCTGCTTGCGGGCTGCCAGGAGGACTGCGGGACTGGACAGACACTCAGGCGTGTGTGCGGGCACTTGGGAAGGACGGCTGTCTCTCTGAGTCCTGGCTCGACACGCACAGTCTCTGGGCTCCACACATGGGCGTCTGATCCGTCTTGCCAAGAAGGAGCGGGGAGGGGACCGGGATGTGTCTGAAAAGCAGGGGCCCGGGCCAGGCTGCAAGCACAGGAGCCCCAAACCCCGTGGGGTATTCCTGCCCTGCGCCCAGGGGTGGAAGCGGACAGTGCAGGGCGTTGGCCCCGGGTCCTGACCGGAGATGAGGGGCCTATTTGGGCACGGAAGCTCCTCCGTGGGGAAGGGAGGCATCTTCAGCTTGGTGGCCCTGGATGTGGTCAGCAAAGAGCTGTTTTCTCATTTCCACCCTGAGGGTCCGGCTTGCCTCTTTTGTTCGGGGCAGCCATGGTCTCCAGGTGTTCCCCACGGCAGCCTCCAAACTGGGTCATCAGTTTGGGGGTCACCTCTGCCCATTGAGCCAACCAGAGACAGGAGCGAGGACCCAGGTCCTGGTGGGATAGGGACCCAGGGTCTGGGGGGAGACAGAGACCTGGGGCCTGGGGGACCTGGGGCCTGGGGCAGGGACTCTGGGTCTGGGACAGGGAATCTTCCGGCCCCTCCTTCTCTCAGGGCCTCACCCAGGGTGGTGTGTCAGGCCCTCCTGCGTCTGCCCATCCCCTTGGGGCGCATGTAGGGTGGGGCCTGCCCTGACGTGACACCCGGCCATCACACCTGGGCCTCAGTCTGAGGATATGCAGAGCAGCGCCTGCCATCCAGGGTCTTGCGGGCCTCACCCTTGGTCTACTGGAGCTAGCAGAGGGACAGGCCACCCTGAGAACAGACAGCCCCCCTGGATCAGACACAGCCCCCCTCCCCGGATCAGACACAGCCCCGCCCCCGGATCAGACACAGCACCCCCAGGTCAGGCACAGCACCCCCTGGATCAGACACAGCCCCCCTGATCAGACATAGCCCCCCCCCCCGATCAGACAGCCTCCCCCCAGATCAGACACAGCACCCCCTAGGTCAGACACAGCACCCCCTAGATCAGACACAGCCCCCCTGATCAGACATAACCCCCCCTGGATTAGACAGCCTCCCCCCAGATCAGACACAGCACCCCCTAGGTCAGACACAGCACCCCCTGGATCAGACACAGCCCCACCCCCGGATCAGACACAGCCCCCCACCCCGATCAGATACAGCCCCTCCCAGATCAGACACAGCCCCCGCATTCAGACGAAATCAAAATGACCTTTCTCTGAGAGCCCAGTGCCAGCATTCCTGGCCTGTGGGATCTGTGAGTGTAAGAAATGACCGGTTTAGGGTAAATTTCTGCGCAGCCATAAAAAAGGGAACGCCCCTCAAGGACAGGGTTTGCCTTCCTAGCTGTCTTTTCTTCTTAGATGTGCTTTTTAAAAAATTGATTTTCCGCAGTTGTTGTTTTTTTTTTTTAATGTTATTTATATTGAGAGAGAGAGAAAGAGAGAGAGAGCAGGGAAAGGGCAGAGAGAAAATCCCAAGCAGGCTCCGCACTGTCAGCGCAGAGCCCGACGTGGAGCTCGGACGCAGGAACCCTAAGGTCATGACCTGAGCTGAAACCAAGAGTCAGATGTTTAACTCAGGAACCACCCAGGCGCCCAGTTCCACATTGTTTTTACAAGTAGCTGTGCCGTCATTTTAAATCCCTGTTGTTAGTAGGATCTTTTCTTCCAGCAGATGCTCTAATGTGCCCTCGAAGTCTGGTAGTTTCTGTGTGTGGATCACACGCTCACCTGAGCGGACCCATAAGCTGTGTGGTCTTGTCGCAGACAGCGAGAGCCTGCGTCTGTGTGGACGCCCTGGCTCGTCCTGACTTCCACGGCTGTTTGCCGGCCTCGCGCTTAGGGGCCCTGTGCTGAGGACAGGCGAGGTCTGTCTTGGGGGCCCACGGCTTGTCGGAGGAGGCAAGATAACAAGCCCTTCTCGCCCCACTTCCCAGATGGGGACGGCCCCCACCGGAGAGCTCACCCTGCCCGTGGGGTTTGGGTGCCGTTGGGGGCCTCCGAGGGGCTGCCGGGCAGGAGGTGTGGATTTGGGAGCTTTGAGGAACGCCCTTTCTCTTGGCCTGGCGCCTGCCCTCGCGGTGCCCGCTCGGGAGGGGCTGGGCCCACCATCACATCCCAGACGAGCGTGGAACCTGGGGCCGGGGACCGAGAGGGGCAGACAGGTGCACTGGAGAGAGTGGCAGTCCCCAGCTTTGCAGAGGAACCGTGAGCCCCTGTCCTGGGAGGTGGGATGTCGCCTGCCGCCAGCACTCACGTGGACATTGCCGCAGAGGGGGCCGGCACCTGCACCAGGTGGTGTGGTGGGCAGTGAGGGGACGGGCTGGCCTCCCAGAGACAGGCCTTTGTGAGGTGCTTCTAGGTCTGCAGATGTGACGGGGCCTGATGCTGTGGTCCTTTCTCAGGGCCGACAGGGTCAAGACAGCTGTCCTGGGGGTGGGGGTGCACACCGCGATGACCCGATGGCTTCCAGGCCACCTGAAGAGAGGGCAGGTGTGGTCGGGGTGGCCTGGGCTTGGCGGGGTGGGCACTGGAGCTCTGCAGACCCTGACCTGAGCGCAGCTGTGTATCCAGGTCCCTGACTTCCGAGGAGGACCGAGTATCCGAGGAGAGGTGGCTTCATGGAGACCGCAGCCCAGCTCAGTCACGCCCAGCTGTGGTTTCTGAACTTCATCTCCCCGACTCCAGCAGTAAAAAGCACCCACTTTATTTATTTTATTCCTTAACACCAGCTTCGCGATAGAAAATAGTACGGGTCTTCCTGGCAGTTGGCATGGCAGCTGAACACGTTTTCTGGAATGCGTCTGTTTCTTAAAGTGAAGGCCACTGAGGTAGCTTAGACTCAGTGGCATTTTAGATGAAGCGGCATCTGTCTGTCCTGTCTGTCCCTGTCTCTGCATCCCTCTTCCTCCTGTCGGCCACCTCACGAGTGGAGGTAGCCGGTAGCTCTTGGTGTCCAGTGGGCACCTGGGAAGCAGGATGGGAGGGGGCAGGGCAGAAGGTGGGCCATCCTGTGCCTCTGCCCGAGCCCCTGGCTGCCTTGTGGCCCCCAGGCACATGTGTGGGAGGGCTGTGGCCAGGACAGCCAGTGAGGCCCACGTGCCTGGCGGGGAGAAGCAGCCCAGGGTACAGGGGTGAAGGTCTGGCTCTGGGGATTGAGTGTCTTTTCAGTGTCTTCCCTGCATACAGCCCCCCACCTGCCCCCACCTGCGTGGTCCTGGGATGGGGTCAGGGGCCAGGTATAGGCCGGAGGCCATCTGTCTCGGGTCCCGGATCCAGGCCTGGGGTGGGGAGGTGGAGGTCATGGCAGGCTGTGGGCAGAGGCCCCTCGGCACCAGGCCCCACGTGCCCTCCTAGGCCCCAGCCTCCTGCCTAAATCCCTAGGCCAGGGCAGTGGGGACACAGGCCCCTCCCTGGGTTCTGCAGAGTGACACTGAGCTTGCTTATCTAACCCTTTAGACAGACACCTCCCAAGTCCTCCCTTTCTGTGTCTTTGGATGGGCGTCAGTCTAGGAGCCCCCCCCTCAGCCTAGGGGACCTCCCTGACCCCCTGCCTGCATCTTGCCCATAACTCTGCACCCACCCAGGCCACGCCCTTGCCATGCCTCACCCCACCCAGACTGGCCTCAGGTCCCCTCCAGAGGTCTCCCTGAGGCCACTCTGAGCTGGTGGCCGTGCACGCCTGGCCCTGGCACCGAGGTCACTGTGGAGCACCCATCAAGGCCCAGACCACAGCCGTGAGCATGGTCCAATGTGCTCCCTTCCTGGGAGGGACCGATGGTAGCCTCTCAGCCCGTGTGTAGGGTCTAGCTGTGTGGGCCGAGTCGGGGGGGCATGTCCAGGGCATAGCTCCCAGTGGGGCCCAGGTCTTAGGTGCTGGGAAAGCAGCTTGGAGCAGGGCTGTGCCCTTAGACAGCCCCCGGTGAGGGCAGGACCAGGCCGGACAGGAGAGCCGTCTTCCGGTTCCTGCAGGGCCCTTCTGATCAGTGCGAATCTTTTGTGTGATTGACTTCTTTGGGAGACCTCTCCAGCCCAAGGTCTTCAAGATGTTCTCCCAGAGGCCCTATTTATCTTTCACATTCATATCTACAACTGGGGGATGGATTTTCTGTAGGTGTGAGGCCAGGAGATGCTCCAGGGTCCTCTCAATAGGGTTACCCAGTTCCTGGGGCCACTGTGGTCACACATCGGGTCCCGTGTGTGCCCAGCTCTGACTTGAGGTCTTTACACTGGTCCACACCTGCCCTCTCCGGGCCAGTGCCGCTCGCCTTAGCTAGGGTGCTGCTTGGGGCTGGGTGGGGTCGGAGTCCCGTCTCGCTGTGATTTGGGTGGATGGTTAAGACAGGTGGACACACACACACACACACCCAGCCCGCTGTTTGGGCTGGAGCAGAATGGTTAATTGTGGGACAGGTGACAACTTCACATTGTCCATTGTGTGGGATGGCCCTTCTTCAATAGGTCTTGTAATTTTACTCTCAATGCTTTATGGCTTTTTCGCATGAATTTCGTTTGTTAGAGTTATCCAAAGAAATCTGAATTTTTTTGTGCCATTGTCACTGTTTCTTTTTTTTTTTTTAACGTTTATTTATTATTGAGAGAGAGACACAGAGTGTGAGCAGGGGAGGGGTAGGGAGAGGGCGAGACACAGAATCTGAAATAGGCTCCAGGCTCTGAGCTGTCAGCACAGAGCCCTACGCGGGGCTCGAACCCACAAACCCCGAGATCATGACCTGAGCCGAAGTCGGACTTAACCGAGCTTAACTGACTGAGCCACCCAGGCGCACCTTTATTTGAAATTTCTTTTCTTTTTTTTTTTTTAATGTTTATTTATTTTTGAGAGAGAGGCAGAATGTGAGTGGGTTGGGGCAGAGAGAGAAGGAGGCACAGAATCGGAAGCAGGGTCCAGGCTCCAAGCTGTCAGCACAGAGCCCCACGTGGGGCTCAAACTCACAAACCCCGAGATCATGACCTGAGCCGAAGTCGGTCTCCCAACTGACTGAGCCCCCCAGGCGCCCCCACTGTTTCTGACGCCCATCTCCACTTGCTGGCTTACAGTGGACTTTACTGTGGGCCTGGTGGTGAGGGTCCGTGCAGAAACGTGTCCACTGAGGAACCTCTTCAGATTCTTCAGGGCTCTCCACAAAATTATGTTTTCAGTGAGCAGTAGTGTCTTTTCTTGTTGTTGTTTTGTTTTAACTTTTAAAGACTTTATTTTTTCTAGAGCAGTTTTAGGGTTACAGCAAAATCCAGGAGGTTACAGAGATTTCCCATATCCCTGCCCCACATAGCCTCTCGCGTCCCGGCCAGTGTGGTGCCCTCATGAACCCTACTGACACGCCGCTATCGCCGAGAGCCCCCGTGGGCACTCGGGCCCTCCTGGCGGCGGTGCTCTGTGGGCTGGGACACGTGCGTGGTGACGCGCGTCCACTGTGACGGCCTCCCGCGGCGTCGCGTCACTGCCTGCATGGCCGTGCCTCTTCCCGAATGTCGCGGGGCTGGGATCCTGCCGCGTGTGGCCTGTTCACACGGCCTCCTCCGCTCAGGAGTGTGCGTTTGAGGGCACCCTCCGTGTCCTCTCTCGCTTGACCGCTCATTTCTTCTAGCGTTGAGTCGTATTCCGCTTGTGGACAGACCAGAGTTTGTCAGAGTAGTGTTGACTTTATTGTTTCCTTTCCAAATTCTGTGCCGTCAACTGTTCCTTCGTGTCGTGCTGAGCCGGCAGGGGCCTGCAGGCCGTGCTGAATGGGCAGTGGGTGCCCTCCTGTTGGCCCTGTCGCTGGGGGCCTGCTTTCAGCTTTCAGCATTAAGTTCTATGTTTGCTGAGGGGTTTTGTTTATAAACATCTTTCTTTCTGGGTCATGAAGTTGCCTGTGGTCTAGTTGCAGAGTTGTTCCTAAATCGTGAATAGAATTTACTCTTATGAAATGCTTGTTTTACGAAATGTTTCCCCGTGTCCCATTAACGAGCCACAGTGGTGGACCCTCCATGGGTCGATCAGCCTTGCTTTCTGGAGTGCGCCCAGCGTATCCCTCCTCCTGTGCTGTGCACTGAGTCTAACCGCTGTTGCCTTGTCTGGTCCCTGCGTCTGTGTGCTCAGGTGGGCAGCCCTCCAGGGCTGGGCTCAGGTGTCCCCGCCTTTCCTTCCATGTCTGGTCTTCTGCAGGAGCCCAGTGGGTTGCTCTTGTCTCTTTGATTCTTGAGTAGATTTGCGGGTGAGCCACCCATGCTCTTGAGCCCCCTGATTTGACCTATGGAATCTGTTAGTGACACCCCCCCCCCCCCCACCTCTGAGCCACATGGCCTTGATGGTTCTTGAGGAAAGAACGAGGCGCCCCCTCTGGGCCCTGTGCTCTGCAAGGTTCTGGCGGGACTGGGGAGGCCAGGGTCAGTGGCAACCGGGTGTCGGCAGCAGAGCTTTTGCACAGAGAAAAGGGGTTTCTGCGACCTCATGTGACGAGGCTGTGGGGAGCCAGGAAGGGCTGAGCAGGGTGGCCCTGCCCTGAGGCCCAGGGCAGGTAGCCTCAGAGGTGGGGCGGGCCCTCCGGAGGCAGCCAGGGGGCGCTGGTGGCTGTGGGTGACTCAGAGGCCGCTTTCTTTCCCAAAGTGGAGAGCAGGCGGCAGCCACCTTCCCAGGCCTTGACCTTAAACCTGGTCTGAGGGCACAGTCCCTTTTCCAGCATGAGGGTAATCCCAACTTCCCTGGGGCCTAGGGTCCCAGTGGGATCCCTGCCCCGGCCAGCAGTCCTGCAGTGGGGCTGGAGACTTGGGCAAGCAAGAGAGGGCCAGGGCTGTGGGTGGGGAGGCTTTGGGGAGCAGCCAGGGGAGGCAGAGGCCGGGACCACTTTAGGGTCTCAGCAGGGGCTGGAGGCCACACTTGGTGGGCAGTGGACAGGCGTGGGCTGTGACATGGCATGGAGGGGTGGGGGCGCGGTGGCCCACCAGGCATGCCCTGATGGTTAGTGCTGTGGGCTTGGCCCTGGGGTCCGATGCCCCTTCCCTGCCCACACAGTGTGGTCAGTCTGAGACCTGCAGCCCACCGTTGCTGAAACATGAGGCCTGGGCTGCCCCAAGCTGTGGGCAGAAGCCCATCCCAGTGAGCACGGCAGGATGGCCAGGCTGGCGTCACAGGGAAGGGCAGTGGGGAGCTCTGGCCGGAGTCCACGGGCACTGGCTGGCATCTGCGGGAAGCCCCCAGGCGTTGATCAAAGGTGGGGGGGGGTGTTGGTGGACTCTGCATAGCCCTTGTCTCGTCCCCCCAGGCCAGGACCCACTCCTGTTCCGGCAGGCCCTGCAGACACTGTGGTCCACGCGAGAGCTGCGGCAGGTGAGTGAGCATGGGGGTTGCGTGCTCTCCACTGGCCTCAGTGGGCCGCCCTGTCCGGATGTTCTGGCAGACACGTGGGGGCTGGGGCTTGGGGTGACACCCACTAGACACTGGTAGACACAGACCCCTGGGGCTCAGAGCCGGAGGGAAGGGCCTGCGGCCACCATTCGGCTTCCGCACAGCACAGGGGTCCCAGTGGGCCATGACCACCTGTGTGCCAGGTGGGGCCCGGGTACTCACTGGTTCACACTGGCCTCGCCCATGGCCTCCTCTCCCAGGGACAGCCTGTCGTCCAGCAGGAGGCGGTGGGCTTGGCAAGGAGGCTGCTTGGTGGTGGCCTGTGCCTGGAGGGTAGCTTTGTCCCTGGAGTGGGACTGCCTGACCCTCGGGCCCCGTGCCCTGTACTTGGCTCCCCTGGGGCAGCAAAAGAGTGAAGTCGCCCTAGTTCCCAGGGAGGACACAGAAGTCACTGCTGTGAAGGCTGGAGGGATGAGGCCCGAGTCTAGTGTCGGCCTTGCCTCCTGCCGCCCAAGGAGGGCCAGGCCCACGGGGGCAGGTGTCCAGAGCAGGCGTGCTGCAGGAAGGGGCCGCAGGCTCGTGCGGGAGCCGTGTCTGTGAGCTGTCCAGGGTTAGGGTGCTCCCCGGGCCCGCAGCTTGCTTGGTGATGCCGGGAGGACCTGTCCCTGGCTAATGGGTCAGCCAGACTCCTGGGGCCACCACGTATGTCTGTGTCGGGGGACAGGCCTGGGCTCCTCCACTCCTGAGCCAAGTGCTTAGGCTTCGAGCAGCCAGTTCAAGCTGGACGAATCCGAAGTTTTCTGCAAGTCAAAAGCTCTCTTCAATTTTGTAACGGTGGCTTCGGGATCAAGACTGAAGCAACATGACCGTGCTGTCTGGCGAACAGATTCTCTAACTCAAGTCGCCCCCGCGTGTCTGGGACGCGTCTCCCCTGGTCACTGTGGCGTTTGTGAGTTTTTGTCTCTGTCTGTTTCTGGTGAACTAACCTCATACAAGGTGTTCCTTCGTTCCTGTCCCTGGAGCAGCTGGCGGAAGACAGGAATTACTTGTTCGTCCAGAGTCTGGGAGAGGGAAGAGCGCACAGTCCTCCCCGGGGGGTCTTGGGCAGGGGGCGGGGAGGCGGGGGACCCAGGCCTGTTCAGAGTTTCGCTTCTGGTTTATTTCCCCAGGAAGCTTCCGTTTCTTCTGTGTCATCATGGCTGCTGGCCAGGCTTTCCGAGGGGGGCAGTGCAAGCCCCCAGCTCGAGCTGTAGTGCTGCCCCCGGGGCTCTGCTTTTGGCGTCTTCGCTGTGGCCAGCATGTGGGCGTGGCTGGTGCCGCTGGGCACCACCGCTTGTCGGACGTCGTCCTTACTCTCCGGTCCTTCTTTCCCAGGCGCTCGCCCGCAGCGGTGCGTTTCCCTCCAAGTTCCCTTGGTCACGAGTTTTGAGGTGGAGAAAGCCGCTGTCCCTCTTCCCTGTTTTCTGATTTTCATTATGTTGTCTCATTCGGCCAGCAGGTTACTTATTTCCAAGCAAACACAGGTGTGTGTTTTACCTTTTGTTACTCGTTTCTGTCTGTGAAGGGTCACGTCCGTGAATTTTCATTTTTGGTGCCAGCGAGGCCTGCTGTGCATGTGCCAAGGAACTGCGTCGGCTCCCAAAGCCCCTGGCTGGAGGGACACGTGCTGTCCCCTGGCTGACCACAGGGAAGTTTCAGGGTCCCCAACAGAACAGCACAGGGAAAGTGGGGGTTGGGCTTGGAGAACCGTGTGAGGGTTTGTGGCACAAAGAGGAAGGGGGCAGGCTGGTGTGGACTGGGGCCTGGGGCGGGGGACGGACAGTGGGGTTGGGATGCCCTCAGAGCCCCCTGAGTTGGGACGGCAGGAGCGATGGCCAGCACAGGAGGGGTGAGCAAACTGGAAGGACGGTACTCCTTGGAGCAGGGCCCCCAGGCAGCAGGCACCTGGGAGCTTGTGAGAAACTCAAGTTCTCGGGCAGCCCTGCCTGTTTGAACAGGTCCGTAGGGGCTCTGGCGCCGCTTCAGCCCCAGGACCATGTGGGCACAGAAGCCGGTGACGACGGGGCACAGGCCCCTGCCGGGTGGCAGCGGTCAGGGGGCAGGAGGGAAGGAGACCCGGGACCCAGGCCGAGGAGGGACCAGCACAGGAGCAGGGCCTTGGGGCCTACGCTTAGATCCTCTAGGACGAGGGGCAGCAGATGGCCCATGGGTGCTGGACCTAGTACCTGAGGGGCACCCTGGAGGCCACAGGGGCCAGAGGGGCGGGAAGGGCTCTCAGACCCCAGCCTGGTCCCTGTTCTCAGACCTTTCACTGTCGTGTTGTGGCCGTCACTCACGGTGACTGTTCCCTGTGTGCTTTGTGGGGTTTCACGTGGGCTCATCTTACCGAAGCTTCTTCCCCTGGTGGCGAAGGCCCAAGTATGTCTGCAAAGTAGTTAAGGAGCGATGGTGTTTTTTTCCTGCCAGCTCCTGCCGGGTGTCACCAATGCGGGTCCTTGTGACGTGGAGGCCCATGTGTTGGAGGGGCTTCCTGGGACTCCTGGAGCCCAGGCAGCCCACCGAACTGGGATTGGCCCACCCTTTCCCTGTGGCACCCCGTGGAGGGTGCTGACCGCACAGCCCTGGGCCCTCAGAGGCCTCCTTTCCCACAGACGCCTCTCCTTTCCTGGGCGTCTACAAAGAGAGACTTGCCTGGCTTCCTGAGTTCACCCAAACGCTTGAGGGGAAAGTCTGCATTTCATTTTTGGTAAGCAAGTCAGATTGCTCAAGTACTGTGGTCTTAAAATTACATTCAAACCAAGTGGGTGTTTGCTCTAAGTGTCCTGGGGAAGCATCGTCCACACCGTGGATGCCAGGGCTGTGGCCCATGCCCCAGTTCTGCACCCTGCCTGCTGCCCACTGCTCTGTGGGTGGGCCCCTTGACCTGTGGGCTGTTGGGTGCTGTCTGAGCACAGCAGAGGCACATGTGTGGGAGAAGGCACGCACAGACAACGTGGGTGACTCTCGGAGCTCCAGACATAAGAGATGCCTTGCAAGGAGAGGGTTCTGGCCCAGCCTGGCCCCGAGATGCTCTCAGGGCAGAAGCGTGGGAAGGGCCGTGGGGCCAACAGCAGAGGGGGTCTGTGCCTCCCTGGTGACTTCCCCTCCACTGTTGCTTAGTCACTGGCAGTGGAGGAGTCTGTGGACCAAGTTTGATCAGCAGAACCGTGGGGAGGTCACTGGGGGCTTCCAGAAGGCCTCCTCTCTCCAGGGGAGATGCCAGAGTGCAGCAAGGAGGTGCCTGGGCCCTCACTGGTGACACAGCATAAACGAGGCCTGTAACCCCCGGTGGGGCTTGGTACCTGGGCAGGTGAGTGTCACCTCCACAGTGCTCCCAGGCCCTTTTCTTTTCTTTTTTTTTCTTTTTTTGTTTAAATTTTTTAAACGTTTATTTATTTTTGAGACAGAGAGAGACAGAGCATGAACAGGGGAGGGGCAGAGAGAGAGGGAGACACAGAATCTGAAACAGGCTCCAGGCTCTGAGCTGTCAGCACAGAGCGCGATGCAGGGCTCGAACTCATGGACCGTGAGATCATGACCTGAGCTGAAGTCGGACGCTTAACTGACCAAGCCACCCAGGCGCCCCTCCCAGGCACTTTTCACGGGAAGGGACAGAGCCAACTCCCAGACACAGAGGGCAGAGTCCTTGGCCCAGGGTGCCAACAATGGGCAGCGGCCATCGTGGAAGGACATGCCCGCTCACTCCCCTTCGGCTGGCTACCACGAGGTTCCACCACAAAGGGCAGCTGGGTGAGCCCGAAGGAGGGAGCCGGCCCCAACAGTGGACTACGGAGCGACCCTACTGGGAAGGGGTCTGTGAAACCTACCGGGGCTGGGCAGCCACACCTGGCTGGAAGGGTGGTGGTGCCCTTGGAAGAGTCTTCCTTTTCGTGGTGCCTGGTCAGCAGGCACCCAGCTCAGAGCTGGAAGGTCGGTCCTGCGCCTGGTTCCTCCTTCCGGCCCCCTGCCCTGCCCCAGGGCTGGCCGCTGCACACCCTCTGTCCGGCTGGTGGCAAGGGGCCAGGCAGGTAGAGACTGCCCAGCGGAGAAAGGAGACGAGGCGTTTACCTGAGCTCACCTTGCGAGCGGAAGAGCTGACTGGCTGGCGACTGTAAGGCCAGGCCCCGGCCACACGGCCTCCCTGCTTTGCTCTGGGAGCCTCTCGGAGCTGTTCTTCGGGGGCCCTGAATGGGCACCACACGTGAAGAAATTAGGACCAAAATCCAGGGCCGCATCCTTCTAGATCTTTCCGTCCATGAGCAAGAAAGTGGCGGTGGTTCGGCCTCAGCTGTCTTCTTTCACACGTTCCTGGAGGGTGGGGGACAGTGGCCCCTGCGGGTGCCCCCAGGCTCCTTGAGACGGGCGTGTGGCCCGCGCATCCCAGAGAGTGTCAGTATTTCAGGTTGTCCTCAGGGTGCTCTCTGTGTGCAGGTCTTCCAGGACAGCCGGGGCCTCACCTCCAGGCTGCTTACGAGTAGCCTCAGGTGTCCGGGTGTCTGTTTCCTGAGCTCACGGCCGAGACCCTGACCCTGAAGCTCTGCCTGGAGGGGGGCCCGAGACAGGCCTCTGTAGCTGCAGCAAGTTCTTGACTGCAGGGTGTCTCACGACTGAACGGCCGAGTCAGGCAGAGTGGAGAGCCAGGGCTGGGTGCAGTGTGGCCCTCACCCGACACCCCACTTGCTTAAAAGTCCATCAGGAACCACTGTTCTCCTGAAGACACATTTGGGAGAGAACAGCACACGTGTTCCTGGTGTTTCTCTTTTCAGCTCATACGTGTTTCCAAGCCTTTGGCAGTGCAAGAGGTAGAAAAGTGAATCAAAGACCTTTTCCAGTTTGGCTTTTTCTCTTCTTTCTTCTGTTTCCTGTTGCTTGCTGGCCCCGCCAAGGAGTCACTGTGTCTGAAGGACCAGTGCCAGGTCCTCGGCGTGCCGCACGAGTAGTTGGGGCGAAGCCGAATGAACGGAGCCTCTCAGATGGGTCCCGCCACCCTTGGCCTGACTCAGGGAACATGCCCTCTGTCTTTACGGGACCGTCGGTGTGGACGGTGGCTGCCACCCAGGGCCAGGGGCATGGCGGGTCAGACGAGGACCCCGAGGATGGGAGGACAGTGCTGACCAGCCCCAGTCCCCCCTCTGAGCAGACCACGTGCTGGGCCGCGCAGGTCGGGGCAGGGTTTACCAGGCGGATTTGCGCTCAACAAAGAGACAGTGAGGTGCTGTGTCTCCGCAGCTCCGGGAAGAGGCCTGGCGGGGGTTTGCTGCCCTGGATGACCCACTGACCGGACTCCTGGACATGCTGGAAGGCAGCCAGGCCTGGCAGCGGAAGGGCCCCTCCCTGGAGGCCTGGGTAGTCTGTGAGCTGCACCGCTGGCTGCAGGCACGGCCACTCCCTGCGTCGGCCCAGGTGAGCCCTGCCCACGGCCCCACCAGCCTCGCCCCTTCCACCCCCTTCATAGCTCTCAGCCTGGTGGGCTCCACACCTGCCTGACCTGGCCCGCTGAGCTCGTTCACCCCTGGTGGGCAGGGGCCGCTGCCTTCGGACTGACTATGCTCCCGGGTCTGTGGGCTTGACTCTCAGCTTCCCCACAGTCACACATCTCCCTCGTCTGTGCTTCTGTCCCCCAGGCCTTGCCTGCCTGGACTGTCCACCGTAGGCACAGGGTTGAGGTGCTGGACTTCTACCCCGGCACCATGCTCCAGCTGCAGCCCCCCACTCCCCGGCTGAGGCTGGCTCTCTGGTCTCCCAGCACAGCTCAAGGCTGCAACAGCTACAGGCCCGTGCAGTCAGGGTCCTCGCCAGGAGCCCCCCTAGTCTCGTGGAGCCACTGGTCAGCATCTTCCAGCTGCAGGACGCAGACCGGAGGCCCCTGCTGACTCACATCCACCAGCTCCACCAGGAGGGCAAGTTCAAAGAAGTGAGTGTGACGCCCATGTACACCGGGGCTGGCAGGGAGGGGCTCAGGGGCCAGGTCTGCACGTGGGGTCAGTGGAGCAGGCAAGAGCTGGGCTGAGGGGGCTCACAGGGTCCACCCTGGGAGTGTCCTCTCCACCCCTCCACTATGGGAGTGCTGCAACGGGGACTCTGGGTCTGGAGCAGAGGGTCTCAGGGATCAGCCACCCCAGGAGCCCAGCTCGGGGCTGTGCCATGCACTGGGGTCCTAGGAACCCCTCACACTCACCAAACTGGAAAAGAGTCTGGGAGCAGCACCCCCGCCCCTACGCCTGGCTCTCTGGTGCAGCACCTGGGGTCCTTCCTCCTGGGTGTTCACTGGGTCCTCAAATGTGGTCAGCAGCCCAAGGACACCCTGGCTTTGGCCTGGAAGCCCTGTGGCAGAACCGCTTACCTGAGCCGCTGCTGTCCAGTCTCACATGTCAGTTCCCAGAAACACTCGGGGGGGCTAAGAAGATCAGGGGTGCGGGCGTCCCTCTGCCCACACTTGCCACCCCTCGAGCCTCGATCAGACAGCTGGACCTCCCACACCCTCCCAGCCCAGAGCCTCCCAAGTGGGGAGCTTTGCCAGGGAGCACCCACATGACCCCACAGGGTTCCCCCTTCTCCCTCCTGCCTCTGCCCAGGCCCACTCGCAAGGTCCCTTGGCCTCAGTGTGATGTGGCCTGGGGACCAACAGCCCAGTTCCCTCTGGGCCCAGCCGCTTCCAGCTGCTGGCTTTGTATCCTTGTTGGGGGTCCTGCAGCCACACCCACACCAGGCCTGGGGACTGGCCGATTTGCTCCTATTCTAACAGCGGGGTCTGGAAGAGCCCCCTGAGAGCCCTCATGCTGTGTCTGCCACCTCCTTGCGCCTGTCAAGGGGCCTGCCCTGGAGTGAAGGGGCCTCGCTCTGGGTGGCACAACTCCTGCTATTTGTCGTTCTGTTGGACCAGGTCCCCACAGCGGTGGTGCCCCTGTGAGGGTCAGACACCCCGAGGGTCCTTTTGGCTCCTTGCAGGTACTAGGCTGGGCAGGACCCCAACCTACCTGTTTCAGTGTTTCCCAGGACCAGCCGCTCAGCATGATGCTCATGGTTTTGGGTTTTTTTGCAGAAGTTCCGCGTAGGGCACAGCACTGGCACTTTGGGGCACAGGTGACCAGTTATGACAGCAGAGAGTCCTCTAGCGCATGTGATGCTTTGGGATGTGGGGCCATGCCTGGGACGGGTCATGGCTCCCTTATCCTGGGAAAGCCTGGGTCAGGAAGAGCAAATGTGGAAACGTGGGCTTAGTAGCTGCAGGTCTCTGGGTAAGAGCTTGCGGGGCTCTGGAGGTCTTGGTGGGTTCGTTGGGTCTCCTTTATGAGTCCTACCAGCTCTCATTTAAGTCCAGAAGTTTCCGAGAGGAGGTGGAGGCTGGCCACGAGCACTGGGAGTGACTTGGGTCTGCATGAGGTAGTAAGGAGTGGGGGGTCTGTGGTGAGCAGGGAGGGGCGGCTCTATGGTGGGGGTGGGGCGCAGCTCTGAGCTGTTGCTGCAGGCACAGGGGCCCCCATGACATCTCTGTGCCCTGAGATGTGAAGGTCGCAACACAGGGAGAAGTCCTAGGCTGTGCAGCTCAGCGGGGCACTCTTGCTATGTCCCAGGTCCAGTCCCGGGGGTGTCCAGGGGCTCACTCCTGGCTCACCCCTCCCACTGCCCAGGGGCGCTGCTCCCCATGCCTCGGTGGGCACCGAGGCAGGACCCCAGACCTGCCCCACGGGGGGCCTTCCTCCCCGAGGGGCCAGTCCCAGTGAGGAGGCTCATTGCCATTTGGGCCTCACCTGGACCGCCAGTCCTGCACCCTCAGAGGTGTGGGCCATGTGTTGGCGACTGTCATGCCCGGCCCTGGGCTCTTGTCTCGAGGCTGGTGAAGGGCGCTGAGAAACCAAGATGGCCACGCCAGGGACAATGTGGCTGGGGCTTCGCTCCTGTGGCGCAGGGCCATTCTCCGCAGGCTGAATGGGCGGCTGGGCTTGCAAGAATGCGGGAGGCAGAAGGCAGGCTAGTGTTTCGGTGTCTTCTGTTACACCCGAGCCTTTCAAAGAGTGTCTAGGGCCGGCTGAATGCGCCTCCCTCGCGCTCCAAGGCAGGAATCCCAACACAAAGGGGGCTCTTGTCCCGCACAGGCCCCTTCTGCGAAGAAAAGCCATTGTCCCCAAGCGGGGCCGCCCGGCAGGCGGTGCATGCTCCAGTGCCCACCGCCGCGCCCGGCGAAAGGGGCCGCATTCAGGCCTGTCCGCTCGGATTAGCAGGGACTCACGACTTAATGTGCACCGATATTTCATGTCGAGGGCGGCGGCTGGCTCCAGGCGGGATGAATGCCCGCTTTTGTCTACTGAGTTATTTTATTTACATTTTTTAAACAGCTTATCAAGGTAAAAAGATAGCTTTGCTTCAGGGGGAAGAAAAAAAAGCCCCTTGGCTCCAGGCCCGAGCTGAGCTGTGGAGGTGGGAGGCAGGCCCGTCCTGGGTCTGAGGCTGCCGAGTCTGGGCTTGGCTGCCTGGGCACCTGCCCGGCCTCCAGCCCCATGGAGTGGACAGCCGGGAGGAGGTGGGGGGTGGCCCATGAACGCTCCTCCCACGGCAGCCACCCCGGCCCCTCTGGGTTTTCTGAGTTGTTTTCCCCAAAGGCAGCAGTCCCGGAGTCTGTCTGGCCAGAGGTTTCCACAGCCTCCCCCTGACTCAGCTGGCATCTCTCTTCTTAGAGGCCTCCATGCAAAGGCCAGGAAGGCCTGGGAGGCGCCAGGGGCCCGGTCCTCCGCAGTTTCCTTCCGTGGGGTCTCAGCCCCTCCCACCTTCCCTGTCACAGGTGCCTGTGTCAGCAGGTGATGTGCCTGCACTCTCTCATGTGAGCAGGCCATGGGTGTGCCTGTCCTCTCAGCAGAAGCTCAGACAGAAAAATGACCAGAGACAGATGCTAAGCCCACCTCATGGCAATGAAACAACTACATACAGCACCCGCCCCGACCAAGCCCCAAGACAGAAGCCAGGCCCCGGGGGCTTCCTGCTGTCAATCATCCCCGCCAGGTCACCGAGACCACACCCCCTGGCTGCCCCTTTCCTTGTCCTGTGCCACCCCACCCAGCCTCCAGGTACAGAGGTGCAGGTGCAGAATGAGGGTACCTCCCAAACTGTCCCTGGGGGGTGTCTGCGGCCATCCAGCCCTGGCACGCTGGCCATACCCTGCAGCTTCCACAGAGGCCACGTGGCTGAGAGAGGGCACCCTGGGTGCTAGGAGAGCTTGGGAGGAACCAGGGAGCAGAGAGGGGCCATGCTGAGCACTCTGAGCCCTGTGTGGCAGTGTCATTGTGCGGCCAGGTGGGCTGTGCACCCGGCCACACATGTTAGGCCTGAGCTGCCTGCCTAGGATGGGTGGGCTGGGCTCTGAGCACCACCCCCCCCCCCCCCCGACCTCAGCCAGTGGGCATCACTGACCAGGACCCTGGTGGCAAGGCGGCAGGTGAGAGGGTTGGGGTTGGCGCCGCAGGCTCCTCGGGGGGAGGGAGGCCCTGCCGGCAGAGCGGGGGCACCCTCAGGGCTCTAGGCTGCCCTGTAAGGCGAAGCTCCTGCTTCTGTGAAGGGCAGCGCCCAGCCTCCTGTGGCAGCCTGACCTGACACCCAGACCACCATTCCAGGCTACCCCCTTCCCAAGCCTGAGGCCTCACCCCAGGAGTCAGAGGGGTTGTTGGAGAGTGGGGGGCTCAGGATCCCCCCCAGACCCCAATGAGGGCTGGAGCCTAGAGACAGACGAAGTCTTGTCCCTAGAGGAGCAGGAGCCACAGATGATGGGGGCCGATACCCCAGCAGAGGTAGTGAGGGGAGAAGGAGGGCATCTCTGCCGCCCCCTGCCCCTCGCCTCGTGCGCCCCCCCCCTCCCAGGGTCACTGGCTCATGGCCCGGTCTGGAGGATGGGAGGGTCTCAGACCCCCAGGTATCCCTCCCCACAGCCCCTTCTCGGCCGTGGCGTGGCCCGACCAAGCGCAGGTCCAGGTGTCGACGGCGGAAGAAGCACCGCAGGTGGCAGTGTTCCGACCACCCCAGTTTGTGAGCTCGGTGCGCGGGGCCACCGGGGTATGCACGCTAGCCTTCCCGGGTGGGGGTCTGGCGCTCCCTCAGTTCTCAGGGGGCCTCCCATCCAGAAAAGACAAGGTCCCCGTGGGCGGGAGGCACCTGCACCCCTCCCACCGCCCTGAGCCCCTCCCCAGGCCCTGCCCCCCCTCGAGTCCCTCCTCCAGCTCTGGCCCCTCCCCCTGCGCCCTCTGCGCCCCCTGCGCCCCCTGCGCCCCTGCCCCCGCTCGGCGCCCCTCGCGGCCCTGGCGGCCGAGCTCCTGGACAGCAGCCAGGCTGTGGAGGCGCCGGGTCAGCGCTGCGCAGGGAAAGGCCCCTGGCCCTGCGCCCCCGCCCCGCGCGGTCCGCGGCCGGAGGCCGGAGCGAGCCTTTCCCAGGCCGCTATTTTGGTCCTTTGTGTGAGCTGCGTGGGGCGGGGCGCCCGGCTGCTCTGCCGGTTATTTTTGCTCATAATGGGAGCGCGATGTATGGAAATTATTAATAGCAGCCCGGTCAGCGCTACGTGCGGGCGCTCAGGGCCCCGGGCGTTCTCTATGCTGAGTCGGAGGAGGGTCCCTGCGGCCGATCGGCCGCCCGCGGGCAGGGTTCTCAGCTGCGCCCACTACCCTCCCGTCCTCACCAGGAAGCGGTGGGTTCAGAGCCTCTCTTCTGTGGACCCAAGGGGGCAGCTCTGTGCTTCCCCCAACACACTCAGGCCACACCACGGCCTACTCCGGCCTCTCGTCCTGGGGCCAATCCGACCTTTTGGACAGAGAGTCCTGCGCTCATTAGTCGTTTTGGATTGCACACACAGTATGCCTTGTGGAAAGCGCTCAGAGGCCCCTGCACTTCAGGGCCACAGGCCCCCAGGCCTCAGGGTGCACAGAGGCAGGGGTCACCAACCCTGGCCCCTGGCTGTGAGCACGGTGACTGGCCTGCCAGGCTCTTGCAGGTGGATGGCAACTGGTGGGAGGTACGGGGCAGGTGAGAGCGGGTATGTGGAAGCAGAGCCTGGGGGTAGGTGACAAAACTACTTCTTGTCTGCCCCCCCTCGTTCTCTATCCACTCATCAGCACCCCCTGGCCAGAGCCACTTGGGCCCAGCACCCACCCTGATGCCCTATCCAGCACCCACCCTGATGCCCTATCCAGCAGGCCACACCCCAGCCTGGTAGGGCCCATGGGTCATTCCCACCTGCCCCACCTCTTGTGGAACCTGACTCAGCCGGGGGGGGGGGGGGGGGGGGCAGGGTTGCTTGTCTGCCAGGAGGCTTCTGGGTTCCAGGCCCCTTGGACCTGAACAGGCCTGTCCTGTGCCCCAGTGACAGAGGTGTAGAGGGTGGGAGCCCCCCCCACCGTGGCGCTGCCCGTGCCCCACCAGGGCCCGTGTACTTTGTGGAACCTGCTCCATTTCTGATTGCCAGGCTGTCGTGCTGGGCTCCAGGCTGAAGTTGCAGCCAGCACTTGATGTTGAAAAGGTAAGTGTCTTTCTCACGTGAGTTTTGTAGGTCCCAACGTGGATGAAGCCCAGGTCTCCAGAAACATGGTCTGGAGGTGGAGGGTCTTGTACCAGTGAGCCCTGGCCTCTGCTGTTCACAGGGTGGGGCTGGGGTGCTAGAGGGCAAGGGTCGCATGTGACCACCTGACCCTACTCGGAGGGCCCAAGGGGCGTGCCCAGGAGGGCAGTCATTGGGCTCAGGTGTGGTATGCTCCGAAAGTGGTGGCCAGAGGGGCTCTCGGGAATGGAGCTCTCCGTGAGGACCACCCCCATGGTTCCAGCCTGGCTGATGGGACCCCATCCAGTCTGGGCTCCAGGCAGCCTGACCTATGTGGTCACATGGAGAGGAAAGGAGGTGAGGTGGGGTCTAGTGTAGGGACCACTAGAAGGGGGCTTTGTTGAGGCCTGACTTTTGCGGTGGAAACGGCCCGAGTGTCCAAAGGGCCAGTGCCACCGTCAGGGGCTGCCTCCAAGGTTCCCTGAGGGCTCAGCTTGGGGCTCTCATGGGCTCATGCACTCACGGGCACTAGGAGTAGGCATGCCATCTGTGCCAACGAGGAGGCATTTCTGGGCCATCGGGCTACTGCCCACGTTGGCCTCCCTCCTGCCCCCTGCCCCCAGTTCAGTGAAGACAGGAGAAACAGCTTCCCCAGGTTCCCCTTGCCTCTTGGGGCCTCCAGGCCTTTGTAATGGAGATGAAAATGACCACAGAGCCCAGGCCGAGCCCCAGGGAGCTGTGGGGCCTGCATGTGTGGGGGCGAGATGCTCAAGCGCAGGGCATGGGCTGGGCTGCCTGCATCGTGCCCCAGGAGCCACTATGGGGGCACTCACACTCTTGGATGGGTTGGAGGTGAGTCTGGGGTCTCAGCTGGGGGTGGAGGTGCCAGGTGCCCACAGGGCTGTGGCCTGAGGACGTGCTTCCCCACAGATGTGCACCCCACTGCTCCTCCAGGACAGAGTGAGCCTCGTGGAGCGTTATGTGGCTGGCTTCCCGGACCTCCAGAGGAGGCTGCTGGGCCTCCTGGACTCCTGGTGCCGGCCCGGCTTTGACATCGGAGTTGTTGCCAGGTGAGCCCTACGGGGGCCCAGGGTGGGGTGAGGGGGGCAAGCACAGGGGAAGGCCACACGCATGGCCCTCACAAGTCGCAGCCGGGTCGGCCAGCGAGGGGCCATGCCTGCCAGGGACCAGATGAGAGACGGTTACCACCCTCGAGCGAACAAAAACAATCCTCCGCATCAGGTGGATGACTTCTTACCTGGTTCCGGAAGTCACGCTGCTTATCCATTCACTCATTCCTTCATCCCTTCGCAGGATAAATCTCCAGGGACGGGTGTGGAGCCCATGTGGATAGCCCACGTGCCTGTATATGTGACGAGAGGGTGTCACCTGGGTGTGGGGCACGGGGGTGGCAGCTGGCGGGAGAACATCTTCTTGCCACACGTGTTGAGGGGGGCACAGGGGTCAGCAGCTCCTGGAGGTCTGTGAAGGCTCCTTGAGCCACCCGCCCATCCGCAGGTAGTAGTGGCTTGATCCTGGCTCCACGAACTACTCAGCCCTGGGACCCCCCGGCTGGAGATCCAGACCTTGGGCTCTGGGGCAGACCTCCCTGGACCTATGAGCAAGTCACTTCACTCTCTGGGTTTCTTTCCTTGTCCCTAAAACTGGACTGATTTTGCTGTCTCAAGGGTTGTGTGACTTAAATGCTGGGAATCAGGCAAACCCACACAGCCCCGGGCCGGGCTCGTCCAGCGCTGGCTCTCCTCCCTGTCATTACGGATTTGAAAAGTGACAGAGTGGCGCCCAGCTGGCCCAGTCAGTGAAGCATGCAACTCTTGATCCCGGGGCCATGAGTTTGAGCCCCACATTTGGCGTGGAGATTACTAAAAAAAAAGTGGCTTGAACAGTAAACAACGACTTTAAAAAAAGGGTGGGGGGACACAGAGCAAATAAGTGAACATACTGTGGGGCCAGGGGCCAGAGTCCCATATGGAGAAGGGACATACATGGATGGACAGTGGGACGGTGAGGAAGGCCCTGTGTGGCTGGATTTAGCTGAGGATATTGGTTTAAATCAATGATTTTTTAAAAATTTCCTGGGTCTTAAGACACCTGGGTGGCTCAGTCCAACTCTAGATCTCGGCTCAGGTCGTGATCTCACGGTTCATGACTTTGAGCCCCACATTGGGCTCTGTGCTGACAGCTTGGAGCCTGCTTGGGATTCTCTCCCTCCCTCCCTCCCTCCCTCCCCCCATTTTTCTTTCTCTCTTATAAATAAATAAATAAATAAACAAACAAACAAACTTAAAAAGAATAGTTCAGAAAAAATTTTCCTAGGGCCTAGAGAAAGGGAGGGAGAGGGAGAGAGAGAAAGAATAACAAGCAGGTTTGGCACCATCAGCACAGAGTCCGATGTGGGGCTTTAGCTCACGAACCGTGATCATGACGAGCTGAGATCAAGAGTCAGATGCTTAACCGACTGAGCCCCCAGGCGCCCCTATAAACGCTAGGTTTTAAAAAGTGCTTCTGGCTGATAAATACAAGCATTTATTATTGTGTCTCTGCCCCAAAATGAAGAAGACATTTTAAGAGAAGGAGAGGCAGCGACAGCAGGGGGTCCAAGAGCTGGTGGCAGGTGGTCAGGTAGAGCACTTAGGCTGGGAAGCTGACCTGTGGCCACCAGGAGCATGTGGGGTCCAACGCAGAGCCCGAGGAGGGCCCTCAGCGGTCAGCCGGTCCTTGGGGACCCTGGGCCGAGGTGTCTGCAGAACACAGAACAGAACTCTTTGCAATCAAAAATTTAACAGCAAAGTGAAAAGCACAATAGAAGTTTGGAAGATAAATTTGAAGATGTCTTCGAAAAAGTACAAAACAGATAAACAGAATGAAAATCAGAGAGAAAAGGTTAAAAGTAGAGATCTTGTCAAGAAGGCCCGGCATCCAAGTAACGGGAACCGCGGTCCCGAGGCGCCCGGCTTAGCGGGTCTGCGGGGCGGCCTGCATGGGTGAGACGCACACTGCAGACCCCAGGAAGAGCAGGGATCAGGCGGGATTCCAGGAGCATCACCTGCCCGGACCCCAAGGTCTCGGCTCAGCCGAACCCTCAAGCCGGCGCGGGGCAGAGCTCAGGCGCACACCAGCTCTAGCAACTTCTGTGGGTGTGTGCTGAGCTGTCAGCTGGGGGAGTGAGGAGGTGTGTCCACCGAGTTGTGGGCACAGGGCGAGGCAGGCGGGGGGCCTGGGTCAGCAACCTCAGCAGACAGGTATTAACCCTGAAGAGAACAGGAGGGTGTGGCCTGGCCACTGACAGTGTTCACCTGGTCGTCTGGTCATGATATGGCAGACACGGTGTCCTGACCCTACGTAAGGGCTTGGATACTGTGTGGGGAGGGAGGCTGGACAGCCTTCCGTGGTGAGATGTCCAGACCAAACTCCTAAAACTGAATAACCAAGAGATCCCGTACAAGTATGTCGCTTGTAAGCACAGAGACAAATACGAAACACGACAAAAGTGATGTGTGTGTCTGGTGTGCAGTGGGGCAGGGTGACAGGGTGACTGCTCTCTCCATAAACCTTGTAGAACTACCTGAGTTTTAAACTGTGCGTGTGTGACTTAGATGAAAACAAAAGTCTTAAAGCAGTGCCAGACAGGAGCCATGTTTCTCTCCCTGCAGGCAGCACCCACAGGTGACCTCGAGGCTGGAGAGGCTGAGTCCCAGAGTGCTAAGTCGGCGGGTCCTGAGCCAGCTGGAGCGGCTGGGCCTGGACCCGGGTGAGTGCCGCCCCCACAACCTGTGCGCGCCCGGCGGATGCGGGGTTCAGGCTGACCAGGGTCCACCGACCTCCCCCCCCTTCCTGCCGCCTGCCCATCGCAGGCCCTGGACAGAGCAGCAGCCTGAGGCCCGCAAGCCCTTTTGCCCGCCTGCGTAGACTCCTGGGAGGCGGGGCCTTGCTGCACCCCGCCCCCTCCCTGCCCCCGCCCCTTCTTGTCCGTTCTTGTCTTTTCGTCCAATGATGGCTGATGGCCGTTCTAGCACACGTGAGGTGGTATCTCATCATAATTTGGAGTTTCATTTCCCTGATGATTAGTGGTACCTTGGACCATTTCATTCATTCAACACCTGTTTGGATGTCTTCTTTGGAAAACACCCATTCGGTTCCTCTGCTCGTTTTTAAATATGGTTATTTGGGATTTTTGGCTATTGAATTGCATGGGTTCCTTCTATATTTTGAACGTTAGCCTCTTGTCAGATGCGTGGTTTGCAAATATCTCCTTCCACTCTGTAGGTTGCCTCTTCATTCTGTCGACTGTTTCTTTGCTGTACAGAAGCTAATTTTTAGTTTGATATAAGGCCACTTGTTGGTGGCTTTTGGCTTTTTGGCCCTCTTTGTTCGTTGCCCTCCCCAGCCCACCAAACTAGATTTTAAACCTTCTTGCTCCTTAAAATATTCCTCAAGTTTCAACATATATTAGTTCTATTATTGTCCAGCTTAAGATATTTTCTAATTTTTATTATAATTTTTTCTTTACCCATGGTCTAGTTAGAAATGTATTTCTTCTTCTGTTTTTAATGTTTATTTATTTATTTTTAATTTTTTTAAATGTTTATTTATTTTTGAGACAGAGAGAGACAGAGCATGAACAGGGGAGGGGCAGAGAGAGAGGGAGACACAGAATCTGAAACAGGCTCCAGGCTCTGAGCCGTCAGCACAGAGCCCGACGCGGGGCTCGAACTCACGGACCGTGAGATCATGACCTGAGCCGAAGTCGGACGCTTAACCGACCAAGCCACCCAGGCGCCCCTAATGTTTATTTATTTTTGAGAGAGAGAGAGCTAGTAGGGGAGGGACAGAGAGAGAAGGAGACAGAGGATGTGTCCTGACAGCAGAGAGCAGGATGCAAGGCTCGAATTTACTCATGGTGAGATCGTGACCTGAGCCGAAGTCAGACACATAACTGACTGAGCCACCCGGGCGCCCCTAGAACTGTACTTCTTAATTTCAAAGCTATGTGGCACTTTTAGTTACCTTTCTAGTGTGGGCTCTTAATCTCATCATGATCAAAGATCATGTTTGGTATGATGTTAGTCCTTTGGGTTGAAACGTGTTGTTATGAAGAAATCTAATTTCTTTTCTCTGAAAGCAATCTCTCTCTCTCTCTCTCTCTCTCTCTCTCTCTCTCTCTGTCTCCTCTGTCTTTGATGTTCTGCAGTCTCACTGTGAGGAGAGTGGTTATAGATCTCTTTGTATTTATCTGGCTTGGTTTTTGTTGGGCTTTTTAAATCTGTGGATTGCTGTCTTCACTTGGTTCTGGAAAATTGTAAGTCACCATGTCCTCAGATGTTGCTGTTGGTTCTCCGGCCCCGTGTGTGATCTTGTCACCCTGCCTTCCCTGCGGTGTTACTGTCCTGTGTCTCGCTCATGATGAGCTCAGGCAACTCCTGCTCTTTTCCGCATCACTAATTTTCTCCTCTGTGTCCAAAAAACTACAAAACACTGCATTTTGATCGTTGTACCTGTGGCTCCAGAAGTCATACTTTGGTTCTTTTCCAGATCTGCTCTTTCGCTTTGTGTGGTTTCTTGGTACTGGAACATATTTCCAGTTTTGTCTTTTTTCCCTTCGAATGTCTTACTCACAGGTGTCTTATGGTCTGTGTCCAAGTTTCAGCCCCATCTCTGGTCAGCATCTGGTTTCTGTCTCAGTCACCTGCAGGCTTCTCTGTTCTCACACCCTTGAGAAATTATGCAGATCCCCTGACCCTGGACAAAGGTGCCTCCGGAAGGCAGTATTGCCTCCAGAAAGGAGGGCGATACTAGGGGCTTTTGCAGACGGAAACACATCACCAAGAGGTTTTGATGTGTGATTGTCCACGGCCCCCCAGGTGACACTAGGTGAAGAGATGGGAGGACCAAGAAGTGGTCGCCTGGAGGCTGGTGGTGCGGTCAGTCTGGGTCAGTTAGGGACAAAGAGCTGCTGGCTGTGCTGACGGTAGCTGGGGGGCCTCTGCCCGAAGCAGCCGAGGCAGGTCTAGGAGGACCGGCCGGCTGCTGGGACCCCTGGGGCGCCAGGGGACACAGCCCTAGGAAGGAGCCACCCTCAGGCTGCAGAAGAAGACCAAAAGAAGGGCTGTAGGTGCAGAAGCTCCAAGGAGGGTCCCGGCAGCACAGACCCCTGGGGGTGCTGGGGTCTGAGGGACCGGGAGGTCTGGGGTGCAGTTGCAGGACTGGAGCGCTAAGGAGTGGACCCCCATGGGGATCCCCGTCCCTGGCAGGGGGGCCTCTGAGGTCACCTGCATGCCTGTCCTGGGCGCTGTGTCGGGGAGCCCTGCTGGCGTCCCTCAGGGTGCACACGGGGTGAGGGACACGGGCCCGAGAGGCTCTCAGCACGGAATCACTCACAGGGTCGATGCTGGCTGCTGTGGGGGGCCGCGCCTGCCGCCTCGGCAGAGGCTCTCCCCACCCGGGACTCAGGCCCGTGTGGGGCAGGGCGGGGGTGGGGCATGAGGCCCACAGGGCCGGGGTGGTGGGCAGGCTGTGTGGGAGACCACAGCTGGGTCTGAGGTGCAGGCCTTCCCCCCCGCCCCCCCCAGCAGCCCTGCCATGACATTCACTGGCCCACAGGGCCCACACTTCCGGGTCAGGTAGTGGCCACAGTGGGCCCAGGGCTTGGGGCCAGAGGGGTCTTTGGGGTCTTGGACCAGCCTTAGCCTGGCGCCCCCCGCAGTTCAGGATGTGCCCCCCTTGGAGGTCTATCCCCTCCCCACAGGTCTCAGCTGAGTCTGGCACTGGAACAGGTTAGGTGCCTAGGCACCCCTACATAGTGGGGACTCCCCCCTGACTATGTGCCGAGTCACATAGTCACACACAGTGGGGGGCCGCTGGACAAGAGGGCGGGGTAGACAAGCCGGTGCTTTCCGTGGGCGCCTCGCTCGTTGGCCTGCTGGGGGCAGGGAGGACAGACCCCCTCCGGGTCTCCTGTTCCGCATGACCGCCCGCTGCCAGGCCCCATCTGCTGCTTCCCCAGCGGGGTCTGTCTTAGCCAGGAGGCCTCAGGGTCACAGCTGCGGTCACGGTCCCTTTGC
This sequence comes from Acinonyx jubatus, assembly GCF_027475565.1. Lineage (NCBI taxonomy): Eukaryota > Metazoa > Chordata > Mammalia > Carnivora > Felidae > Acinonyx > Acinonyx jubatus. Next base: position 606,609 of record NC_069391.1, read on the forward strand.
CCCTCTGCAGTCCATCCGCGTGTCCACCGTCACAGCTGTGGCCTCCACAGGACCGACCCCATGTCCTCCGTGGGCTGACATTAGATGCAGAAGGAGGGTCGGGGACTTCTGTTTGCCTCTCCACCCTGAGCTCCCCACTAACCCACCCCTCCCCAGGCCTGGGTCCCGGGTGGAGCCCCCCAAGGTGTCCTTGCGCGGATGAACTGGCAGGCTGTAGTGTGCGTCGTATTTGGGTTTTGTGGTATCTGCAGGTGCTCAGGGGTGTGGCAGGCGGTTGGGCCTGGCTCAGCTGTGCCCACCCCTTTAAGGGTTTGTGCTGCGTCTGGACCAGCCAGTCAGCCCAGGCTGCACCGGAATCTATCTGTGGACACGATACCGTATCCACAAGGCTTTTGGACAAAGTTTCCCACTGGCAAAATGATGCTTCAAATTGTGTAAATGTCGGAAAAGCCAGTCTCTGTCTGCAGATGCCTCTGCAAGGACACATGGTTACTTTGTGTCCTGACAGAGCCTGCAGAAATTCACTTCTTTCCTTCTTTCCTTGAGTAGCTCACTCATTCGTCCCCCCCCCCCCCCCTTCCTCAGGCCTTGTCCACCTCACTCGGAAGTGTTGTCCCAGGTTCCTTAGCAGCCTCCTGGGGTCTGGAACCCTCACAGCCTGGGCAGGAAGGAGGAGGGGGTGCCCCGTCACCTGTCTGAGGAGTCGCTGGCCCTCCCTTGCAGGCCCCAACCTCTGGGCAGCACTGACCTCCGCTGTGGTTGGACAGCGACCCTGTAACAGGGCGCTCCCCAGTGCTGGGAGTGGGGTGCTGCGGGCGCAACCACACTTCCGGAGGGTGTAGGGCCCTAAGAAGGCCAGGCCGCCACTGGGAGGGGCAGGGTTCTGTGGGCAGCATCCCCTGCGCACTGCCAGGCTTCAAGGACAGCTGGCCCCAGGAGGGAGGACCAGCATCAGAAGGCGGGGCGGGTGGATGGGTGGGTGGGAGGGGGCCCTTCCTGGGCCCCTGCGGGCTCTGAACAAAATGTGGAAGTAAGGCCAACAAGTAAGCATCAGTTTGTAAACAGGTGAGCAAGATGGCCCCTTCCTCACATTCTGGTGGGAGAAGGACACGAAGGAAAAGAAGCCTGGAGAGATGGGGCTCCTGTCCCTCAGAGCCCCTGATGCAGAGGGTCTGGGAGACCCCAAACGAGGCTCAAGGCTGGGAGGGCACCTGTGGGGACAGTGAAGGGTGGAGGGGAGTGGGCAGAAGCCCCCTACACACTGGCCCCCGGCCCCTGCCCTGCCCTGAGCTCTGTGCTTTTTCAACAGCTCTGTGTCCCAACGCTGCCACTCAGCAGCGCCTGGCCGCCCTGCGCTACCTGTGCTACAAGCGGTTTGTGGAGGTGCGTGTGCCCTGGTTAGCGCCCTGAGCCAGGGGGTGGGGGGAGCTCTCCCGCCCCAGCTTCTAGAGCTGCAACTAGAAAAGGTTATCTTGATGCTTACTTTTACAGAGAAGTATGTCTCAGGAGAACTGGGTGGACCATGTGCAGGTGAGTCCAGGGGCCCTGGAAGCCTCTGGAAGGGTCTGGAAGGCTCTGGAAGCCCCTGGAAGCCCTGTGCAGGGTGGGCATTCACTGGAGACCAGGGCAAGGACTAGAGGGGCACGTGACCCTGAGAGGCTATGTGCACACGTATGGACTAGGCATGTGGTGTGTAGGCCCACACACCGGGTCAGCTCTTCCGATGTCCAGGCAGGGCCGGAAGCAGATGGTGCAGGGACGGGGCTTCTCCCCGCCCGGCACAGACCCCACACCTTGATGAGAAACCAGACACAGGGACTCACGTCTGCCCACCCCTGTCAGAAGGTGGGGTGCCAGAGGCAGCTGCTGAGGGGGACCCCGCCAGGTGAGGCAGGGCCAGAGCGGCTGGGGGTCCTGGAGCCCCTTTTAGCTGGTGGAGCATGGAGCTGCCAGGCAATGGAGGAGGTCAGGTTTGCTGGAGATTCCACTTGTGCACCGAGAGAATATTCTAAACCATCCTTGAGTGCTGTGCTTGCACACAGCTCTGTGCCCCCTGAGGCCTTGTGAGGAATGAGCCCCCAACTGCCCAATGGGGTGATACAAGGGCCACTCCTGGCCCAGGGGGCTACAGAGCCCGCGAGGACAGAAGCCTAGACAGGACCATGTAGCGGCCTGGGTCCTTCAGGCCCGAGCTGGAAGTGTGGGTCATCATGGGCACAGCGCTGTCCCCAGCCCTGGGCGAAGCAGCCTTGGAAGAAGGTAGGGGGTGTGGGGTCCCAGATGCAGCACAGGAGCAACGCACCAGTTAGTGGGGTGGGGGGGGGGCTTTCCTTCCTTGATGAATGGTCTAGCATCTGGTGTTCTGAGTGGCATCCAGTGGGGGGCAGTGCTGAGCCACCCCTGCATTGATGGGTGTGTGGGGTGGGCGGTGAGTCACCAGAGAGGAACGTGGACCCCCGGGAAGGCCCGGAAGGCTGGTCCCCCCTGGGTGCCAAGGCCGAGGCAGCCGGAAGGGCAGCGGACATCCTGAAGAATGTGGAGGGGTTTCCACATATTGTCGTCCACGTGGGAACCCGCGGCCTGCGGGAAGCGGATGGCCTGAGGCTGCTGGGGGGACAGAGTTGTCTGGGAGGGGCCCTGCCTGTCAGCCGGCAGAGGCTCCTTGGGGAGCACAGAGGCCTCAGGGGCTAGAGATCCAGAGAGTGAGAGGCTCAGACTCTGGGGAGGGTGGGGTGCCTGGGCCTTGCCCTGGATGCCCCGAGGCTGAGCGGACTTGGGTGGGCTGCCTGTGGGCTACATGAGTCCTGTGCTCCTGTGCTGGGCACTGGTGTGGGAGAGGCCGCCTCGGGAGGCCCCGGAGCATCATTACCCCTCTGAGGGCTGCCCGTCCGTGTCCACTGTCTGGACCATAGATTCAGGGGTGTCCCATGGCCCTCCTTCCCCTGAGCATGTTGGCCAGCCCAAGGGTGGAGGCAAGGATGCCCGAGGGGCAGACTTGGACAGCCGCAGGGTCAGGAGCAGAACCCACCAGGCAAGGGTGGAGACAATGTTCTAGAAAGACAGTACCGGTGTCAGGTTGGGGGGGCAGGACCGGTGAGGAGGTGCTGGTGATAGCAGCAGGGTGGGACCGGGCATTGGAGATGGGGAGACGGACGCAGGGAGCCAGGCCGGGCTGCGGACACAGGACGGTGACCCTCCAGCCTGACCGTGTGGAAGGACCTCGACAGCTCCCTCAGCACAGAGCCTTGGGGTCTGCGGGGGCAGGTCTGGGCCTGGTGCGGGACTGTCTGCACCCCCTGGGGGCAGAGCCGGGCAGCACAGCCCATCCCATGTGTCCCCAGGGCCTGGTGGGCCGGGAAGAGCGGCCCCAAGAGATGGTAGTGCGGCTGCTGGCCTCCCCCGGCAACGAGGCCGTGGCCGCGCAGTGCGCCCTGGGCCTCTCAGTGCCCGAGGAGCAGCTGCCAGCCACAGTGGCCGCCGAGCTCCGCCGGCTCGAACTCCAGGAGAGGTGAGCACCCCCAGGCTCGGGAGGCTGGTGAGCGGAGCACGCCCTAGGGCCCCCACCCCTTGGGAAGTGATCCCATGACTCACATATGCCAGCACTTTGGGAGTGAGACCAGAAAAGCAAGGAGGGGGCACATGCCCCTGTTCCCAGAACGCAGACAAGCACAGAGCAGATGAGCCAGGAGCCCGCACCCCTCCGCACCGGCCTCAGACCCTGGGGCCGGAGCCCACAACCAGGCCCCACACCCCCAAGGGCCTGAGGAAGCGGCAGTCTGTTGGCTGGGGGGGGGGGGGGCGGGGGGACAGAGGCAGGTGGGCAAGGCGGAGAGAGCAGCTGTGTGGGAGGAGGGGCACAGGCGGGCACACTGCAAAGACCCCCCAGACGCCAGCGGCCCTTGTAGCTCCCCTTCCTCTCTGAGGTCTACTCTGGGCCTGGCCAGGCCAGGAGGTGCTGGGGTGGGGTGGGGTGCGGCCCCAGGGGCCCAGAGCGGGGGGTGGGTGCCACTGCTCCGCTTCTTCCAGGGTGGCCAGGGCGCCTTTGGAGGACAGGAAGGATGATTATTACCAGCTGCCCATCGCCAGGGAGGACATCCACTTCCTGGCCTCTTGGGAGGACTTGGCCAGGCATGAGGAGGCGTTGCTGCAGGTGGGTGGCCAGCTCTGGGGCTCTGTCCACACCATGGACCCCCAGGCTTGGCTGTCCTTCCCACCCGCCCCAGACACCCCTGCAGAGCAGGGCACCCATACCAGCCCATTTGGAAGACCCTGGGCCCAAAACACAAGCATGAGACACTGGCCCCTCACCTGCAGCAGCTCCAGACCTACCTGTGGCCGGGCCCTCGGCCTGGTTGCCAGGTTCCTTTGACCCCTTCTGTGTGGAATGGCGGGCAAGCCAGGGGCCAGGCGCGGCCCCGGTCATGTGGGAGCTCCCAGGGCTGGTCAGCCCTCCCAACAGAGGCTGCCTTACCTGGACCTCACACTCAGGGGGGCCCCGGCTAGCTGCACCCTCCCAGCCCTCAGCCACAGCCCTGCAGCCCCAGCGGGCCTCACCTGCTCATAGCAGCCCCTCTCCGCAGCCCGGCCAGGTGGTCGGGGTAGACGTGGAGTGGAGACCCTCGTTTGGCACGGGGGGCCGGCCCCAGGCATCAGTCATGCAGTTGGCAGTGGAGGGCCGCGTGTTCCTGCTGGACCTGCCTGTGCTCTCGCGGCCAGCGGGAGGGCAGGTGTCGAAGGCCTTCTCCAGGCTGGTGTCCCGGCTGCTCTCGGACCCCTCCATCACAAAACTGGGTGAGCAAAGCCCCTGCCCGCTGAGGGGGAGGGTGCTGGGGCAAGGCCCCGGCCCCTTCCTCGGGTGCCTGGCACGCTGACAGCCCTCCTTGCAGGTTATGGGCTGGCGGGGGACCTTCGGAGCCTGGGTGCTTCCTGCCTGGCCCTGGCGCACGTGGAGAAGCAGCTGTGGGGCGGCCTGGACCTGCTGCAGGTGCACAGGCAGGTCCGCTCGAGGGGGGCAGGGGGGCCCTCCTTTCTTTGCTGAGCCGCCTGCACAGCCATGCCCTGCGCCAGCTGGGGGTCTTCACCATGGGCTGGCGGGTGTCTGTGTGCCAGGATGAGCTCATGACCTCAGAGCACCTTTGTGTTGGCCACAGGTCACCAGGCCCTGCCGAGGAGGGAGAGTCACCACGTGTCCCCACACTTTCCCCAGAACCAGCCCTGCTTTGGGCCCCTCTGAGTTCTCAGCACACGCCCTTGGGGGCTAAGATGTCATCCCCAGAGCTGACCTGAGCCCCCCACCCCCCACCCCCACCCCCCCGCGCAGCCTGCCTTGGCCATCCACACCCTCCCTTCCACGCACTGGCGGCTCTGGAGGGCGAGGGCCTTCCCCAGGGCAGGGCCGCCTGGCACCGTGGTGGCCATCCCTCCTCCCGCACAGGCCGCTCACCCCTGAGGGGCTCTGTCTTGGCAGATGCGGGTGGTGAACATGCCAGCTGGAGGCACGTATGAGGCCAGGGGGCTGCGGGGCCTCAGCCTCCTGGTGCGGCAGGTCCTGGGCAAGCCCCTCGACAAGACACAGCAGCTCTCTAACTGGGATCGGCGGCCGCTGAGCGAGGGGCAGCTGGTTTACGCAGGTGCACACCCCTACTTCCCCCACACCCCACACCCCTGTGCCCCCCACACTGGAGGCTGAGGCCGACCCATGCCAACCCCAGCTGCTGACGCCTACTGCCTGCTGGAGGTGCACCAGGCGCTGAGCAGAGAGCCTGCCAGCTTCTCCCTGTCTGAGGACCTGGCCAGGAGCCTGCAGCCAGGGTGCAGTGAGAGACCCGGGGCCCGGGAGCCGCCCCGCCTGCAGGAGGCCTCAGCCCTGCCTTGGCAGGTGGGTGAAGCCCCCCGGGACCCCTTCAGAAGAGTTCTCAGGGAGGAGGACCAGACGGGGAAGGAGGCCTGGGAGGGGAGCAGAGCCCCGTCAGCGTCCTGGAGGAGGGGGGTTCCCATCGCTCTCCTGTCAGCGGGCTTGACGGGCTCCCACCAAGGTCCAGGGCGGTGTCTCGCGTGAACCGTGTGGCTCCCGAGCCCCGAGCCCCGCTGCATCGTACACAGAGCCCCCACCCCAGGAAACGTGTGGAGGCCCTGCCTGGGCCCGGTGCGAGCGATCTCACATCATTTCGTTAATGTGTCCGTCTGCTGTGTTCTGCGTGGAGGCCATACTGCTCGCGATTCTCTTTCTAAAGGCTGAGAAAGAGCTGGCCACTCGGCCCGCAGGGCTCTCACTCCCCACAGAGTCCAGGGCGGGGCAGGGGCACCGCCGGCCTCTGAGCAGGGCCGTATTGCAGGTGCCTGTGGCCGAGCGCGAGGACGCCGCTCCAGAGGTCCCGGCCAGGGCCTTCCGCGTGGTGTGCGACAACATGCTGCAGGGGCTGGCAAGGAGCCTCCGCTGCTTGGGCGTGGACGTGCGCGTGCTGGGCACCAACGAGGACCACCGAAGGGCAGCTGAGGTGAGCGTGGCGGGGCTTCGTGCCCACCCAGCTGGGGCTCGGGGCCCCGCTCTCCCCCTGTCCGCTGGGAGCAGGGGCTGTGTCTCAAGCTGCCGTGGTGCCCTTGCTGCGTAGACCCAGCCCCGGGGCAGAGGGCAGGGCTTCCCTGGCCTGTCAGGGACACTGTCTCCAAGGACAGCGATGTTTGTGGCTGCCGGGCACCTGGGGTCTGCCGGCGGGAGCCCTCTCAGCTCCTGCAGGAGTGGGCCTGACCCAGGCAGACCCCGGTGGTCTCACCCCCACCTCCACCCCGTTGTCCTGTGGCCCCTGGAAACACCACATGGGAAGGAGCTCTGCTCTCAGCTGTGGCAGGAGCCTGCCTGTGAGGACACCAGCCCCCGGGGCCGTGGAGAAATCCTGAGCTGGGGTCTTGGAATTCAGGGGCTTGCACTTGGATGGAAATCTTTTCCACAGGTTCATGGTGATAAAACTCAACACACAACTCACCCATCAGAGCGTACAGTTCAGTGGCTTTTTGTACATCCACAGTGTTGTGGGACCAGAACCACAACTGTCACCGCCCCCCCCAGCCCCACCCCTGGCCCCTGGCCATCCCGTGTCTGTCCCCGGGGGGTCTGGCCATCCCATGTCTGGCCTCGGGGGTTCTGGCCATCCCGTGTCTGGCCCCTGGCCCCTGGCCATCCCGTGTCTGGCCCCGGGGGGTCTGGCCATCCCGTGTCTGTCCCCGGGGGTTCTGGCCATCCCGTGTCTGTTCCCAGGGGGCGGGGGAGGCTGTTCTGGAGTCTGGCTGTGCTCACTCGGCACGTTTTCCGGGTTCATCTATGTTCTAGTATGTGCCGTTGCTTCCTTCCTTTCTACGACCAAATAGTGTCCTGTTGTGTGAATGGATGGTCACCTGGGCTGCTCCCGGTCACGCTGCTGTAGGGGAGCACAAACATGGCTGTAATGTAGTTTTCCGTTAATCGTGGTTTCTTTTGTGCCTTTGCAAACGTCCTTCTGGGAACGGGTCCCCAGGCTCACTGGATGGCTGGCTGCAGCACGGAGCCCGTGGCGGCCCTGAGACGTCAGAGCACTGGGATCTGTCTGTGGCCCGGGAGCCCCAGAGCAAGCAGCCACCGTGGTTGCCTGTATATCACGTACTGGGTCCGGGCAGGGCCGGCCATTCGTGGCTCAGCCCCCCGACACATCCAGCACTTGTGGGTGGCTATTCTTGGTGTCACCCCCCCCCCCCACAATGAGGAAGCTGAGGCCAAAAGAATGGAGCCTGCCCCAGGCTGCCTGCCCCTGCCGTTTGTGAGGGGTTGGTGGCGCTCTCCCCCATCTCTGGCCCCTCATCGGCCACTTCTCCCAGGGGCCTGTCCTGGCATTGGCCCTGGCCACCGTCCCTGTAGAAAACACCTGTTTCCCAGCTATGGCTGCTTTTAGCCTGTGGGGTGCCAAGACCAAGGTGGCCAGCCTGGCTTCTCGGGGACTCCAGACCAGACGTCATCGGTCAAGGAATTCATGAGCCAGGGGGGCGGTGTCTTCCCACCAGCCCCCCAGAGAGCGTGTGATCGCCAGCAAATGGGAGACGGGGTTTGGCTCCCGTGTTCCTTAAACACCCCTGTTATACCTGTGCTTTTTTATATTGTGTGACAAAAGGGATTTAAAGATGTAATTTACTAATCAACTTGCAATCAGTCCGTAATCAAGAGAGTATTTTGAATCACTCAGGTGGGCCCAGCATCATCACATGAGCCCTTCAGAGCAGAAACAGGAGGCAGGAGTCGGAGTCAAGGCACAGACAGGGTGGTGTTGCCCGGTGGGTCTGCCCCCGCCCCCAGAGCCCGGCCGCAACCCAGCTTCTGCAGAGTGGTGCTTGGGGGAAACGTTCCGGCCGCACAAGAGAGGGAGCGCAGGTCCTGGTGGCAGAGCGTGTGGCGCTGCCGGAACAGACGGATGGACGGACGTGGAAGGAGCTTGGCAATCAAGGGCGGTTTGGGGCACCGGGGTTGAAGCCTGGCCGGCCTTGGCGGACTGCGGGTAGAAGGCGTTGAAGGTCACGAGACAGAAGCAGGGTCCGCTCAGTGCTGCTGGGCCGGCCGGGGCTGGGATTCAGACCTAAAAACGCACCAACTTCAGTTGAGAGGAGATGCCCGGCCCACCCTGGCGAAGGTGGCATTTGTGGGTGGTCCTTCTCTGCGGTGCAAACCTGTGGACGGAGGTGTGAGCCAGACCTGGACCCTGCCCTGGTGTTGTACTTGCTGTGGACTCGTGTCAGCCATCCAGTTTCCAAAGTCCCTTTGACTCATTTCTGCCCAGCAGGCCTTTTGATCAAAGCTGTGACTGGATTCTGCATTTTCAGGGCCTCCAGAGTAGGAAGCTTCGCGCCCTTTTGCTTGTCTGCTGCCAGAAACGCTCTGGGAGGTGATGGTCTCGCGGGGGCAGGGCCTCGGGCACTTTCCAGAGAGAGCTGCTGGGTCCCTTGGCTGCTCTCCGTCCTCCTCCGTGGACCTTTCCGGACCGTGTGTTTCCTCATCAGAACTCCCACGAAGGAACTGTGTGTTCTGTATGCGGCAGTTGTCCTCGAGTTCCCGCCTCCTGTACCGCTCATCTCGTGTGCTGCTAGTGCACGGACAAGCTCGTTCTTGGAGGGAAACGAGGCTCTGCTGCTGAGGGCCCTGGGGCACGAGGGGCGTCCTCCCTGCAGGCAGGCGGGGTGCTTGCAGAGAACGGGGCGCCGTGTCCTGCGCTGGTCAGGCAAGCCCCCAGACCTGAGGCCCTCACGCAGGTGCTCAGGGCACATCCCGGGGCCTCCTGCTGCTTCTCGTCAAGCGGGAGAGGACAGGGTCAGCTGGGAGAAGGTCTCTTCAGCAAAGAGGAGCCAGACTGGGTGACGGGGTCGGGGGGGGGGGGGTGGTGCTTCTCAGTCTGGTGGGACCGTGGAAGATGCTAAAATCAAGTGATTGATTTCCAAAGGGTGGCCGAGGGGAAGCCAGGTGCCATGGAGAAGAGGTCAGAGTTTTAGTTCACAAAAGGCTATGGAGGGCCGTGAGGGCATGAGGGTGCCCACCAAGCCCGAGTCCTCAGGGAAGGACTTCCCTCGGCAGAAGCCGGAATTTGAGGAGAAAGTCCACCCACCGGTGACAGCTCTGGGCTGTGCCTGTGGTGTCCTGCCGCCATGACCCGCCCCCGATGGGCCACCCGGTGGACTTCAGGTGCACCTGGCCAGTCACATGAGCGAGAGCCAGTTCCTTGTTTATGCCTCCGACTGGTGCTGCTTCTCCGGGCGACCGTAGCTCCTACAGACGCTGGTGCCAGATGTGGTTCCAGAGCACAGCCTTCAGGAGGGGTCCTCTGAGTGGGGTCCAGGGTTTCCAACTCGGTGCTCTAATCTGACGACCTTAAAAGGCAGTGTCTCCCACAGGAGACAGGTCGCTGGGAATCCGTGGCATCACGTGGCAAAAGGCCCTCAAAATCTTGCCTGCCCTGGATATCCTTACCAAATACCTACGGAAGAAGAGACTGGTGAACGCCTCAGGACGTTTTAGTCAAAGTAACCAGCGCGTGGAATCAGCCAGACAAAGTGGCGAAGGGAAGGAGTGGGCGTGGGCCTCACACTTCGTGTTCACAGCCCGCACGGGGGACTGCAGAGCTTCCGTATCTGCCCAGGAGAAGCCGCAGGCCTGAGATGGCGGGACAGCAGAGCCAGGGTCTGCGCCTCTGGACGGGCAAGTGGGAACAAGCCAAGTTCACCACTGGCACCAAGCTGTCCTCGCCCGTCCTGTCGGTGTGAAGACCTGTATCGTGTATTTTAATTCGCCGATCTCTGGTTACCGACCAAGCTGTGTTCACCAGCTGCTGCCGCCTCCAGCTCTATGACGTGCTCAGTGAGGAAGTCGGTGGAGCGGGCCTGACGCCGTCCTTCGAGAGGCCCGTGCAGAAGCGCTTGGCCAGCAAACCGTTCCCTCGCTGATACAGCACTTTCCTGAAATGCTGCTCACCGTGCCTGCAGCGTCCACACAGTGTGTGTTCTCTGTGGACCCCCCCGCCCCCCGTCTCTCTGGGAGTCGGCAGTTTGGGCGTAGGGCAGGCCGAGGTGCCCGTGTACCCGGCCCCAGTACAGCCCCTGCGGCTTTGCCTGACAGCCGGCTCTCCCTGCCGCGTGCCCCTGCTGCTGGGTGCACCCCGTGCCTCTAGCCCCTCGCCCGTGTGCCTTTTCACGTGTTCGTTTTGCTTCGTATCCTTGCCCCAGAATCAGTCTTTGCCATTAATGAGAACACATACGAGTCCTTCTAGTGAGCCAGTGAGCCTGGGGGGATTGGGGACCCCGCCCTGGAAAGGTCTCCCCTGTCTCCATCCCTCTGGCTTTGCTCTTCACCTTGGCAGGAGGTGGGGTGAGCCCAGCCGCTCGGGTGAAGCCTGGAACTGCACTGACGGCCGGTCAGGTGAGGGGAGGGAGGCAGCCTCCCACCTCTCTGCTCCGGCCCTCTCCACTAAGCCCCACTGCCTCGCTCCACAGAGCTCACCCAGGAACTTGGCGGTTTTGCCAAGAATTGATCTCACACCCAGAAGCCTGCTGAAAGTCTCCTCAGTTCTGCTGAGCCGGCAGTCAGGTCTCGGGGCCTCCTGCGGACCCACCGCCTACGGACAGCTGTCCTTCCTCCCTCTCCAATCCTTTCAGCCTCAGCTTCTGCCCTCTTCCTATCCTTCGCTCACTTGCGCAGAAGCGGTAGCCTCTTTGCCCCGCGCCCTCCAAAGCCCGGGGACTGTTTCAGCACGAAGCCGATGCCCGGCTGCCCTCCCGTCACGAAGGAGATGGGGATCTGCCGAAAGCTGCCTCTGCGGCAACTGAGATAACCTCCGTGGTTGGACCTGTCTTGGCCCAGCTTGTGACCCTTTCCTATACCGCTGGCCTTGGTTTGAAGGTCTTATGTGGGAAGTGTGGGTCCCCCCAGGAACACGTCTGACACAGCACTGCTCCTTTCATCGCCCTCTTTTCTGGCCTCGTAAACACGTGGAGGCGTCTTCCCTCTTTCTGCAGCTTGGAATCATACTCGAATTCTCTTCTCCTCCAATGTTGGCTGACTTCCTGCGAGGCTTCCGGGCCTGGCATGTTAGGGGAAGGGGTTTCTAGAGCTGATTCTTTCTTAGTTAATAATTATAGGACTGTTTAGTTGTCTGCATCTTCTTGGGTCACTTTTGGTAATTAATCTTTTTCTGGAACGTGTCCCTCCCGCCCCGTGTCCCAGAACCACACCGTCGTTGGTGTTCTCTGCGTGAGTCCCGCCGTGTCTGCAGCACTCACGCTTCCGGTCTTACCGTCGGGCACTCGAGCTCCTCCGTTTCTCTTGATCTTACAGAGATTTGTTAACTTAAGAAGCCTTTTCAAAGTACTGGTATCTGGTTTGTTGATCCTTTCTATCTCATTCTTGTTTTCTGTCTCATTAACTTCTTATCTTTATAGTTTCCTTCCTTTTGCTTTCTTGGGGTTACTTCCAAGTGGGGTGCTCCTTAGCTCCTTAAACTTTCAGCCTTTTGAATTTGATGATGTAAACATTCAAGACCATAAATTTTTTCTTGAAGTACCGTTTCCACTGCATTCCATCAGTCTCGATCTGTAGTACTTTTCTCATTCTATAGTTGTAATAATTTTTGAGTGCCTGTTACAATTACTTATTTGACTCAAGAGTTCTCTAGAAAACTATTTTCTAATTTCAGAAAGCTTGGAGTTTTAGAGCTTTTTAGTTCTCTTTTTAAAATGGATTTCTAACCTAACTGAATAGTAATCAAGGAGCATCGTCTATATAGTGCTAATTTAGATGTTTGTGAAGACTTGCCTTATATAGCCAAGTAGACGATCTTTTTAATCAATGTTCCATGTGGGTTTTTGTTTTTAATGTTTTTTTTTAACATTTATTCATTTTTGAGAGAGAGAACAGAGCATGAGCCAGGGAGGGGCAGAGAGAGAGGGAGACACAGAATCAGTCTCCAAGCACTGAGCTGTCAGCACAGAGCCCGACACGGGACCCTAACTCACTGACCGTGAGATCATGACCTGAGCCAAAGTCCGACACTCAACTGACTGAGCCACCCAGGCGCCCCCCATGTGGGTTTTAAAAGGATACATATTCTCCTCTAATCATGTTCATTTCTCTCTCTCTCTCTCTCTCTCTCTCTCTCTCATACATACACATACTCAGTAGATCAAACTGAATTAATGTATTTCTCAAATCATCTGTACCTCAATTATTTTTCTGCCTAATTCTCTGTACTGAAGTCTCCTATGATGGTGGGTTCATCAAATTCTTCTTGTAGTTGTGTCAGCATTTGCTTTATATGTTTTTAAATTATGTTATTAGGTGCATATGCATATAATTTTTAGACTTCTTATATCTTCTTGTTTGAAATCTTTTACAATTATTACCTAATAATAAACCTCTTTGGCTCTACTAATGCTCTTTGCCATAAAGTCTATTTTAACTAATATTGACGTCATTTCTCCAGTATTCTTTGGTTAGTATTTGTATATCATTCCTAGTCCTTTTACTTTCAACCTTCCTTTACTCTTGTAGACTAGGTGTATTATATGCGTTTCTTATAAGATGCTTCTAGCTAAATGTGAAAAAAAAAATCTAGTCTGACAATCTTTGCTTTTTAAATTATTTAGTCTGTGTGCGTTTAATGTAATTGCTAATACCCTTTGGGTTCAGTTGTGCTCCCCTAACTTCTGTTTTCTGTTGCTTCTACTTCTGTTCTTTTTTCCCTTTGTTTCTTAACATTCTTTTAGCTTTTCACCCTTGTTCTATTTTTCTATTAGTTTGAAAGTTATAAATTCCATTTCTTATTTATTTGGGGGGGGGGATGCAGAGAGAGGAGAGAGAGAATCCTAAGCAGGCTCCACGATGTCGGCGCAGAGCCCAAGTTGGGGATCCAAGTCACGAACCGTGAGATCGTGACCTGAGCCAAAGTCACAAGTCAGACGCTCACCAACGGAGCCACCCAGGTGCCCCTATAAGTTGTATTTCTGTTCTTTTAGAGATTATGCTGGAAATTTTAACATTTATATCTGAGTTAACGTTGTCTAGAGTTAAAGTTAATATGAGGATCTTAGATCAAGTCGGTTTTCTCCCTCCCAACTTACCTGTTGTTATTTTCCAATATTTTAACACAATGTGGTTTTTCTTGATTCTACTAATTAGACGTCATATTTGTGTATTTGATGGCTTGTAGAGTTTATGCTGTGTGCATGTGCCCTTGTACAACAGAACTTGCTCCAAGAAAAAGCAAGCTCTTTCTTGCTAAAAGAACTTCGTTTACTATATCAATTCACTGGGGCTATTTTTCCCTGAAAAATCTCTATGTCCTCTCTCCTGAAAGAGAGTGTTCTGGGTTTATAACTATAGTTTGACAAACTTTGAAAATAGCCCACTGTTTTTTGGTGTCCATCGTTGCTGTTGAGATGTTTGTCATCAGTACTTTGTCATTTCTTTTTTTTCTTTTCTTCTTTTTTTTTTTTTTTAGGCTTATTTATTTTTGAGAAAGCACGAGCGGGGGAGGGGCAGAGAGAGGGGGAGACACAGAATCAGGCTCCAGACTCTGAGCTGTCAGCACAGAGCCCAACGTGGGGCTTGAACTCACAGACCGTGAGATCATGACCTGAGCCGAAGTCGGACACTCAACCGACAGAGCCACCGGGCGCCCCTATGCTTGGTCATTTCCGTATACCTTGTCTGTATATTTTCTCTTAACTTTCCATTCATCTGCTTCTTTCTTCATATTTACTTCAGTTGTGTTTGTTTATTTTGTTTTTTATTCATCACACAGACGTATGTTTGTTATCACTACAAGGTAACCACTCGCTTTATTGCTTTTTTTCTTCTTTTTTGGGGTAAAATATACAAAACATTGATCATTTTAACCATTCTTAAGTGTACACTTAGTAACATTAAGGACTCATAGTGTTGTGTAACCCTCACCACTATCTAGCTCCAGAAATTTTTCATCATCCTAAAGAAAGGCTTTGTACCCATTAAACATTCTCCATCCCCCTCCCCCAGCCCCTGGGACCCACCATTCTAGTTTCTTTCTCTATGAGTTGGATTTTTCTGAATACCTGATATATGCAGAATCGTACAGTATTTGTCCTTTTGTGTCTGGGTGATTTCACGGAGCAGAATGTCTTCCGGGTTCATCCACATTGTAGCGTGTTGGGCTTTCCTTCCTTCTTAAAGCTGAATAAATTCCAGCGTGTGTGCGTGTGTGTGCGCGCGCATGTGCGCGTGTGTGTATGTGTGTGTGCGTGTGCACGTGCGCCCACTCACCTGGACGCTTGGGTCCTTTCCACCTTCTGGCTGTTGTGAGTAATGCCAGTGCGCACCTTTCTGTCCCAAGTATCTGTTCAAGTTTCCGCTTCCAGTTCCTGTGTGACTGTGCCTAGAAGCGGGATGGCTGGATCATATGATGATTCTACGTGTAACTTTTTGAGACGCTGCCATACTGTTTTCCATGGTGAATATACCATTTTATTACAACCAGCCACACATGAGGGCTCCAAACTCTCTACATCCTCACTAACACTTATTTCCCCTAATGGGTGTGAAGTCGTATCTCGTCGTTTGCATTTGCATTTCTCTAACGATTAAAGATGTTGAGTGTCTTCTCATGTGCTTGTTGGCCATCTGCACGTCTTCTTTGGAGGAATGTCTATTTAAGCCCCTGGGCCACTTTTAATTGGGTTATTTGCTTTTTTGTTGCTGACTTGTAGGAGTTCTTTATACATTCTGGATATTAATCCCAGAGCCGATACATGATTTGCAAATATCTTCACTCACTCTTCACTTTCTCGATAGTGTCCTATGATGTACAAGTGTTAAATTTCCATGAAGTCCAATTTTTCTGTTTTTAATCTTGTTGGCCTTGCTTTTGGTGCCATATCCAAGAAATCGTTGCCAAATACAATGCCATGGCATTTCCCACACCACGTTTTCTTTTAAGATTTTTAGTTTTTAGTTTTCTTTTAGTTTTAGGGACACCCGCATGACTCAGTCGGTTAAGCATCCAACTCTTGGTTTCAGCTCAGGTCATGATCTCATGGTTTGTGAGTTCGACCCCCGTATCGGGCTCCGCAGCTGGCACCGTGGAGCCTGCTTGGGATTCTCTCCCTCTCTCCACACCCCCTCTCGATCCCTCCCCTGCTCATGCTGTCTCTCTCTCTCAAAATAAACAAATGAACTTAAAAAAAGAGATTTTTTTATAGTTTTAACTCTTACATTTTTGTGTTGGCCCCTTGCACACTTCAGAGATCACTAGGGATTGTTTAGAATGTGCCAAACCCATCAATATCGCCGTGTTTGACGTCTCTGTGCATTGCTGCTGTCACCTCATTGATGGGTGCCCTGCCCCCCTGTGGCATGTGAGAGCTTTCCTTGGGTCCTCAGTCCTTTTCACGTGGCACTTGTGGACTTTGATGACTTCTTTGCTTTCTGACATGGCGAGATGTGCCCGCCTCACTGTGTGCATTTTCTGCCTCAGACCTGGAGTCAGCTAGTTCTCCAAAAAAAGCCCGATTCCCTTTCCACCTGTTTGGAAACCAGTCTGGGCACAGGCTGCTCCTGGCTACATGGTTGTTCTCATTTGGAGGCCTTTGTGGTAGACAGAGTGATGAAATGCTTTTCAATGTGTGTGCACACGCACCTGTGAAATTCGTACCGAAGCTCCCGTCAGGCCTGAAGCCATGGTGCCACCTCCCTGGTGGCACCCATGCTCACCCTTCCTTCTCCCACCCGGACCCAGCTCAGCACCAGCGTCGGCCATCTGTCTTTGGCACAGTTGGCAGCGAGCGTTTCGAGGGACGCCGCCAGAGTCAGCGCCAGCGACAGGACCGCTGCCCGGCTTCTTCGCCCTGGCCGCTAGCACGGCAGCCTGGAGCTGCTCAGTCAGTTCACCGCGCTTTCAGGGCGCTTGGAAGACTTCTTTCTCTGCAGTTCATTGGTCTCGTCATCTTTGGATTTTTAGAGATTGCTTTTTTGATTTCAAATTTTGTTTGCAATTATGTAAAACGTTTGCATGATT
The DNA here is from genome assembly GCF_027475565.1 of Acinonyx jubatus. Taxonomy (NCBI): domain Eukaryota; kingdom Metazoa; phylum Chordata; class Mammalia; order Carnivora; family Felidae; genus Acinonyx; species Acinonyx jubatus. The sequence goes on from NC_069391.1 coordinate 623,159, forward strand.
TTAAGACCCGATCTGCACAATGAGGCAGCAGCCCAGGACTCTGCTGGCCGCGCAGGCCCCAGGCGGGCAGCCTGGGGGCCGGGGTGGGGGGTGGGGTGGGGGTGAGCGGTGGTGGCAGCAGAGGCCGGACAGGGCAGAGGCGGGGGCAGAAGTAGCCCTTGTCCCGGAACCAGCCTGCCCCTCACCTGTCCCTCTGCCTCCCCACAGGTTGCCAGGCAGGAGGGAAGGATCATCTTGACGTCGGGGCTGCCATACCACAAGGTGGGGGCCCTGAAGATGGCTTATCTTTCCAAGGGAGCCTCAGCCTGGCCCTTGGGCCACCGCCCTCGGGGTCTGCTTGCTGCGGGGGCTAGTGGGAGTGGGGGCTGACGGCTCTCCCACTTGGGGGGACGAGCTGGGGGGGAGGAGACTTTGGCCGCGGAGCCCAGGGCGGAGAGGTGGGCCTGGAGAGGCTCTGGGTCCTGTGCCCACGGCTCAGCGGCTGTGCTTCCGTGCAGCTCCGGGCCCAGGTTGGGGCTGGGCGCTGCCTCTGGGTGGACTGCTCCCTCAAGGCCCGTCAGCAGGCCAAGGCCGTGCTCAGGCATTTCAACGTTCGAGTCACCCACGCAGACATCTTCAGCCGCTGCCAGGTGAGTCCCACCTGCCCCCGGCCTGCCTTGGGCCAGTGTGTGAGCCCCAGGGCTGTCAGGAAGCCACTGCTGTGACAGGAGACCCAGCATGTCTCTGGCTGGTGGCAAGACAACAGAGGTCACGTGCTTTAGCGTTTGTGCCCTTCCAAGCGGCCGCCGCCGCCCCATCTGGGGCAGATGGGCGCCACTGGGTCCATTCTAACGTCTAGAAAGGTCTGGGTCGGGAAAGCCATGTCTAGGGTTAAGATCAGAGAGGGGTCTGAGGCCTGGGTCCTGTCTGCCGATTCGGACCAGGGAGGGGGCGCCCTCCTCTCCCTTCTCTGCCGGCCTGGGTGCACCGAGTCCTAGCCCCCATATCTGGCTTAGGGGGAGGTGGTGCAGGCCGGGGCGTGGCTGCACTGAGGCACGGGGTCCCCACAGGGCACAGTCCTAGTGCACCTCAGTGGCTCCTGGTGCAGAGTGCTGGCTATTCCCGGAATATTTGGAGTTGGGGCCATGATGAAGCTCTGTGAGGAGCACCCCTCCAAGCCCAGTTGTTTGGTGGACACTGGGCCTCACCTCTGCAGCGCAGGGGGGTAGGGGTTAGGGTCTCCGGCCAGGCTCATGGGACATCATCCCACCTTGGTGTGCCTGTGTCTGGAGATGGGGCACCCTGAG